>NC_092054.1:151188164-151788164 GCF_003086295.3 Arachis hypogaea | reverse complement strand
CAACTTTTAAATTATATCGTATGAAACCTGTTAGGTAACTTGAATCTGTCCTTAATGTAAATTCTCTGGGTAGTAAATCAATTTTCCATTTCTTAAGAGATTTAATTGCTGCTAGAGTTTCCTTTTCATGAGTAGTATATCTCTGTTCTGTTGGAGTAAAAGTCCCTGAAATATACCTGCAAAGTAATTTCTTTGGGGAATATTTAGAATCTAGTGATTCTTTTTCTTGTTCTAAACTTTTTATAGCTTTCTTAGCTTTTAGACATCCTGACCAGGTTATGTCTGAAGCATCTGTTTCTACTATTAAGTAGTCATTTTCTTCTGGAATATAAAGTTCTGAAAGTTTTTCACATAATTCTTTAATTCTTTGAATTTGTATACTATCTTTTTCATCCCATTTCCATTCTTTTTTAGTACTTATTTTTGGAAATAAACTTTTAGTGTATTCTGTTATATTTTTTAAAAATCCTTGATCAGAAATATAATTTATACACCCTAAAAATCTTTGTAATTGTTTTCTGTCTTCTATTTTATTAGGAAATAAATTTACCTTTTCTAGAACATTTGGTTGAAGTTTTAGCTTTCCTTGAGTGGATAGAATTAATCCAAGAAACTCTATTTCTTGTTTTGCTATTCTTGCTTTCTTTTTACTAAGAACTAATCCTTTTTCTTTACATCTTTCTAAAACTATTAATAATTTTTGAAGATGATCTTCTTTATCCTGTTTTGTAAAAATTAGTATATCATCAATGTATACTAAAACAAATTCATTTAACTCTTTTAGATTTTCTTCCATAAATCTTTGATAAATACCTGGGGTTTGTTTTAATCTGAATGGTAATACATTCCATTCATAGAGCAACACACTTGTTGATTCTTTTGTTGGGCAAGTAAAAGCATTTAATTTCTTTGTTTCTTCGTCTAAACGAAGTTGCCAATATCCTGATTTTGCATCAAGAGATGAAAACTAAGTTGCTCCTTTGATTTTTTCTAAAATAGAATCTTTTCTTGGAAGTTTATGAGCATCACCAATAGTTGCTTCATTCATCTTCTTATAGTTAATAACCATTCTTCGTTTTCCCCTTTTAATTTCATTATTGTTTTCGACATAAAAGGCTGGAGCCGCATGAAGACTTTTACTTAATCTTATAATTCTTTTTTCCAAAAGATCTCTACATTCTAATGAGAACTCTTCTCTATCTCTTGCGGAATAAGGAATTTTATTTGGAACATTTATCTCTTTTGTAGGATCTTTTAATTTAATGCTTACTAATTCGTTATTTGTATTTTTAATATCTAAAGAATTTTCAACACAAATTTCATCCAAAAGTTCTTCTATCTTTATTTCAAGATTATTTTTTGGAATATTTATCTGAAAGTATAAATTTAAATAACATGTCTCTAATATAGAAAATATTTTAAATTTTAAGATCTTATCTATAGTAGTAGTTGGTATTTTTATACGTTTTGATTTTTGATTTATTGAAGAATCGTGTGGAGCTTTTAAAACTATATATGTTAATTCTTGAATGAATGGATGATATAGTTTTAAAAAGTTATTTCCTATGATAAAATCCATTCCGGAATCTAACATATATATAGATGGAACAATGAACCTATAATTTTGAATGAAAATTTCAGCCATCTCTGCTTTTTGGTCAATTTTATGTATTGACTTGTCAGCTATTCTAACTCTTAATGGTTTCTTTAATTTTTTCCAATCAAGTTTTATATTTGAACTAGCAAAGCATTGTGTTGCTCCAGAATCTATAAAAGCGTTTATAAACTTTTCTGTTATTTTTATAGTAATAAATGTGGCATTATTACTTAGTCTCTGAGTCTGTTTCTGAGACATATTCAAAAATGTAGTCTAAGTTATCATCAGATTTCTCTAAAGGTTCCATGAAACAAGACTTAGCAATTTCTATTTGTTTAGTAAGATCTTTTTTATCCTTCTTTTTCGGACATTCATTTGCATAGTGTCCTTCTTCTTGGTAATACCAACACTTACAATTTTCTTTTTTATTCGGGCAATAGTCACTTTTTTGTCTTTTGTTTTTATTGTTATTTCTTTTTCTAAAATACCTCTTTTTTCTCCAGTTTAGATAGTATTTTCTTTTTCTAAATTGATATTTTCTTTTTCTTTGAAAATTTTTATTAAGACCATATTTTTGAGGTATCTCTTCATTATCCTGACAGCAAATTCTAATTATATTTGCAAATCTTTTTTAAGTTGCTTCTTGCATACAACGTTCTTTTATTTCCTCTCTTATTGCAGAGGTTGCTCCACCAAAATTATTTTCAATTGTCCCTCTATTTATTTCTCTTATAAATCTTCCCATTATAAATTCATTAGCAGGATATGGAAGTTTTGTTATATACATACTAAAATAATAATTTTTATCTTCTTCTTTTAATTTGTAATAATGTATTCTATATTCACATATATAAGATTCCACATTACATAAATCATATATCTGAATATTAGCTAAATAGTTTTTTGCTTCTTGATATTCTTTATTATAGATTTCTTGTCTATGATCTATAATATTTTTTCCAAAAAATTCTTTATATAGAATCATCATTATATATAATATCTTATCATAAGCTGTTGTTTTTGTTGCTAATTCTTCTATTATTTGGTTTTCTATTGATGTCATATAATCTCTTATAGTTCCTTTAGTATGAAACCCTATGTAATTCCAAATGTCTCTTCCGGACAATTCACTAAGTTTTGGATTAGTGAAGGCTTCTAATAAGAAAGAATTCAACCAGTTTTCGAAAATTTCTTTTTCATTCTTTTTACAGTCTAAATCGAGCATTCTTTCTCCTTCCATTTTCTGGATTTTAGGAACATATTTTGATGGTATTTTTGTATATTTTGAATCTTTATTTATAAACCCTTTTTTAAAAGCATAATTATCAAAACCTGTTTCCCATTTAAATTGAGATTGATTATCCTTAGATGTTCCAGCTTCATTTTTTACTTGTATTGGAATTGCTGGTTTTTCGTCACTTGAATAATCTAGGATGTGTTCTTCATTTTCTATATTTTCAGAATTTATTAATTCTTCTTCTATTTGAAATCCCTGTTCCATAATATTATTTTCTTGAGCCATTTTTAATTGTTTAAAAAGCATTGTAACTTCTTCTAATTTTTCTTCAATATTCATAATTTTAGTGGTGGTTTTCTTTTAAATCTGTTATGTTGATTATATTTTGAAAATTTTCTTCTTTGGGATTCTCTTTTTCCTTATTTTTTTGAAATTTTATGGATACTAATATTTCTTCAAGCATATCTACTATAGAATTTAATTGTGGGTTAAAAGTATGATAAAGATGTGGGGAATCATTTTCATGGTAACATTTTTTAGAAATTCCGTGTGAAAAATAAGTTTTTTCAGGTTTTTGAAATCCTTCGATAAAACTTATAGTAAAATAAAGATTTTGAGAAAAATCATTTTGTATTGATTTTAAGAATTTGATGTCATTACAGTTAACATTAGTTAAAATCATTAATTTTTGATCTATTAATTTTGATAACTTAATTATTTCTTCTCTTAAATCTTCTAATTTACTTTTTTCCATTAAGTGACGCTTTTCTTTGTGAAGAGCTACGATTTTAAATGAAAAGTGTGACTTTAGAAAGTGTGGTTTAAGTAAGAAAATCTTTAAATCTGTATGGCTTTTGCTCTGTACCCTATAATTCACTTAACATTTATTATGTGTAATTGTGTACGCCGTATTTTTTAAAAAAATTGCGTCTCTTTAATTAAATAATAAATGTATACCAGTCTATGTATTAGATAGACATATCTATTAACTAAATATACTGTGTTGTTGAATAGTGACATTTGATAATAACTCAATGTAACCGTGAAGATATGTAAGTTTAGGATAATTATGAAAATTTAAGAGTTAATTAAGAAAGAGAGTTTAAGTAAAATGTTTAAAATTTAGGAGGAGGGAAGTGTAATGTTTAAACCTAGAAGAAACTAGAAAGTAAATATAATTAAGAGACTTGCTATATATACAAGTCTATGCAAGTCACTACAAACCCAACAAAAATAACTCTTAATTTAAAGAGCGTGTAAATGCGCACTTTTTTAACTTTAAATAACGTGAAATCAAAAATTATTTTTCTTCAACGTTTGTATTTCACATTCTTCCTCTTCCTTCTTCTCCTTCTTTTTTGCATTCTTCTTCATTTTTTTCGCATTCCTTCTTTTTCTTCGCATTTTTATCCTCATCATGATTCTTTTTATTGTTGTTATTGTTGCTGCATGTTTTTCCTCCTCATCTTTGTATTGATTTTATAACATTATGTATTTTTTTTTTGTTTGATTTTTTTCCGAAAAAGAATTATAAGAAAACGAAATAAGAAGAGGAAGAAGAAGCAGTAGAAGATGAAGAGGAGGAAGAGGAAGAGTTTTGAATTATGCAGAAACTATTAGAATAAAAATACACTCAAATATCTTTGTGTTACACCCAAATTTACTGCAAATACAGAAAAATATTTTTTCTAATGCTACATTTTTTTCTTCTTCTTTTTTTCCTTATTTCTTTCTTTCTTTTAGTTAAATGAATGTAAGTTCATCCTCTTCCAAGTAATTTTGCAACATTATGTATTTCTTCTTCTTCTTTGTTTGATTTTTTTTATTTTTATTATTGTTAAGAGAGTAAAACAAGAAGAAACTTGAGAAGGTAAAACAAAAAGAAAAAGATGAATAAGAAAAAAAGAAGAAGAAGACGGTGATGATGATTAAAAAAAAAGAAGCAGTAGAAGATGATGATGAGAAAGAGGAAGAGTTTTGAATTATGCATAACTTATAAGAATAAAAATATACCCAAATATCTTCATGTTACACCCAAATTTGCTGCAAATACAGAAAAATGTTTCTTTTATTTAATGTTACATTTTTTTCTTCTTCTTTTTGTCCTTATTTCTTTCTTTTTTTCTTTTAGTTAAATGAATGTAAGTCCATCCTCTTCTAAATAATTTTGTAGCATTATGTGTTTTTCTTTTTTTTTGTTTAATTTTTTTATTTTTATTCTTGTTAAGAGAGTAAAACAAGAAGAAACTTGAAAAGATAAAACAAAAAGAAAAAAATGAATAAGAAAAAAAAGAAGAAGATGGTGATGATGATAAAAAAAAAAAAGAAGAAGCATTAGAAGATGAGGAGGAGGAAGATGAAGAGTTTTGAATTATGCAGAACTTATCAGAATAAAAATACACTCAAAATTTTTAAAATACACCAAAATATCTTCGTGTTACACCAAAATATCTCCGTGTTACACCCAAATTTACTGCAAATACTAAAAAATATTTTCTCTAATACTACATTTTTTCTTTTGAATTAAACCACACCTTAACTACTTGATTGGATTCAAAATAATAAAAGGAGAAGAAATTCTAATAAAAAAGGAGGAGGAGGAGGTGGTGGTGTTGATGACGACAATAACGAAGAAGAAAAAGAAGAAGAAGAAGAACGTGCAGTAACGGCACGAAGCGCGTAAATATAAATGATTTGTAAAGACTTATATAGGAAAAATGCTTGTATGTAGAGAATAATTCCAAAATTAATACTTTGAAAGGACTTCGAACGAGCCCTTTAAACAAATAATAAACCGTAGTATTAAAGGTAGTACATTTTGTGATTTATAATCATTAATTAGTTATCATTAATATTTTTATGGTGTAAAATTATATTTAATGGTATAAAATTACATACTCTTTTTTTAATAGTTAAATGCTGACTAAATTTTAATAAAATTATTAGTTCCTAAAACTTTTTCAATAATAAATATTGAGTAAACTATTCTGTATTTTATTATTTTTTCAGATTAAAAACTTTCATATATAGAAAATCAAATGACACTTACATTTGAGAAAAAGTATAAGATAAATAGTTTTTATGATAAACTATAAATTGATAGGAGATATAATATTTGACTATAAAAAATCTTAATAAGTAAAAACAAATATATAATTGAATATTTGTTGTTTGTAAATTTATATAGATATATTACACTATAGTAGAATATCCTTTTTTTTTTTTGAATATTTTTTTTAGTTGAGTTTTTTTGAATACATTTAAATACTAGACAAATTTGCAAAAAATTTTATTAACAACACAACCCAATTACACATTCAAACAAATCTAATCAAGCAGACCCAAACTCAACAAAAATCACTTTCAGCGTACATACACGCGTTTCAATAACGCTTCTTTGTCTTTATTTTCGTCTTCGTCTTCGCATTCTTCCTTCCGTTTTCGCATTCCTTCTTCTTCTTCTTTGCGTTCTTCCTTCTTCTTCTTTTTTGCGTTCCTTCTTCTTCTTCGCGTGTTTTCTCTCAATCGTCATTCTTTTATTATTGTTGTTGTTGCTACATTTTTTCTTTTCCTCCTATTAATTGAGGTTTATTTGGATTCAGAAATGAACTGAATTTGGTATTTGGTTTAGATTTGATGAATACCTAACAGTAGTATCAAGTGAACCTAACTCAATTCACAAATGAGTCGAATTGGGTTCAGATTTGAATAAAAAAGTTTTAAACATTCAATCAGTAAAAAAAAAAAACACATTTCAATTCATTTCTGCATACAAATGAACTTAATTAAACCAAGAGATGAACCGAATTTTTTAAGGAATAACAGATTTGGTGAATACTTAAAAGTAGCATCAAGCGAACCTAACTCAATTCACAAATGAACTGAATTCGGTTCAGATTTGAACAAAAAGTGATAAATATTCAATCAGTAAGAAAAGTACATTTCAATTTATTTCTACAAGCAAATGAACTCAATTAAACTAAGAGATGAACTGAATTTCTTAAGAAATAACAGATTTAGTGAATACTTAAGAGTAGTATCAAGTGAACCTAACTTAATTCACAAATGAACAAAATTCAGTTCAGATTTGAATAAAATGTGATAAACATTCAATCAATAAGAAAAACACATTTCAATTTATTTTTGCATGCAAATGAACTCAATTAAACTAAGAGATGAACCGAATTTCTTAAAAAATAACAGATTTGGTGAATACTTAAAAGTAGTATCAAGTGAACCTAACTCAATTCACAAATGAACCGAATTCGATTCAGATTGAACAAACAGTTAAAAAATTATTTAAAAAATAAAAGAATAAATGACCATTTGTACCCATGAGAGATGAAAACGCTGACATTTGTACCCATGAAAGTTCGAAACTAATCTTGTACCCATGATAGATGCTGTCCTTGTGACAAAAGTGCCCTGCCTTGGATCTGAGTTTGGTTCGTGGGTTTCCGAACCTACGTGGCACTCCCACCCCCCAAAGCCATATCTGAGCCAACCATTCACCATCATCATCTTCATCTTCTTCACCATCATCCCCATCCATCACTGTCTCTTCCCAGCCACCATAACCTCCATCACCATCACCTCAGCACCGCCACAGCCACCTCCCTTCACCACAACTTCCGGCGACAAAAATACATGACATACACACTAACAGAGGAAATAAGAGAGCAGAGAAACGAGAGATTCAGAGAGTGAGGAGAGAGCACGAGAAGAGATCCGAGAGAGGGAGGGTATCGCGCCGTCACCAGCCACCGTCGCGCACCACCACCGCCGTCAAGACGCCGAGCCACCACGCAAGAAGAGGGAGACATTGTCGCTGTTGCCAACGTCGAGGGAGAGAGCACGCGTCGCGAACCAGAGACGCCGCAAGGGGAAGAGGAGCCGTCGTGCTCCGCCACTGTCCAGCCACCATCGAGCTAGGGCTGCCATCGCGCCTCACTATGTGTCACTGTCGAGCTTCGAAGAGGGAGAGAAAGTGCGCGAAGATGAGAGAGAGAAGGAAAGCCGATCCTGTCACCACCGCCACACCTAGTCGCCGTCATCATCACGGGAGCTCGTTGCCGTCACTAGCGGGAGTCGCCGCCGCTGTCGCCGAAACCGCTGTCTCGGTTTGTTGCTCAGCCTTGTCTCTGTTTCTGATTCCTCTCTTGTGTGCTGAAATCGCTGCTGCCGTGGTGGTGGCCGTGAGGTTGTTTGTGCTTAAACGAAGCTAATACTGCTACCGCTCCATTTCTCTGTTCTTTTCAAGTTTTAGTAAGTTGTCCTTGTTCCAAAACCCTCATTGTTACCGTTCTATTTTCATGGTTGATTGAGAATTTTGAGACATTATTGCATTAGGGTTATGTCAATACCTTTGCAAGTTCTTCGATGGCATTATTGTTGCGGAAAGCTGTTGGTGCGGCTAATGCCGCTACTGCTGCTGATTCGATTTAAAGTCGTTGTCGCCGGAGGTTGTGGTGAAGGAAGGTGGCTGTGGCGGTGCTGAAGTGATGGTGATGGAGGTTATAGTGGCTGGAAAGAGACAGTGATGGATGGGGATGATGGTGAAGAAGATGAAGATGATGATGGTGAATGGTTGGCTCAGATATGACTTTTGGGGGGTGGGGGGGGGGGGAGGGGGGTGAGAGTGCCACGTAGGTTCGGAAACCCACGAACCAAGCTCAGATCCAAGTCAGGGCACTTTTGTCACACAGACAGCATCTATCATGGGTACGAGATTAGTTTCGAGCTTTCATGGGTACAAATGTCAGCGTTTTCATCTCTCATGGGTATAAATGGTCATTTATTCAAAAAGAAAAAAAAAATGCAACATTGGAAAAGAAGAAGAAAAAGACGAGAAAGAGGAGAAGGAGAAAGAAATTGAGAATGAGAAGGAGAAGAAAAAGAAGAATGATACGCATGATTTGAAAAGTTATTATAACAACTTGGTTAATATTTTGTTTAAATATAAAGTTTTATTCATAAAATAAAGCTATTCCACCATAAAAGAAGAAAAATAAATTGCAAGAGAATTATTGAGATCTAAATCTAAGCCCCAAAAAAAAAAAAAGCTTTATTTGCAATTATTCTAATGAAGTTAAAGCAACAAGATTTAGATAAATTCATACACCATTTGTTAAGCAAGGCCTGTGGTCGTTGAAGTTTAGTTGATCCAGATATCTTTTTTTCAACTTTTTTTTGTTTTTTGTTTTTTTTTTTTTTTCATAAGTAAGTTGAATAAATCATTCTCATATCTTCAATAATTATTAAATTTTCAATAAAAATAATTTTAAATTTATTAACATTAAAAATATTCTTAAAAATATTGAAACTATGATAAAAATAATAAAAATTATAATTTTTTCATAAATAACAAATATAAAAAATATTTATATATTTAATTTAAAATTTTATTAAAAAAATATTTAAATAACTATTTAAAAACTTCGTAAAAGCACGAAACTAAAGTTTGACCTATAGATTTTCTTTTCATTTTAAAATATTTTTTGGACATTTACAAAAAAAAAGTTGCAAAAAGTATTTAATTAATGTAAAATAACTAAATTTTAAAGATAAAAATATTTTATTTTTTTAAATTATATTTATAAAAAATATATTAAAATTTAATTTTTAAAATTTTTTTCAAAAATTTATATTTAATTGTTAAAAATTTTTGTCGTAATTTAAAATATTTTAAAAGTATCTTTGTAGTTAAAAAATTTAAAATATATTTTTCTCAGCTAATTAACCATGACTTTTTTGGTTTTTTTTTTAATTCAAATAACTTAAACTTTTTTTAAATAAATAATTTAAATATTTTATTTACGAATATAGATAATTTGTAACATATTTATTAATTTTTATTTTTTTTTACATATTCATTTATAGTGTAAATTAATAAACGAGATATATGAATTTTGAAATATATTTGTTTGAAATTACTTTTATCTGTAAATAAAATATTTAAATTATTTATTTAAAAAATTTAATAAATATTTTATTACAATTTATTTTTGAAATAACGGTTGATAATGTAGCAACGAAAAAGACAATCCAATAAGATAAACACGACGAAATCCCTGTTTGTTCGCGCCATGAACGATGAGAGGAGGAAGAGAGGGAGAGAGAGGCACCCAACAAATGAAAAGCCATTCTCAACTGCGTGCGTGAAAGAGATAGAAGAGGAAAAGAGAGAGATAATGAGCGACTTAGACAAAGGAACGAAGCCTCTCTTTCACACCCACCCCCCTAATTCAAATTTTTTTTTTCCATTCAGAGTAGGAGGTGGCAAAGCAATATTATTGATTAATTAATTAATATTAACAACTTAGTTAATCAATGGCCTCTTCGTCTTCTTTTTGTTATCATTCTTCATATAATGCGGTCGCTGCGGTGGCTATCACGCTTCTTTTGTTCGTGTTCGGAGACGCCGCCGACGATGCTCCAAAACTTGATCCATCCTGCGCTAAAGATGTTCAATTGGTAACAAGATCTAATATTTCTTCATTTCGTCACTCTATTTATTTATTTTTTTGATACAAAAAGGTTTAGGTGAGTTTGGTAGCTATCTAGTGTAACTGATTCATAATATTTTTCCTATTGAATTCGGCAATCGTTAGGTTATATTTTTGATGAAGGTATCACATGAAAATATCTTGAAGAAGATAGCTAAAACATTGACATGTATTATTAATCAGCAATGTGGTCAAACATGTCAAAACCATTGACGATTCTTAGCTATAATTTTCATATGAACATATGAAATTCTTCATTTGAGATCTCTGATGAATGCATGTATGTAAAATATATATATGTATATGAACATAATGCAGGTGAAGATGAAGCAATGGGTTGATGGCAATGTTGTGAATTCCGGGTACGGTGGCATGAGTGCAATGTTTGGTGCTCAGTTTCCCAAGGAAGTCGGTCAGAGTCCCAAATCTCCTCTTGTTTTTGCCAATCCTAGAGACTGTTGTGTCCCACCAATTACTAAGGTTTTTCGATCATTGTTTCCTTTATGATTATATTCTCATCCCCTCATGCTTAGCTTCCAATAATTAATTAAACATTGTCTTTTAATTCTTTGAGAAAATTGTTCTTTAAAGATTGTTAACAATCCTATGATACACTCCAGAAAGGGTCGACAATTGAAAGATTATTTTGCTAACAAATTGGTCCTCACTTTGGGTGGATTAGTCAAGCAAAATCAATTTTTTAGATGTGAGGGGATAATTTTCAATCTTTAAGGACTATTTTGTTAGCGAGCTAAGAGTTCAAGAGCCAAATTAGTGATTTACTCCTCTTTGATTATATTAATTTTAATTTGCAGTTACTTGTTGGATCAGTAACTTTATGTCAGCGTGGTACTTGCGACTTCACAACTAAAGCTGCAATTGCACAGGCAGCAGGTGCAGTTGCCGTATTGGTCATAAATGAGTCGGACGGTATATTTCTTCAAATTTGTATGGTGTCTGCTAGTTACATATTGTG
This sequence comes from Arachis hypogaea, assembly GCF_003086295.3. Lineage (NCBI taxonomy): Eukaryota > Viridiplantae > Streptophyta > Magnoliopsida > Fabales > Fabaceae > Arachis > Arachis hypogaea. The sequence goes on along the minus strand of NC_092054.1, from coordinate 151,776,849 downwards.
TATATGAACATGATGAATATGGCATGTTATTATTAGGTTGTTATATGAGTAGTAAACTAGACTGCTTTGCACACCCCCATACAGAATCCTTTAGACAGATTAATTTGTTCAACATATTAAATAACTGAAACAAACTCTAAATACATCAGCTCTACATACACAGAAACCTAATCCCATTACAAACAAACAATATTAACCGATGAACATATCAGAGTCGCACAATGAAATTATATATAAAAACTAGCTTGCGTCATCATTTGTTCTACTTATTTCATGCTTATTTACATGTATAAAGGTCATATGGAACCCAAATTAAAAATAAGATAAGATAAAATAAAATGTTTTGGTTTATATAAAGTTACGCTAAGTAGCATTGTTGTTTTCTTATGAATTATTTTATTTGAAGATGGAACGTTTGATGCATGTGAGTGATCCCATGCAATTCAAGTTAGAAAAACCTCAACTTATTTTCTTTTCAAATTTTTATTATCATGTTTTCTCATTTAACTGATGGATCTTGACCTTTACTCATCTATTCCATGGGCCTTGTTAGAGTTTAATGTCACTTTTGGATATAGAGGAAACATTTGTAATTTATTGATTGGAACTTTACAGCAATTGTTGACTTGTTCTGTATTCCCATGAATTTTAATCCGTCATAGTCAATAAAGTTTTATGTTCATGGTCATATTTCGACGAAAATCCATCTCTTTATTTTCTGGCAGACCTTTTCTCAATGGAGTGTTCCAATAGCTCTAGAGTAGACATTTCAATCCCAGTTGCAATGATATCAAAGACAGCAGGAGATGATCTCGACAATGAGTTGACATCTGGAAAGAAAGGTCAGCGCTACAACTCGTAGAACTTTTATGTCTAGTTTTATCATGTTTGAGAAAGATAACTTGTGAAAATCTTGTTGTACGGATCTAGGATGCAAGAAAATTGTGTAATTTCTTTTAGCTGTGGTAAAATTTGTGCGAGGATGGTTTATTCTTAGAAGCTCTTTATATCCTATGATGATGATGATTTATTTAGATATTAAAGTTTAGTTCTAATGCTTGTCATTGGGAAACACAAACACAAGTTAAACTTAGGGATGAAGTTTCATAACTTTCCACAAAATAAGAAGACCTTTTTACATCATTTAATCTCCTTTTTCTATGTTTTGTTGCCAATATTAGTATCACCATTCAATAAATCCATAATGATAGCTGAACCCGTTTTTCGGTTTCAAAGTTTAGGCACCAGCATTTCAACCTTCAATTTTTTATGGTTGTTGACAGCTGAGATGCTGATGTCTAAACCTTAGTACCAGATGATCTTACATTGTGAGGTCCATAAGTCAATCCCTATATGAGATCAATGGCTAAAAGATGTGGTGCTTATATCTTGAATCCATAAGTTTGGGTTCAAGTATCGTTGTTGATCAGACTAAAGATATTTTCACGTGATTTACAGATGGTAAATTGATTATGAATTGTTCATTGCAGTGGAACTTTCGATATATGCTCCAACTCGCCCACTTTTAGACTATTCAGTTGCAGTTTTGTGGTTGATGGCTGTCGGAACAGTTATATGCGCTTCAACATGGGCAGATATAACAGCTGCTGATTGTGATGAACGCTACAATGAATTGTCTCCCAAGGTTTCCCCATACAATGCTATCTCTACCTCAAAGTATCATACGTAGTTCAATTTGTTGTACTTCTGTTTTTAATCCACATTAAAGTAATTTATTGTCTTTATGCAAAAGCACACTTCCATTGACTAAAAATGACCTAATGCTTCAAGAAAGATATCAGAATATGTTGATATCATAAACTCAAATTTGTCATTCTGAGGATGTCTTAAACATGCCTGTAATTACATATTGTCATTTAAGTAAAAATAACAAATTTTCACACCCACGCATGAATTATCATCTAAAAGAACAAAATTGATAGGATGACTTTGTAAAATGTTTTACACTTTTAATATTTAGTACATAAAAATTAGACTCTCTTTTAAATTCAACCACAATTTATTAATTAACCAACTGCTAATCATTTCAATTAGTTAACTATTGGAGTTTAACTTGGGAGTATAGCATTATTTGTAGATAGAATATAATCTATTGTTTAGATAGATAAAGAGGGGGAGAGAAATGAATTCTAAGATTGAGTATAAATATCGTTCTTCATCTTCTTATGGTCCTTACTAATTATAGAATTTAGTTTTGGTTCATGTTTAATACATCTTTTAGCTTGTCAACTTTGCGTATGTGATATAACTTAACATTTGTCTAGGGATCTTTCAAATCCGAAACAATGAAAGATGAGGAGGACATTGTTAACATAGACACAAAGGGTGCTATTATCTTTGTCATTTCGGCATCCACTTTTCTTGTGCTACTATTTTTCTTCATGTCGTCTTGGTTTATCTGGGTGCTGATTGTACTTTTCTGCATTGGTGGTGTTGAGGTAATGTAGCTCATTTCTGTAGAATTTTCTACTACCTTTGCCATTTTTTAAGGAAAAATAAAGATCATATTTCTTGGTGTGTATCAAAGCATATTGTTTCCCTATTTTTGTTCACCATTAAGACAGTGCTATATTGGACTTTCTGGGTTGGAGAAACAAGTTTAGAAATGTAAAAAAGGAGGGTGGAAAGTTAGAGCAAACATGTTTGAGAAGCTTTGCCATATTCCTAAATATTATAATTTTCTCTTCTCTGTAAATTATCTTATCTGCCTTTAGTTATATATTCCCTTCTCTCCAATAAAAGTTAATTTAACATTGCAGTTAATAAAATACATCAGAGAGTACTTAGTTCTGTACTTCATTTAACTAGCATGATCTATTGTAAACCATAATAATGAATATAACTAGTTAAATTTTTGGGTTTTAGATGATCTAAACTGCCAAAATTCCTCTTTTCAGTAATTGACGTTTGCAATAATTTTCAGGGGATGCACAATTGTATTGTGAGCCTCGTTTTAAGGTATACTGGCTTGAATAAATTTCTTCCTCACAACCAAAGGAAAAAAAACTACTGTTCCATCTAGCAATAAGAAAAAAAAGGCATTCTTTCTACATGTTTTGTGTTATGCTGATTTCTCATATCTATTTTTCAATTGTATGAGCAGAGTATTTCCAAAACTTGGACGGAATATAGTGAAGGTACCTATGTTTGGGAAGAGTTCTATCTTCTCAATAGTAGTTTTTATAGTATGTGTGGCATTTGCGGTATTATGGATTGTTAATCGGCGGGAGTCATATTCATGGTTCGGCCAAGATGTCCTTGTAAGTTCTAGGCTATAGCACCTGCTTAACAAGCAAGCATTTAAAATTATTGTTCATGATGCTAACCAGTTGAATTTCAGTCTTCTTTCTTGAAAATTTGTAAGTAATGCAGAAAATTAGTTTTAGGAATAAGGCTGAAAGAAGCAATTAGTTATCTTCAAATCTAATCAAAACTGCTAATCTAATTCAATCTAAACTACAATTTGGATTGGATCGCAAACTCCAGTAATTACAATGGTTTATTATAGTTCTCGCTCTGCTCCTAGTGTTATTGTACTCATTTTCATATTCCATGTGGAACTTTCACATGCATTTTAATTGCAATCGCATGTTTATACGTGCGCGCGCGCACACACACACATGAATGCATACATGAGTATGTAACAAAATCATGTGTCTGTGCTTGTGTCAGACAAACTGAGAATCTTGTTTGGTTCCCATAGCAAGCATTTTGTAGCATTGTAATGAAAAATGGAATGGTTGTTTCCAATCAATGGTACAAAGTAGTTCAATTGACTTTTCACTTTGTGGTATTTACTTAAAAAGTTTGGCTTTATTCTTGACAGGGCATTTGTTTGATGATAACAATCTTGCAGTTGGCACGATTACCTAATATTAAGGTAGCTATATTGATTGCTTGTGTTTCCTTACTCCTTTTATTCACAGTCCTTTTTATATCCGTTCTCATGATTTGCATTATGCATCTGAAATGATAGGTTGCAACTGTACTTCTTTGTTGTGCATTTGTATACGACATCTTTTGGGTGTTCATATCTCCAGTGATATTCCATAAGAGTGTTATGATTACAGTAAGTCATCGTTTTATCAGTAAAGTTTCCTTTTTAACCCTCTATGGGATTGTTTCATTGCATTTGCATCTCAAATCATATTCCTTAACTCATTTTGTTCCTTTCTTTTGCAACAAGTTAGAGATGTACTTAATTGTGATAGTGAAAAAAAAAAAAAAACTTGTTAATTGGATGTTGAGTAATGCTAAACAAGGCACACAAAAAAAGCATGAATAGAGTACAGAATTTACTCTAACCAAGCAGAATTTTGAGATCTGCAAAAATCAAGGGTGACATGAAAGGAACAGCAAAAACCGCTTCCTTGTTTTCATGTTGGAGCAATTCGGGCAAGGTGAAACTTGCACCACCGAGCATTATTATGTTGAATTTTACAATTTACATATATAGTTAATGCTAAATCATGAAGCGTAATTCTTTAAAAAAACTGTTTTGACATTTAAATCGCTGACCAGGTAAAGTTACAAGACCAAGAGTTATTTCTCACCTTTTATTTGAAAACATTTTACTTTTGTTTTCTTTTTAACTTCTTGTATCTTTAATTAGTGTCCTTAAAAATACTCGTTAACAAAACTCATTATATGCATACTCATTCCAGTTGCTGAGACGAGCTTCTATATTTCTATAAATGCACTTGATAATGTGATCTAGGTTGCTCGAGGTGACAAGGCTGGTGGGGAAGCAATTCCTATGCTTTTGAGGTTTCCTCGTCCACACGATCCTTGGAAAGGTTATGACATGATTGGATTTGGAGACATTCTCTTCCCTGGCTTGCTTGTTTGCTTTGCTCGTAGGTACTGAGTTCCTTATTTTGTTGACAACTTGAAACGAAGCGGTGGTTTACAAAATTGAAAACATGCATTTATCTCTTAATAGCATAGAATTAGATGCATATTGGATTAGATTTAATGTGTTTATTATGGCTTCTGATTGTATCAGATTTGACAAAGAGAACAACAAGAGGTCAGTGAATGGATATTTTCTTTGGTTGGTAATTGGCTATGGCGTCGGTAAGTACTTTTTAATACTATTTTTAGTTGGTATCATAGTTTTCAGTATCATATCATATCATAAGCTGCACTGTTTATTTATTGATAAAAGATGATAATTTCAATAGTGTTTGTAGACTGTAAAATGGATAGTTTTATTAATTTATTCTCTTACAATCTGATGATCCCTTTTTCAGGCCTTTTTCTAACATATCTTGGGCTATACTTGATGAAGGGTCATGGACAACCAGCACTTCTCTACCTTGTTCCATGTACCTTGGGTAAGTAAATTAGTAGTAGTAGTAGTAGTGATTACTACTTAGATTAGATTAGATTGGTGCGTGGTTCACTTCATTAATCTTTAAATTTAACTCATGCTCTTTATTCAACATCAAATAAATAAATTGAACAGGTACGGCTGTCATATTGGGATGTATAAGAGGAGAAATGAGGAGTCTTTGGGATTACAAACCAAACTTGCCTCCCTCCAAAGTGCCTCCAGAAGTGTAAATGACCGACCACATTAAATCAATCACTGTCTAATTGGGTAAATGCTCTTAATTCAGTTTTTTTTTGTTACCTTAAGTATAATTTGATGAATTAGATAGTGTGCATTTTTGTGGGATTTATATTTAAAACTTATCTCATCAATCACTAATAAAATTTTATATTTGACCAAAATTTTTTAATTGAGAATATTGATTTTTTAACAGATCATTGCATGGGAAATGGCACTGAACTCAGTGGGATTAGATTGGGAACAATGCATTATATGTACGATGGTTTGGAAAGTGTACAGGCAACTCTTTTTTGGGTTTCCATAACCTTTTTTTGTTGTATTTTTGTATTCTTTGATTAATCAGAAATTAACGAATGCTCTTTTTGCTGACTTATAGTATTGTTGTTTTCATTCCTTTTTTTTTAAATGTGCTGATTATTTGTTTTTAGAAAAAGGAAAAGGTAAGTCTTTTGAAGTGTCCCTATATCACTTTTTCTTAATTAATGTACAGGTTTTGTTATATAGAAATATTTACAGAGACATGAACTAATCTCACCGTCCAAAATTTGGTTGTTTGTAATTAATTTCAAAATATCCCCATCAATTTTTGAAATTTTGGTTATTGACTTATTGTCACTATAAAATTCGCTTACTATAACATCATCTAGGTGTAAAATTTTAAAAATTAAATTATATATATGACAACATCTTATTTGTTTCTCATCAACAATCCGTGGGCCTGTGCTATTGTATCTATATCTTTGGTAATGTGTGCTATCTTTTTCATATTACCGGTGAATATGAATGTTAAATAAACATCATCTATAGCATAGTTTTTCCATACTCAATTAAGAGGTTGCGAGTTTGAGTCTCATATCTTTGGTAAAAAAAAACAAAAAAAAAGTCTAGGGGAGTTTGAGTCTCATATCTTTGGTAAAAAAAAACAAAAAAAAAGTCTAGGGGTATTTACAGATACAGACGGACGGATTTATATATACTTATGTGGGGGTAATTGAGTTTTTCAAAAACCAATCACAAGTATATATGTATATGTAGATAATTGTTCCTATTGTAATAAGGGTCATTTTTTTTTGTTATGGAGGAGGGTCAGGTGTTGTGCTGGGATATGGAATGAGGGGGTGCTACACCGGAATGTGGAATAGGTTTTGGCTCAGATTTGGTAGGAAGAAATCGGACCCTCCGAGTTCTCTGTTTTGGAAATTTTGTAAGCAAATTGGAAGGTCCGTTTTGATCGTAACACATAGGAGAAATCGGACCGTGCAATATGACCTCATCAAAACGGATGGTCCGTTTTCTTTGTTGGATTTGTTTTTTATTTCGTTATACTACTCGCTGGGTCTGATTTTTGCTTGCAATTTTTTTTTTAATTTACAGTAAAGGAAATCGGACCGTGAGTTTTCATTATTTATAATTTTTTCGAATTAGGTTATACACAACTCGGTTGGTTCGAATTGTGTGTGTATATATATAGTTGCTAAGGTGTGCGAACCAAAGACAGCCGAACAGATCCAACTTTCTTTTTGTTCGAGTTCTCTTCTTCTTTCTATGGGTCTAGTGTGGGGTTACTTGGGTTGGGGAAAAAAAATTGATGGTGAAGTTGCTATTTTTGTTTAAGTGAGTGGGAAGAATGGATAATAGAGTTCTTTTGAAAGTGTATTATTTTGGTCAGATTTTGTTGCAGACACCTGAAGGAGTAAAATTTTTTTGTGAAGATCCATTAGATGTTGTTATTCTCTTCACAATTTCATTTGAAGAGCTTAAATGCGTGATTTGTGAGAAGATAGATTCGGAGATGTCAAGAAAAATATCATGTATTTTATACAGATATCCTGTACCAGTATTTGGTGGATTCGTCCAATTTCAGACCAAATATGTAACGGACGAAGCAAGCATGCAAGAGATGTTTTCAATATATATTGAAAGTCGTGCTCAAATTTCATTCATCGAGTTGTACATTGAATTCGAACAATCTGAGGCCGACCGAAATATTTTACGAGAAGACTACAATAGTGACAGTGAGGAAGAGTTCGAAAGCAATTACGAAGTTGTTGGTGAAGACGGAGATGTAGATCCAACCGACGGCAGTGTGGCTCCGAATGTGACAGACATTGTAAATGCACTCGCGAACGAAGAGCCATTTGAGGAGCCATCTTTCATGCGAGTTTTGGATTTGGAAGCCATGCATGCTCCGGAGTTTCCGAACTATATGAGTGCAGGTACTCGTTTAGTATTTGTAAAAGAGGTTATTTAGACAAGTTCAAAATAAAAAAGACTTTGAGTTAATTAGTATTTAGGGTCCAGTATTCATTTAGTTAAACGAATACCTACCCGCCATGAAGTCGGCCTGGTGGCTATATTGTGCTTGGCCGGCATCTGAGGCCATGAACCCAAGCAACTGGCTAAAAGAACCTCCCTCTCCTGAGTCAAAATGTGGCTGATGTATCGGGAACGACGTAGGAAATTGTGTCTGAAGTACATACTGGCTTGTGGAATGAGGTTGTTCTTCTGCCACTGGAGGGGGAGGTGGAGGTGGAGTTGGAGGCGGTGGTGACTGTGGCTCCTGCTCTTCATTATCATCATCCATAACCTGGTCACCTTCAACATCCTCTTGGACCGCAAGATCCGACAAGTTCAAGTTATCACCATACTTTGAACGGTACCAGTACATATAAGTATCTAATGGCTGATGCGGAGTCATGGGTTCCTCAGTAAGAACGTGATTATACCAGTTTGTCAACTGCATCACCCAAAATGAATGAGTCGTGGCTGTGGCCCAGTTCAGATTCTTAGGACCAATTAACACTTCTCCGTGTGCGCGGTCTAGATTCCGTTCCTGATGAGGAACTCCCTGAACGAAACCAAATTGACGTCTAAACCTGTCGGTAGCATGCCATTCAATACACTCAAAAGATACCAGTGGAACCGTTGCACTCCAAATCATCGAGTGCATGTAGATGTCAGCAGGAATTATGTCTGGATCAACACGATCACCAGAATATGCAACCCACAAAAACTGGTAACAGTAAAGCAAGCAAATAATTAAAATCCAAATAAGTAAATCACTAGACCTGACCCACATACAATGTCAATTCAAACACACCTGACCTTCCTGAAGTTCATCCAAGGTCTTCCTAAAATGAGCAAGCTTAAGATATCTATAGACTCGGTCTCCACGCTCCCAGTTTCGTCAGCTAATATAACGCATCTCATTAACACAATTGGTTTCTAAACATGAAGATACCAGGTAAATGTAAGATAGTCTAACCTATTTGCAAGCGGAAAACTGCGAGGTTCTCTAGGAACCGGTGCTAGATATGGTAGGTGCATCCATGCCCAACACAGTAGAAGTGTCAGCGGACCATCGATTTCCTTACAATCAAAACGTGAGGCCCTGCATAAACTCCTGTACAGGTGTGCTAGGCAGGCTGATCCCAGCTATACTATCCAATACTAGCAAAATCACTCAGCAGATGCAGAAACTTCCAGTGGACAGATGCCCTAGACTTGTCTCCAAACAAGATCATACCGATCAACAACATGATGTGGCACTTAATGTACACCTGTATACTGTTCTCATCAGTCAATTGTGACCGTTCTTTTAAATCCCGTAGCCACGTCAGTTTTATGCCACTTCCTCGACAATCTGACTTTCTCGGCACCACCTCAAATTGATGCAGACACTCCGCCTCTAAGGCCTCAAAACAACTCAAAGTCATGCCAGTCACTGGAAGGCCTTTGGTCGGAAGACCAAAGATCATAGCCACGTCTTCCAGTGACACGACACATTCACCAACTGGAAGGTGGAAGGTATGTGTGTCCGAGTGCCACCTTTCCACTAAAGCATTTACTAGTGCTTTCTGACATTGAACTACTCCAATCTGACTAACATGGTAAAACCCAGTTGATCGTAAATGCTCTTCCACTCTCTCATCTTACCGATCCGGAGGGATAGGGTGATCACATGTCATCATCCGTAAAGCCTACAAAAGCATAGCAAAAGCACGATTCAAATTACACAACTATCATACATAATTTTAAAAAGCTAATTAAAAAATATAATTATATTGAATCCGATTTACTAAGTAATAACATTTTTATCTCTAATTTTAATTAATGTATATAGAGCCTATATCTAAGTTGCTGCAGATAATAACTAATACATAGTTTCACTTTCTATGTAATTAATAATGTTCTAATGTAATAATAATAAAACCTCAACTAAAATAACATACTTCTATACATTAAAAGGCTAACAGAAAACAACTTATTACTACCAAAACCGCAAATAAATTATACTTTACAGATCCTAATTTATTATTTGAAATTATCAACATTGTTCCAGAAAAATATACACCGAAAGTATCTTAAAATTATAATTTTTATAATTAATTATAACAGTTAACTAATTAATTATTAAATCTAAAACTATTATAAAAAATTATAAACAAGCCATTCTTAATACTAATCTATTATATTGAAAAAACGTCTAAACAGCAATTACTTATTTTTAAACACACATGTTGCTAACCATTATTTAAACATATAACCATAAATTCTTAAAATTAAACATAACAATTAACTTCTTAACTCTAATTACAAAAATTATTACAAAAATTTATAAACAAGTCCTATTTAATATTGAACTATTCATAACAAGTTCTATTTAATACCGAACTATTCATACACTCAAAAAATTTCTAAACAAGAATTAATTATATTTAAACCCACTTATCTAACTATTATTTAAATACATATTTCTAAATTTTTGAATTTAATTACAACAGTTAATAACTATAATTTCTAATATTATTACAAAAAATTCTAATATTAATTTTTTTTATTTCTAATCTGTTATTAAAAAATAATCTAAACAACAATTAACCACATTTAAACATATATATATTTCTAACTATTATTTAAACATATATTCCTAAATTTCTACAATTAACCATAACTTCTAAAATTATTTCAAAATTTTTTAAAAACTATTTTTTTATAATTTATTATATTACAAATTACTCTAAACAAGATGAAACTATTACACTTACATACATACACCTTATTTATTTAAACATTTATTTTTAAATTTTTATCAATAAATCTATACACTAATTCATATATATGTTTTTCAGATCAACTCCTAACAACCATAAATATCCTAACAACCAACCATAAATATAACTAAATTTTAAAAAAAAATTAAAAATCTGCAAAAAATAAAAAAGATTTAAAAAAAAACTTACATAATCAGAGTAGCTCAAATATTTTATAATGTGAAATTTCGGACGATCAACATTTCTAGGTTTTGATTTTCTTGACATTTTAGCTTTTTCTCCTCACACAGCAGAAGCCCAGAATGTTGAGGGAGGAAGAAGATGGAGTTGTGTGTGTTGGGTGGGGAAGGAAAGGAAAGTGAACTCGGTTGGTACGCATGCAAGACTCGGTTTGGTTGTGTTAAAAGGAACCGTTTGTGGGGAGCAAGCATTTAGCGACGCGTGGCTTGGATATACACAACTCGGATGGTCCGCTTTTGGACATAGAAATCGGAGGGTCCGAGTTCCCCTCACCTACTCGCAGGGTCCGATTTCTTTCTCTACTGACACCACAGAAAAGTAAAGCTCCCCCCTCCTCCATAGCTGAGTCCAACTCAAATTCGCCCTCCATATAGAAATTAAAAAGCGTTGTAATAATTTATGTGCCCCGATACTTCAAAAAAAAATGTTGTGTAAAAAATATTTATATTATTAGATATTAATACAATAATAAAAATTATTATATTATATAAATTTAAAACAAATAATAATAATAATAATCTATTTAATTAATTACCTAAAGCTAAGTCAAACAACTTTTTAAATATAAATGAGATTATTAGTATTTATTTTTTTTTTATAATATATTATCTATTTACTTTTTATTGTTTTGTTTAATTTAATTTTTTATATATATAATATTGTTTTCATCGAAAATTTTTTTTACCATAATATTATAAAATGTTAATTTTGTAAATAAATATAAAAAATTATTTGAATATTTGTTTAATAATAAAAATATTATTTTATCTATACCTACGTATAAAAAGAATTGTGGTTATTTGATTTAAACTTTTATTTTTCTCATAAGTTTTTTGTCTCTCTCACGTAACTTTAGTAAAAATTTAGATAAAAAAAAATAGTGAAAACTCTAATGTGTTCATTCGAGTTATACTCTTTGTAAATTTTTTAGCTATTGAATTATAATTCCTTTTTATTTCACATAAAAAATAATAAAAAATATAATTTGATGGATATTAGATATTTGACTAAGTGCTGTATTAATAATATATGTATTACTCATGTAATATTACCAAAATATTAAAACAAAAAATATTTTTAAATTAATATACTTTTAGATATATTAATTACATTTATTTATTAGAAACTTGACTAATTAATATATTCTAAGATTTAAATATCTAAATATATTGATAGTAATAATTTTTATTCTTTTGCTATATTATTATTTATTTTGTTGCCACTTCTAAAATTTTTTGGATTTGTCATTGGATAAAGATAACCCAATTCTCCAACCAAAATCGATTACATTAGTTTTAGATCCGACGAATAATTGAATACAATTAGGTCTGACCCGATTAAATTCAACTTTAATTAGTTAAGTTATTAGTTTTGGAGTTGTAGAACTCGAAATAACTGGATTAGTCTAATATTAATTAAAAATAATAAATAAAATCTAATAATATATATACAATTTTATCTATTAACTCTATAATATTTTTAAATTATGATATTTATTTAAGTTTGAATCGATAATGCATTGTATTATTATTATTAGATTTTAGAGGATTTTTAGAAACAAAACCAATTTTTTTTAATTTTATTTTTATTAAATATTCAATCATCCGAACTGATCTAACTCAGATTTAATCGATGTGGATTAATTTAATTAGTTCAAATTCAGTCACAAAAAATTTTAAATTCGCACTAAAATGAACCATTAATCGATTTGATTATGATTTTTCTCCAAACAAAAACCAATTCAAACCGTAAACGTTTTTATTAAAGCCAAATTAAAATTAGAATTGATTATATTATCTGTACACTAAAATCAGTCACTAAAGTCAATCACACCTATATAAAATACATGTTAAAAATACTTAAAATATAAATATATATTAAAAATAATTATACACGTATTTATATACAAATTTATTATTGATTAATTTTAGTGGTTGATTTATGTGTGTGAATAGTATTTTTGAATTAGAATTATGACAATATAGAATAAAAGAAAAGAAAGAAAAAGGAGAAGAGAAAAAGGGAGAGGGGAGTTGAGGGTGAGAAGAGAGTTAACAAAAGCAATAATCCATTGTTATTACTGTAGTATTGATTATTGAGTAGTTTGTGTCTACATTAACATTGCGGAGGGAGAGAAAGGTTACACTTTGCAGGAAGCTGAAAGGCGAGATTTAGATCGATCCCCAGAGTTGGCACCAAGGGACTATTCTTTAATCCGCAAAGGCATTTCAAGTCCGCCTTTGACACCACCGCGCAGCACTCTGGAGTCGGCGGCGCAGGATTTGGCGGCGTCACGGCCGGCTTGCACTTGAACAACTCTGCAAGTGACGTGTTGCAGAACGATTGCGCCATGCAACCATCAAGCATTGCAACCACACTTAATGCCATTATTGCTAGTGCCACCATTGACGATGATGTTTTTGAACCCATCTTTTTCAATTCTTCTTCTTCTTTCACTTTGAACTTTCAAGTCTGTATGTCAAACACTGCTTCCTGCTTTGCACTTATATAGCCGCATAATTCAATGCATCACCTAAAACCACCCTTGTTTTTCAGATTGCTTTTCACACATTTTATTATTGTGTATCTCTAAACTTGGTGAATATCTCTCATGGAAGGTATTTTTTTATTTATTTTATTTGATTTATTTAAATGTATTAATTAATTATTTAATTTAATTAAGATAAATATTAAATTATTTGATATTTATTTTACTATATTTATTATAATTAATTAATTACAGTAATTATCTTATTCGATTGAAATAAATGAATTAAATTTTATTTTAATTTATTTTAATTTTTTCTCTTACATATTTTGACTAATAATTTTAAAGATGTTATATAATTAATTATTTATTTAATTTGATTGAGATAAATATCAAATTATTAATATTTTGTTTGATCATATTAACTATAACTAATCAATAATATTAATTATTATTTGATGCAACTAAAATGAATGAATTGATTTTGTCTAAATTTGTATTAATTTTTTCATCTTACGTATTTTGATTCATATTTTTTAAAGTGTTATCATTTTTACATGTCATATTTATAACATATTTATTTTGTAAAAAGATAAATGGCAGTTTGATAACTTCTTTTGTGTAAAATTTCGGAGTCTACTATGAGGGCTATGTTTAATGCGTAAGGAATGCATTGATGTTTTTTATTTAGCTCATTTTTCTTGCCACTTGGGTTTCAATTTTTTTATTTTAGTATTTTTTATTTTTTTAATTTTAATTCATTCATAAAATTATAAAATAATAAGTATTTTAATAAAAACTTTTGTTTTCAAATATAAACTTTATAAAAAGTTCTAATAAATTATTATTTAATTTATATTCCTAATATTTAAATAAAGACTAACATATTAAAACTAGATTATATAAGTCTTTTAAACCTTTTTTTTATTTTATTTATTTTAAACTCATGAATAAAATAATTTAGTATTTAGAGTTTAGTGTTGTTTGGTTTTGGATTTAGTGTAGGATACTTTAGGATTTAGAGTTTAAAATTAGATTAGTTAGAGTTTAGAATTGGATGGTTTAAAATTTATGATTAAGAAATTAAGATTTGTAGTTTTTTGTTTAGAGTTGGATGGTTTAAAATTTTGATTTTAAGATTAGAGGGTTTAGAATTTTAGGATTTAATGATAAGGGGTTTAAGGTTGAAGATTGAGAGTTTGGTTTAAATTTTGAAAATTTAATTTTTATCATAATATTTATTTTACATGATAATATTAATTTAGTTATTAATTCATTTAATAAATATTAATGAGGTAATTCGTTAATGGAATTTTTCATAATTTATTTGGTTAATTGTTAATTTATTACATAAATTCAATTATGATATAGTTAGTTATGCTAATGTAATTTACTAATTTATGTGTAGATTAGTTGTTAATGTGAAGGAAAATATTTAATTAATCATTATTTAATTTGTTATTATCTAGTTTGCTAGTAAATAATATTGTAATAAAGATGCAGTGAGTAATTGAATTTTCAAAAATTATTATTTTTTGGGTTAGAATGATTATTTAAATTTTAATTTTAATTTTATGCATATTACTTAAATTTAAAGTAGTTAATGACTTAATGGCGCGTTGGAATAAATATGAATTTGATAATGGATGATACTCACCCTTAATCAACATTTTATTAGCGTTATTAAGGGTATTAATTAATTAATTAATTAATTAATTAGTATATTAAAGTCATTGATCTAGTACTCTCACTTTCATTATATGGTGCATATAGTTTCATCATACTATAATAATTAATCACAATTCTTCTTCATAATCTCGTATTAACATTATTAATTCTAAATTAAATATTGTCCAAATCAACTTATAACAAAAAGAACCATATTTAATTCTTATCACATATGTTGTTAGATTTATCGGATAATTTTTTTTACACAAATTATTATTATTATTATTATTATTATTATTATTATTATTATTATTATTATTATTGAAAGATGATTGAAAATATGAAATGTGAAAAAGTTATTTTGATCATAATGTATAATGCGTATGGTTTAATTTGTAGATGAGTTATTAGATCATTATAAAAAAATTTCAACCAATTTAGTATCATCTCTATAAATTAGTCATAATGAACAAAATTAATTAGTAAAAATATTTATTAATGTGTAAAAAATATTTATATTATTGAATATTAATACAATGAAAAAAATTATTGTATTATATAAATTTAAAACAAATAATAATAGTAATCTATTTAATTAATTGCCTAAAGTTAAACAATTTTTTTAAATATAAATGAGATTATTAATATTTAATATTTTTTTATAATATATATCATTTATTTTCTTTTTATCGTTTTGTTTTATTTAGTTTTCTTTATACATATAATATTGTTTTCATCGAAAAAGCTTTTAATTACCATAATATTATAAGATGTCAATTTTGTAATTAAATATAAAAAAATTATTTGAATATTTATTTAATAAAAAAATATTATTTTATTTATATCTATATATAAAGAGAATTGTAGTTGTTTGATTTAAACTTTTATTTTTTTCATAAATTTTTTGTCTCTCTCACATAACTTTAGTGAAAATTTAGACAAAAAAAAAATAGTAAAAATTTTAAATGAGTTCATTCGAGTTATACTCTGTCACGATTTAAAATAAGTCATGATGGACACTTAGGGAAATAGTCTCTTGACAATCCTAACAAATTCGAATATGAGATAAATAAGATTACAAATAGTTTTTTAAAAATAAATTTACAAGTTTTAGAATGCATAATTGCATATTTTAACAAAGGATAAAATAAATAAATATGGGTAGATCTTGCCTGTGACATATAAAGCAGATAACGTTTAAGAACTCAACAAGGAATAGGTACCTATTGTAGATTATTAATCTTGAATAGAATGACTCACATAATCAAGTATTTATTCCTGAAAAATATTTTTAAAAAAAAAATAGAGTGAGTTTTGTAATTCAGTGGCTAGACAGTACATCTATAATTCACATGAAATCAATAAATATTATCATAAAATAATTTTATTTAGAACAAATTTAAATGAATAAGTGAATCAATAAGGGAGTTTTCATACAGAAACCAAATTAAAAGTCCACACTTAGGCGGCTCCACCTATATGAGTAGCCCTTTTCTTTTGTGTGTCCTAAAAGAATAACAGATCTAACGCGTGGCCTATATGTTAGGCTAGCAATACCCCTGCTAGCTAGGGTCTGAGTTACATACATCTAAACTTCATCAAATATATATATAGTCTCATGTAAAGTTTCTAAAATATGAGCTTCATAAAAATAATTATTCAACTATAATAAAATAATTATTCTAACCAAATCAAAGTTCTTCAACAATAATTTTATAGATATAATTAAAAACTCAGAATAAACATAAACAAGGTTAACGGTACGGTTATAAATGTATAGTTTACTCACAAATTAGTCCTAAAGGATCGAAGACCAACACCAGAATGCCATCAGTATAGAGATTAAAAGTTGGAATCCAAGTAATTTTGAAGGGTTGAAGGTGGTAGTTTCAACGTGGGAGAATAGTCCCAAATAAGGCACGAAGCAAAGTAGAACAAATACAACGACGCAAGACAAGCAGCAGCAACAATACACGACAATGACAATAGAGGTGCAGCAATCACCACCTTTCTCGGCAGCTGCAGCGATCAGATTAGAGGATGACAAGGCTAGGGCTTCTGGCGGCGGTTCCAACAACAGAGCGCCAACAACGACGTGCTCCGATGACACAACGGCACTTCCCTTCTTCACCATCGAGCTCAAACCCTCCCTCTTTATCTCTTATTGTCTCCTCTTCTCAGCTACGGTAGCTCAGCAATTTCTCCTTCACCGGCGCCATCTTTTTCTCTTTTTTCTTCCTTTCTTTCCTCTTCTTCAATTCCCATGTTCTTTTCTCATTCCTCCCTATCTTCTCGTTCCATTCTTTCTTTGGTTATGAGTGACGGCTAGTGAGGGATTGAAGGTTGAGACAGTGTGTTTGTGTGTGATTAGGGTTAAAAAAAAAGAAAAAAAGTGTGGCCCACAATTTTATTTATTTGCATATCTTTCTCTGTTTTATTTTATTTTATTTTTTCGAGTTATTACACACTCCTTAAAACTTTTTTAGCTAATGAGTTATAATTTTTTTTATATCATATAAAAATAATAAAAAATATAATTTGACGGATATTAGATACTTGACTAAGTGCTAATATTAATAATATATGTATTACTCATGTAATGTTACAAAAATATTAAAATAAAAAATATTTTAAAATTAACATACTTTTAGATATATTAATTACATTTATTTATTAGAAACTTGACTAACTAATATATTCTAAAATTTAAATATCTAAATATATTGATAGTAATAATTTTTATTGTTTTGCTATATTATTATTTATTTTGTCGCTACTACTTCTAAAATTTTCTTGATTTGTTATAGGGTACAGATAACCTAATTCTCCAACCAAAATCGATTATATTAGTTTTAGACTCGACGGGTAATCAAATACAATTAGGTTTGACCTGATTAAATTCAACCTTAATTAGTTTAGGTGTTGATTTTGGAGTCGTAGAACTCGAAATAACTCGATTATCTAATATTAATTAAAAACAATAAATAAAATCTAATAATATATATACAATTTTATCTATTAACTCTGAAATCTTTTTAAATTATGATATTTATTTAAGTTTGAATCGATGTGCATTGTATTATTATTGTTGTTGTTATTGTTATTGTTGTTGTTGTTGAAAGATTTAAAAAAGTCAATTTTTTTAATTTTATTTTTATTGAATATTCAATCATCTAAATTGATCCAACTCAGATTTAATCAATGTCAATTAATTTAATTAGTTCGAGTTTAGTCACAAAAAAACTTAAATTTGAACTAATATGAACCGTTAATCAGTCTGATTATGATTTTTCTCCAAATAAAAACCAATTCGAACGTAAACGTCTTTATTAAAGTCAAATTAAAATTAGAATTAATTATGTTATGTGTACACCAAAATCAGCCAATAAAGTTAGTCACATTCGTATAAAATATATGTTAAAATATAAATACACGTTAAAAATAAATTAAATTATATATGTATTTATAAACAAATTTATTGGTAGTCGATTTTAATGACTGATTTATGTGTGTGAATAGTATTTTTGAATTGGAATTATGACTATAGAATAAAAGAAAAGAAAGAAAAAGGAGAAGAGAAAAGGGAGGGGGAGTTGAGGGTGAGAAAGGAGTTAGCGAAAGCTGTAATCTATTGTTATTACTGTAGTATTGATTATTGAGTAGTTTGTGTTTACATTAACATTGAGGAGGAAGAGAAAGGTTACACTTTGCAGGAAGCTGAAAGGCGAGGTTTAGATCGATCCCCAGAGTTGGCACCAAGGGACTATTCTTTAATCCGCAAAGGCATTTCAAGTCCGCCTTTGACACCACCGCGCAGCACTCTGGAGTCGGCGGCGCAGGATTTGGCGGCGTCACGGCCGGCTTGCACTTGAACAACTCTGCAAGTGACGTGTTGCAGAACGATTGCGCCATGCAACCATCAAGCATTGCAACCACACTTAATGCCATTATTGCTAGTGCCACCATTGACGATGATGTTTTTGAACCCATCTTTTTCAATTCTTCTTCTTCTTTCACTTTGAACTTTCAAGTCTGTATGTCAAACACTGCTTCCTGCTTTGCACTTATATAGCCGCATATTTCACTGCATCGCCCAAAACCGCCCTTGTTTTTTAGATTGCTTTCCACACATTTCATTATTGTGTATCTCTAAACTTGGTGAATATCTCTCATGGAAGGTATTTTTTATTTATTTTATTTGATTCATTTAAATGTAATAATTAATTATAATTAATTAATTACATTAATTATCTTATTCGATTGAAATAAATAAATCGATTTTTGTTTAAATTTATTTTAATTTTTTGCCTTACATATTTTGATTAATAATTTTAAAGATGTTATTACAATAAATTTTCGAGATAAAAGAACTGAACAAACAATACAATCAGTTTATTATATACTTAATTAAAATTCGAGCTAAGGAGAAAAACATGAGAAGATTTGCAAAAAGAAAAATGACAATTTGATAACTTTTTTTATGTAAAATTTCGGAGTCTATTCAAAGAGTTATGTTTAATGCATAAAAAATGCATTGATATTTTTCTTTATTCTTTGAACCATATTTTATTATTCCCAGCATCAAAGAGAGAACTAGCAATAAATAAAGATGCATTTTTGTGTAAGAAAATCCAAATGTTAAAGAAAGAATAAAGTTGTGGTAGCAGCTGGCAAATAGTTATGATACTGAAACGAGCCCATTTGCTACATAGGAAAATTTAATGACATCCTAAATCAAGAAAAAAAAAATAGGAAAAATACCAAAGCTAAAGATTCACATATGTTAGATATGATATCTTAATAGAATGCATTTTTTAATCTTGCACCATATGTATATTTATGTGTTTTGATGACTGACAATATGTAATTTTCATACGTAAGATAATTAGTATTTTAAAAAACAACGAACTTAATCTTTTGTTTGACTTTAACTTAATATCGTAATTGCATGACATATATTATATGATATGACATCAAATTTGATGAGTAACTTTGAAAGAAAAAACTTTTTATCAAAAATTCGATGTAAAAACCGTTTTACAACGGATTAAAAAATATATTTTTATTTTCTTGCATCAAATTCAAACAAATTTATCAAGAAATCAATTATGGATGCAACAAATATTAATAACAAGGAGAAGTCCAACAAATAAAATTTAGGTGCAGGACTTTAGTTTTTCACTTGTCAAAAGTAAATTAAGTTTATCTTTTAAATTAAAATCAAATTTTAATCAAAGTAAAATAATTTTAACTCTGATTTTAAAAATATATAATTGAAGATGAGTATGAGTCGTGTTATGATTATTTTAATTTGTTTATAATAGATGATGGGAGTAGGACCCAATCCAATCATGCATAAGGTGCTAAGATTTGAAATTTAAATTTGCTGAAATCTAAGTTTAGAGAGAATCAATTCCTATGTTAAAATGGAGGATCGATCCTCATGTGCTGTAGTGATATATTTTACGCAAATTTAAACTAGATGATTGATCTCTAGTTTTGAGGATCAATCCTATACATTTTTGTAGACACAACATCCTGCCAAGAACGTATGCTTTTTGTTCTGGCCCAATCCAATAAAGACTGGAAGTCCATTATATTCGACGGGCTGACGACTCGACGGGTCACCGACCCGAATCAGATAGGGCGACCCATATGTAATATTACCTTTTGGGAGCAACCTGGACAGTTATCAGAAGCTTCCAGCCGTTTGGGCCTGAGCAAAAGGGGCCCACCCGAAGTACAAGGTATATAAGGAGAGGGATCTATCCCTCCTCGAGGTACGTCACCTTCTTATCCTAATTAGCCGCATTTTCGTACGGACGCTTACTTTAGCATCGGAGTGTCTTTGCAGGTAGTCTCACCCACTGTCCAACCGACAATCCGTGGACCTCTCCTGCCCATGGCGTTCGCATTCAGGTCCTGTCCCTCATCAACTGTTTCTCGTAACCGACCACCTCGATCCACGATCAGACTTAATGAGCAAACGAACATTGGCGCCGTCTGTGGGGCCTGACGCGAGCGGAACACGAAGCTTATCCCTCGTCTGGAAGAGGTATGAGGGAGGGAAGGTGCTACCGGACATCCAGGGGACCGCCTTAGGAGCAGAGTAATTTCGGGAACTTCTAGGGAACGTATAGAAACCCCCACTCGCCACTCCCATGCTCGATCTCTGGAGAAGCGCCTGTTTGGTGGTACCGGTAGTGATAGCTCTCGAATCATGCAAGGGCCAAGGCACATGGTCCAGAACATGGTGAGAAAACTGACGGTGAAAAATTGCTACTATCCCAAGCACATAGTCAGAACTCTTGCTCACGCTCAGAAGCTCATCCAAGCCATTCACGCACTCGATTCCTGTCAAGGAGATCGGAAGAACGCCAACAAAGTACCAAGAGGGAGGATGAGCGCGATCGAACTGATGCTTACTCCCTCACCTACATCCACACAGATCGGGAGCCCATTGCAAATGAAAGGTAGATTAGAAGAAGGGACACCAAAATCCTGTCATAATAGGAGCCACTCCTTTTCATCCTTCCATCCTCAAGGTCCAGTTGTCGAAGATCTTCGACAAGTCAACGAACATGAGGTACAATGAAACCAAGGATTTACAAGAACACTTGACGGCGGTTTTTTTGTATTCTTTGATTAATCATAAATTAACGAATGCTCTTTCTGCTGACTTATAGTATTGATTTTTCATTTTTTTTAAATGTGCTGATTATTTGTTTGTTAAAAAGGAAAAGGTAAGTCTCTTGAAAGTGTCCTAATATCACTTTTTCTTAATTAATGTACAGGTTTTGTTATATAGACATATTTACTGAGATATGAACTAATCTCACCGTCCAAAATTTGGTTATTTGTAATTAATTTCAAAATAACGAAAATATCCCCATTAATTTTTGAAATTTTGGTTATTGACTTATTGTCGCTATAAAATTCGCTTACTATAACATCATCTAGGTGTAAAATTTTAAAAATTAAATTTTATATATGACAACATCTTATTTGGTTCTCATCAACAATCCATAGGCATGTGCTATCGTATTTATATCTTTGGTAATGTGTGCTATCGTTTTTATATTACCGGTGAATATGAATGTTAAATAAACATTATTTTAAGGATTATGCTAGGTAACTAATTATTTTTTTAAATAACATGAACAATCATTAATAAAATAAAAATGCACTATACTTCTAAATTATCCATCTAAATCTTAATATTAGAATAACCATCTGCACACCTAATAAAATAAATATTCGATATCTCTATTATTCACATTATTCACCAATGTTGTTTGTAACCTATACTTTTCTTATTTTAAAGTCTAAGGGTAAAATAGGTAGGATGAGAGAGCGAGAGAACGAGAAGGGGGGAAACACTGAGCGGGGTAGGTTTAGGGTTTGGCAACCACATTCAAAGGATCCTAGGGTTTGGAATCGAGAGGAATACCATCGCTTGGAAAATGAATCTTTCTCTGTGTTTGTGGATAATCTCCCAGAAGATATTTCGAAGAAGGAACTATATCACTTGTTCAATTGGACGGGAAGGATTAACGATATCTATCTTTCTCGAAAGCATAAACATGGCAGGGTTTATCTGTTTGCGTTTGTGCGGTACACGACAAAAGGGGGTGCTTTGAAGGCTATCGCGGAGATGGATCGCTTGAGCTTACGAGGAAAGATTGTATCCGTAATGGAAGCTAAATTTCGAAGGCAAACGCAAGAGAGGAAACGAGTGAAACATGGAAAGCCGATTGTCCAGCATGAAAGAGAGCATACGGACCTTCAAGGTGGGACACTAGTGTATATTGTTCACGGTGAAGGGGGGTACAGCGGAGTATACAAGGCTCGGACAAACATGGGAGCACGAGGAGAATTGAAGTGCCAGTAGTGGAACAGAATTTGGATTGGTTGGCGAGGAGCTTGATAGGAAGCGCTTTGAAACCCATAGACCTCCAATTGTTGAAAAGAGCAGTTTGCAAGAATTTGCCTCATATTGTGGAAGTTAGCGAGATAGGTGCGCTAAAAGTTTTATTGACGTTTGATACGGCGCAGCATGCAGATGAGACTTTTACGTTCAAATTGTGGATAGCCTGTTGCAATTTGTTCATAGGGTCTGGAAGTGGGATGAGTCTTTATGCTGTGGGACTCGAAAAGTTTGGTTGGAGTGCTGTGGAGTGCCTCTACATGCCTGATCTCCAGAAATGTTTAAAACTTTAGGTGGACAATGGGGCGAGGTGATTAGCTGCGACGCAACGACAAAGCAGGCTCTTCCTTTACGGCTGGGCGAGTCCAAGTTGAGACGTCTGTTTTTGACGTCATTAGAGATTGGGTTTACGTCACTGTTGGTAATCGGGAGTTTCATGTCTTTGTGAAAGAGGTCGATATAGAGACAAGTGGTGAAAGACTTGAGGGGGGAGGATGAGAAGACTATTTTATGATCAGAAATTCTGGTTCTTGTAGCAGTGGCATGTCGAAAGAAGCGATGCTGTGGAATCCGGCGACAGACCTGATGGAATTAGGTTCAAGGATCACCGATGAAGTGAAGGACAGAACGGTCATTCAGGATGACTTTTTGAATGATTTAAATTCCGATTCTTCTTTTTTGAAATTGGGGAATATCAGGGTTGATTCTGTTAGTGATTCAGAGGTTAATGGAAGGGCGGGTTATATGAAATTTGGATTAAATGAGGAAGTGGGGTCAGAAAGAACTGTTACACAGGAATTTGACATGGATCGAGGTGGGGGGCTAAATAAGGGTGTAAGGTCCTGTGGCATTAATCTGTTGGGCTCACATTTTCATAGCCCAATTAAGTGCTGTTTCGTTGAGGGTGATGTAGTGGGCTTGTATTCGCAGGGCCCGTGTTTCAAAGAGAAGGAGATTGGGCCACGAGGTGATGGGGATAGGCTGTTGGAGCGGAAGGGTTTGGCAGCTGCTGAACCGGGCTGGGAAAGGATCAAACGGGTTACTGGGTCACTGATTGAGAATGCCGCACGCAAAACGGACACGGCGAGCGCTGGGGTTTCAAGGGCTGCTCATGACCTGGGTGAGGAAGCCATGCGGGACGTCGGCATGACTGTACAAGGTAGGGGTGGTTGCCTTAACCTTCTAGGCTTCGGTGAAGGGGCTACGGTGAGAGAAGATCCCCTAGAACAGGAACCTTGTGGAGAAGATAGTAGAGAACCGAGGCCTGGTCTGGGAAGGGAAGGCAGGGTGAGCGGGGTTAGCAAAGAGGGTGATCGGGGACTGTCTCGGTTGATAGGGGAGCTCGGCCTTGGTGAGGCAGGGAGGACACAGGGCTTGGTGGGTATGGAGGGCTCTGGAAATGGTCGTGTTGGGTGCGATAACTGCTCAAAGGACATGGCACAGGTAGATGGGAAGGATAGTGTTTCGGAACCAGCCAAAATGGTAGATACAGGGGTACATCGAAGAGCCAATAATGGGAGCGGGGGGAGGGAAGATGCATAGACGGTATCGGAGACAGACATTGAGATTGGGACAGATGGAGACAGACCAACAAAAGAAGAACAGATGAAGGAAAATGAGGCCACTTGGACTTTGGCAGTGGAATCGGGTGCGGTTCTACATGATGAAGAAGAGGATATTATGGCGATTTTGCAAGCTCAGAATGAAAAATTAGCAGTGAGGAAGAAGATGGCGAAACATACAAAATAGTACGAAGGAGTCGGCCTAAAAATCACAGTAAGGTGAGTAAAAATTTGTTTAAATAATTTTGAGCTGTTGGAATATTCGGGGGTTGAGGGGGGATGGTAAATTGAGTATGGTGAAATCTTTGAAGAGAAATTACAAACTTAATATGTTAGGCTTGATTGAAACAAAAAGGGAGGCAATCTCTAAATTTGATGTTGCTCGAATTTGGGGGTATAGTACTGCGGGGTGCGAGTATGTGGAGTCTAGAGGGGCTTCGGGGGGCTTGCTTTTAATGTGGGACGATGCGATATTTAAATCTAGCAATTGTTATAAAGGAGAGAGATGGCTGTGTGTTGAAGGCATGTTGACGAAAAGTAATTTTAATTGTGCGTTTTGTTTGCTGTACGGGGCATTTGGGAGGGAGGAAAAGCGGGTGGTTTGGGAGGAGCTGAGCTATATTGTGGGTTTGTGTCAGGTCCCTGTCTGCTTGTTTGGGGACTTTAATGAGATATTGTAGATTGAAGAACGCAAAGGGGTGAGTAATCTACTGGCGTCATCGGAAGAGTTTAGAGATTGGGTACATGATATGCAATTGGTGGACTTACCTCTTAATGATAGAAAATTCACGTGGTTCAGAAGTCGTTCTTGCAGTAGAATTGATAGAGTCCTAGTCAATATTGAGTGGTTTGAGAAATTTCCTGACATCCGAATTAAAGGTGGACCAAGAGGGTTGTCAGATCACTGCCCGTTAATTGTGGAAGTTTCAAGAGTTAGTAGGGGCCCCCGCCCATTTAGAAGCCTGGATTCCTGGTTTACGCATGAGGGTTTCCTGAGGATGGTTAGAGATGAATGAAGAAACTTGGGGGATGCTCAGTTTACTTGTAAGCTGAAGGCCTTGACGGTATCTTTGCAAAAATGGCACAAGGACAACTTTGGAGACATGGATAGGAGATTACTGTTGCTGGAGGAGGAGATTAAGAGGGTGGATAGCCAGGTAAGTGACGACACTTATGATGGAACGACGGAAGCTAGAAGGAAGGCGTTGGTGAGCTTTTGTGAGAAGTGGTATGTTCGGAAAGAGGTTCACTGGAAGCAGATGTCTAGGTCGCAGCATGCTAGAAACATAGATAGGAATAGTCGATACTTCCATAACATTGCCTCGGCAAGAAGCAGGAATAACAGGATTGACGCTTTAAGGATTCATGGGCGAATTGTACGAAATCAGGCTAGGATAAAGGTTGCAATTATAAGATTTTATAAGGACTTGTATAGGCAAGAATATGCGCCGAAAATTGGGTTTCGGGAGGGTTTGGTGAGACAGATTAATGGAGCTGAGGCGGAGGCCTTGGAAGTCATGCCGTCGGTGGAGGAGATTAGGAATGCAGTTTCGGATTGTGAATCTTCTAAAGCACCAGGGAGTGATGGGTACAATATGAACTTTATCAAACAATGTTGGGAAGAGATTGGTCAGGAGTTCACTGCAGCGGTGTTGGGGTTCTTCCAAAGTGCGAAACTACCAACTGATGCGAATGTCACGTGGGTGACGCTAGCTCCGAAATTTGTGGGTGCTAATGAGATCAAGGACTTCTGGCCGATTAGTATGGTCGGGTGTGTCTATAAGGTGATTTCTAAGGTTATGGTGAGGAGGTTGAGAACAGTTATGCCTGAATTGGTAGGAGAGACGCAAACTGCTTTTGTGAAGGGTAGAAAGATTCATGATGGCGCCCTTATTGCCTGTGAGACGGTGCAATGGCTCAAGACGCATAGAAAGAAGGTGGCAATAATCATAAAGCTAGATTTTCAGAAAGCATATGATAGAGTTAGATGGAGCTTTGTGGATATTGTATTACAGAAGATGGGATTCGGGCAAATATGGAGGAGTTGGGTGAAGGAGTGTGTAAGTACGGCAACTATGTCGGTCCTAGTGAATGGATCATCATCCAAGCCATTTAAGATGGAGAGGGGCCTAAGGCAAGGAGATCCTCTGTCTCCTCTTCTGTTTGTTCTTGTGGTGGATGTGTTGCATAGGATGTTGGAAGAAGCTGTAAGGAATGAGCGTATTACTCCGCTACGGGTTGGGAGAGAACATATTGAACTGTCACATCTTCAATTTGCGGATGACACTATCCTATTTTGCCCTCCGGAGACAGAGACAATTGTGAATTATAAGAGGTTGCTGCGGTGTTTTGAGCTGATGTCGGGTTTGAGCATTAACTTTGATAAGTCGAATCTCATCTTAGTTAATTGTGAGCAGGAGCGGGTGGAGCATGTGTGTGGCCTTCTAGAATGCAAGCAAGTTGTTTTACCTGTGAGGTATCTCGGAATTTCTCTAGGAACGAACCCGCGTTTGGTGAAGACTTCGAAACCTGTCATAAATAAGGTGGAAGCGAAGCTCAGCTTATGGAAAGCGAAGGTTCTAAATAAAGCAGGCAAGCTAGTTCTTATTAAATCAGTGTTGAATAGCCTGCCGATTTACTACCTTAGCTTGTACAAGATGCCGAAGGCGGTCGCTGACAAGTTGATTGCCTTGCAGAGGAGATTCCTATGGTGTAAGAAGGATGGTAACAACGGTATACCTTTAGTGAAGTGGGAAATGGTTCAGGCTCCTAAGAAGGCTGGAGGGTTGGGGGTGGGGATGCAGTGCTCAAGAACACAGCGCTACTGTTTAAGTGGTGGTGGCGGTTCTCTAAGGAAGATTGTCCGTTATGGAAGAAGATTGTATGCTCCTGTAATAATTTGAATTCTCAGGTTATGCTTTCTAGTCAGACTCTACCAGTAAAGGGTGGCCCTTGGAAAGACATATGTCAGTTGAATATAAAGGAACATCGGGTAAAAAAAAATGATGAGTGGGCTGACAATGGAAGTTGGAAATGGGCATAGAACACGTTTCTGGGAAGATAACTGGGTCTATGGTGGTCCTCTGAAAGCGAGTTTTCCAAGACTCTTCTCTGTTTCAAACCAACAAGAATCTGTGATAGGGGATTGTGGGTTCTGGGATGGGTTAAAGTGGATTTGGAATTTTCATTGGAGGAGCGAGTTATTTCAATAGGAGTTGGAACTAGTGCACCAACTTCATGAGAGGTTAAGACCAGTGAAACTATCAGCTAACAGAGAGGATAATCTTGTTTGGAAATTTGATAATAAAGGTATTTTTTCTACTAACTCTTTTTTGCAGGTGTTGCAATCTGAGAATCTTTCGGAGGAGATTACGAGTTATAGCTTCACAAGTGCGATTTGGAAAGGGTTGGCTCCGACTAGAGTCGAGCTGTTTGGTTAGTTTGTGTTAGTGGGAAGAGTGAATACTAAAGAAAGGTCGAGTAGATTAGGCATACTTCAACAGCATGATAATATCTGTGTCTTGTGTAAAAAGGAAATCGAGTGTGTTCATCATTTGTTTGTGTTCTGACTTCTGTGAGTTTACATGGCAGGTGTGGTGCGTCTGGTTGAGATGTTTTCACAAAGATTCGGCTGTCCTAGGAAGCATTAAAGGCTTGTTTGAGAGTTGGAATGAAACGCCAAATAGAAAAGAAGAGCATAAGAGGTGGCTGGCTGGTTTTTTTGCGGTTGTTTGGAATGTCTAGTTAGAACGCAATAACAGGATCTTCAACAATCAAGAGGTTAATGTTGGTGTCATACAAAACAGAACGTTTTTGAACTATAAGGAGTGGACTGGTATTGATCCTACTGGTTGTTGATGACAATGCCAGAAATGACATAGGATTGTTACCTTTTGTTTTTAGATTTTTTTCTGTTTATGTCTGTTTTATGCTCCACTCTCATGTGTTGAGCTTTCTTTGTTTAGAAAAAAAAGTCTAGGTGTTTACGGATACGGAGAAGAACGAATCTATATATACTTATGTGGGGTAATTATTCTTGTTGAGTTTTTCAAAAACCAATGACAAGTATATATGTATATGTAGATAATTGTTCCTTTGCCCCAATACTTAAAAAAAAATATTGTGTAAAAAATATTCATATTATTAGATATTAATACAATGATAAAAATTATTATATTATATAAATTTAAAACAAATGATAATAATAATCTATTTAATTAATTTCCTAAAGTCAAACAACTTTTTAAATAAAAATGCATGAGATCATTAGGATTTAATATTTTTTTATAATATATATCATTTATTTATTTTTCATTGTTTTGTTTAATTTAGTTTTTTTTATACATATAATATTGTTTTTTATCAAAAAAGCTTTTACCATAATATTATAAAATGTCAATTTTGTAATTAAATATAAAAAATTTATTTAAATATTTACTTAATCGTAAAAATATTAATTTATCTATATCTACCTATAAAGAGGATTGTGGTTGTTTGATTTAAAATTTTATTTTTTATAAGTTTTTTGTCCCTCGCACATAAATTTAGTGAAAATTTAAACCTAAAAAATAGTGAAAATTCTAAATAAGTTCATTCAAGTTATACTCCTTATAGATTTTTAGCTATTGAGTTATAATTCTTTTTTATGTCATATAAAAAATAATAAAAAATATAATTTGACGGATATTAGATACCTAACTAAGTTCTAGTATCAATAATATATGTATTACTCATGCAATATTGTTAAAATATTAAAATAAAAAATATTTTTAAATTAATATACTTTTAGATAGATTAATTACATTTATTTATTAAAAATTTGACTAACTAATATATTCCAAAATTTAAATATCTAAATATATTGATAGTAATAATTTTTTATTATTTTGCTATATTATTATTTATTTTGTCCCCATTTCTAAAATTTTCTAAATTTGTCACTAGGTATGGATAACTCAATTATCCAATCAAAGTCGATTATATTAGTTTTAGACCCAACAGATAATCGGATACAATCAAGTCTGACCCGATTAAACTCGACCTTAATTAATTTAGGTACTAATTTTGGGGGTTGCAAAACTTGAAATAACTCGATTAGTCTAATATTAATAAAAAATAATAAATAAAATCTAATTATATATATAATTTTATCTACTAACTCTAAAATTTTTTAAATTATGATATTTATTTAAGTTTGAATTGATGATGCATTATATTATTATTATTATTATTATTATTATTATTATTATTATTATTATTATAGCTTTTAGAGGAATTTTTAAAAAGTGTTCAATTTTTTTAATCATTCGAATTGATCCAACTCAGATTTAACTGATGTGAATTAATTCAATTAGTTCGAGTTTAATTACAAAAATTTTAAATTTGAACTAACATGAATCGTTAATCGAACAAACATGAACTGTGTGATTCCAAACAAAAATCAAATTAAAATTAGAATCGACTATATTATATGTACACTAAAATTAATCACTAAAATATAAAATATATATTAGAATATAAATATACATTAAAAATAAATTAAACTATATATGTATTTATACACGAATTTATTTATGATTGATTTCAGCCTGATTTGATTTGTGTGTGTGAATAACATTTTTGAATTGAAATTATGACAATATATAGGATAAAAGAAAAGAAAAAAAAAAGGGAGAAGCGAAGAAGGGAGAGGGGAGTTGAGGGTGAGAAGCGAGTAAACAAAAGCAGTAATCCATTGTCATTACTGTAATATTGATTATTGAGTAGTTGTGTTTACATTAACAATGAGATGGGAGATAAAGGTTACACTTTGCAGGGAGCTGAAAGGCGAGGTTTAGATCGATTTCTAGAGTTGACACCAAGGGGTTATTCTTTAATCTGCAAAGGCATTTCAGGTCCGCCTTTGACACCACCGCGCAGCACTCTTGCGTCGGCGGCAGAGGATTTGGCGGCGTCACGGCCGGCTTGCACTTGAACAACTCTGCAAGTGACGTGTTGCAAAACGATTGCGCCATGCAACCATCAAGCATTGCAACCACACTTAATGCCATTATTGCTAGTGCCACCATTGACGATGATGATTTTGAACCCATCTTTTTCAATTCTTCTTCTTCTTTCACTTTGAACTTTCAAGTCTGTATGTGAAACACTGCTTCGTGCTTTGCACTTATATAGCCGCATATTTCACTGCATCGCCCAAAACCGCCCTTGTTTTTTAGATTGCTTTCCACACATTTTATTATTGTGTATCTCTAAACTTGGTGAATATCTCTTATGGAAGAGGTATTTTTAGTTATTTTATTTGATTTATTTAAATGTATTAATTAATTATTTAATTTAATTGAGATGATTATTTAATATTTATTTTACTATATTAATTATAATTAATTAATTACATTAATTATCTTAGTCGATTGAAATAAATAAATTAATTTTGTTTTAATTTTTTGCCTTACGTATTTTGACAAATAATTTTAAAGGTGTTATATAATTAATTATTTATTTGATTTAATTGAGATAAATATTAAATTATTAATATTTTGTTTGATCACATTAGCTATAACTATGTTCCAATCCAATCATGCATAAGGTACTAAGACTCGAAATTCAAATTTGCTAAAATCTAAGTCTAGAGAGGATCAATTTCTATGTTAAAATGGAGGATCAATCCTCATATGTTGTAGTGCTGTATTTTACACAAATTTAAACTAGATGATTGATCTTTAATTTTGAGGATCGATCCTAACATCCTTGTAGACACAAGATCCTACCAAGAATGTATGTTTTTTGTTTTGGCCCTGCCCAATAACGACTGGAGGTCCATTAGATGGGCTGACGACCCGATGAACTGTCAGAAGCTTCTAGACGCTTGGGCTTGAGCAAAAGGAGCCCACCCGAAGTATAAGGTATATAAGGGGAGCTCGGGACCTACTCCTCCTCGAGGTACGTCGCTTCCTTACCCTAATTAGCCGCCTTTTCGTACAAACGCTTATTTTAGCATCAGAGTGTTTTTACAGGCAGAGCTGGATGTATTCACAAGACAGTGGGATAACTGTCCCTAGTGAAATTTCAAAAAGTAGTGAGTAGTTCTTAGTGAAATATCACAGTTGCCCCCACTACATAATTAATTTTGCTCCCACCTCAACTTCCTAGCTCTTCTTCTTCTCCCCTTTTCCAATTTTCTTCCTCTACTCCAGCCTCTTCCCTCTAGGCTCTAGAGTTACTGTCGCCACTCCACATCTCCGCCAGTATGGCAGTGTCATTGGCTCACTTCCGCTGACATCACTACCCTATTCAGCATTTAATTTCTCATGCGTGGCTCCGTCGGTTTCTCCTTGTATCGCC
Organism: Arachis hypogaea; assembly: GCF_003086295.3. Classification (NCBI taxonomy): domain Eukaryota; kingdom Viridiplantae; phylum Streptophyta; class Magnoliopsida; order Fabales; family Fabaceae; genus Arachis; species Arachis hypogaea. The sequence goes on along the minus strand of NC_092054.1, from coordinate 151,744,970 downwards.
ACTATTCTCCTGCGTGGCTTCGTCGGTTTCTCCTTACATCGTCGTTGCGCCACATCTGATGGTTCTACCTTCTTTTGCGTAACTGCGTTCCTCTTCTATGTCACTGGTTGTGATTTGTGTGGTTTTACTGCTGCTTTTCTCTTCTGCGTTCCCTCAATCGATAGTTTGGTGTCTGGTTCTTTCTTCTTCTTCTTCAGCAAATAGCAATCCTCTTCTGGTTCTTCCTTTTTATTCTAGGATCCTCTTCTTAGTTCAGTGTTCAGTCTTCAGCCGTTAAAGAAACCTTCATCCTGTTGCCTGCTGCCGCTGGCCGCCGCACCGGTACTGGGTTCTGCCTCCTGGAGTTTAGCACTTCAGTCTTGGACTCTTGGTACATTCATGATTCATCGAAACCGATATCTACTTGCTTAGTTGCCTCGTTGCTTAGTTAGTTAGTTGCTTCATTGTTTATTTGCTTCATTGTTTGATAATTGATATAGTTGGTTTGGTAATTGTGATTAATTTGTTCTGAAGATGTAATTGCTAATTTAGTTTTATTAATTTGTTTGTTAATTATTTTTGTGTATTGAGTTATTTTGAATTAAGAATTTGAGGTATTATTAGTTGCTGCCGTTAGAAATTAATTTAAATGGCACATGCCTGTTAATTTTGTATTTATAATTTGATATTGAACTTTTCAATTTGTGTAGAATTGTAAATTAATTTTATTAATTAATTAATTTAGGTTTATAATTTTATCCTATTAGTAACGGAAAAATATTTCAAAAGAACTTCATCATTAGAGATTGAATCCTATTAATAATCACATAATTTTATCCTATTAGTAATCATATTTTATAATATTATAGTATAATTATAAGAATTATTATTATACTATATATATTTTGCCCCACTAATAAAATTTTCTAAATCCATCGCTGCTTGTAGGTAATCCCATCTATCATCCAACCGACAAATCGTGAACCTGTCCTACCCGTGGCGTTTTCATTCAGGTCCTGTCTCTCATCAACTGTTTCACGTAACCGACCACCTCGTTCCACGACCGGACTTGACGAGCAAACAAACACTTTTTAGTTATTTATTCTTTTCACTCACTCCTAATGTTTATGGGTGCATGAATGCTTATAAATAAAGGTATAGGTCCTTTGTTTTAATACACAACTTTCTTTTATGCTTAATCTTTCATTGTGATCAAAATTTATAAGTTTCAAAGTATTTTTGATAAATATTTGATTGGTAGTTTGAAATTACTCAGTACTTTATTTGTAATTATATGATCTAATTTTGAGAGAGATTATTATTTCTAAAGTTCATCACTATCACATATTGTAAAAGAAGAATTCTGTAGCTCTTCTTGTGTGTCGAAGAGATTTAGAGGTTGTTTTTTGTTAAAATTACATTTGGAAAAAAGATTGAGATTGAGAGGCAGAGACTGAAAGATAAAGACTAAATTAAATTTTGGTATTGTGTTTAGTATATAATATACTAAAGTGAGTTATGTCGTAGTATCATGTGTGGTTTAAGATAAATTAGAGTGAGATTCGCACAATGTGCAAAAAAGTCAATTAATTAAACTATATAATATATTCTAATAAGTGTTATATTATTTAGAGATTAATTATATAATATATAAATTAATGTAAAATTTGAATTGTTTATTATTAAAAATATTTTGCAGAATTTTTATTTGATAATTTGTATATAATTCCATATAATTATTCAATATGTTAACTAATATTAAATTTGAATTGTTTTATATTAAAAATATTTTACAGAATATTTATTTGATAATTTGTATATTAATTTTATATAATTATTCAACTAAAATATAATATAACTTAAAATATAATTTATTATTTTAAAAATTTAAATTAATTTATTTTTTAAAAAGATATAAACTTTTTATATTAGAGTTGTACAAAATTATATTTTTATTTGTTATTTTTATTTTTACATTTGTTTTAGCTGTCATACTTTATCTTTTCATATGATATTCTTTGGGTTGTAAATTATTAAAAAAATAAAAAATAAATGAGAATGAGAAATACCAAAAATATAAATTAGTTTTATAATTATGATATATTTGAATATACTAAGTAAGAAAATATGTTAAATTTAAACTTATTTGGGTTTAGAAAAATGAATGAGAATGAAAAATATTAAAATATATAAATATAAAATTATAAATTAATTTTATAATTATGATATATTTGAATGTTTAGTAAGACAATAATGTGGCAAATTTAAACTTTTTGAAGGAGTTTTAGCTATTTGGCATGAGAGATTAAGAAATAAAGAGTAGTAGTGTCTTATATAGCATGCATAAGTAGACCAAATAATGTAGTAATAAGAGTATTAAAATGTATAAGTTGTAGAATTTTAATATTTGTAACTAAAATTTTTTAGAATTATTATTATGACATTTTTAACGTATATTTATTGTATTTAATTAATATTTTATGTTTTAATTGAATAATAATGATAAGAATTTTTTTCTTTTAAATTTTTTAAAATCTTTTTCTAAAAGATGATTGGTTGATTTTCAAGTTTTGCCAAGTAAAATTATTGTTGACATGACGTCATTATAAGTAAAAATATGTCTTAAATATAAGATGTTTGCTTCGATGTGATGATAAATTCATACGTACTAGTACGATAAAAATGTGAATAAATTAAATTAAAACAACGACATGTGAATTATATTTTCCACGTTAAATTAGTATTTAAATTTTTCTTTTTTAATATATATCATATCATTATTTTTACTAAAACACTTTTATATTTTAATGAAAATAAAAATATTTTATTATTTAATTTTATAAAAAGACTTAAATATCATTTTTTTTATATTAGACAAAAACTATCCTTTTAAATTATTCAAAATTTAAAATTCAATTAACTTTAATTCTATAATTTTAAATTTTAAATCATTTAAAAAAACAAAAAAAAAAACAGATCTAAGAATTAAAAAAAAAATTATTCATCTTCTCTAGAATTTCAATATTTTTCGTCTAATCTCCTCTCTTATCTTCTCTTCTCTTTTCTCCGTCGATTCTTACCGCAACCGAAGCTATCTAGCATTGTTGTTTTTAGGGGCGTACGCGGATCGGATCGGATCGAATATGACCGAAAATTCGATCCGATTCACACAATTTTCATCGGATTGGATCGGATATATGATATATGCGTTTTTTAGTGTCGGATCGGATATCAGATATATTCGCATAATTGAACCTTCTCTTTTTAATCATATTTTTATGTAAAAAATTCAATAAAAATATTTCTTTCACACTTTTAAACTTATTTATTCCTAAAATATTTTAAATCAAACTCTTTTTAAATAACAAAAATAAAATAATACAATATATGAATAATAATTACTAACTAAAATATATAAACAAATAAATATAATACTAAACATATATATTTATTTTTTTTAATTATTATTGTGCGGATCTACGGATCCGCGGATCGGATACACGGATGTAGAGCAGATATCCGCAAAGGGTGCGGATTGAATCCGATCCGATCCGATCAATTTGCGGATCGGATCGTATCCGCAATTTTCAGATCGGATGCGGATATTTACCGCGGATATGCGAATACGATCCGATTCATGAACACCCCTAGTTGTTTTTATTTTTTTTGAAAAAAAATGTGTTGGTTATTTATTTTTTAAAAAAGGAAAAGGATAAGTCTTTTGAAAGTGTTCCTATAACCATTTCTTTTTCTTAATTAATGTGCAAGTCTTGTTATGTAGATATATTTATTGAAATATGCACTAATTTCATCATCCAAAATTTAATTTAGTTATTTCTTATTTTTAATTAGTTTTAAAAAATTTTCGTATAAAATTATTGAAATTTTGATTATTCACAATAGAATTCGCTTACAATAACATTCATCTAAACGTAAAACTTTTAAAAAATAAACAAAAATTATATATGTTACAACATTTCTTCTATTTCTCATCAAACAAACAATGAATATTTATTACCATGTTCGTATATCTTTGGTGACGAGTGCTACTGTATCCGTGTTTAGTAGATGTATAGAGACTAAATAATACTATCTTAAAACCTAAATAAAATTGGAATTATGACAATAGGATGAAAGAAAAAAAAAAGGGGGGCGGGGGATTGAGGGTGAAAAGGGAATTAATTAATGAAAGCAATAATCCATTGTTATTACTGTATTATTGCATAGTTAAATTTACAGATAGAGAGCAGATTTGGTAGTAATAATGATTTGATAGGATTATTATGATAAACATATAAAAGGTTGAGGAAGGTGGCACTTTTTAGGGAGCAGCACGACGAGATTTGGATCAATCCCCATCGATGGCAACAATGGAGAATCCTTGAATCGGCAAAGACATTTCAACAAGTCTCCCTTTGACAGCAACGAGCAGCAAACTTCCGACGGCGGCAGAGGATTCGGCTCTGTCAAGGCCGGCTTGCACGGAATCAAATCTCTGATGTTGCATTCCGACGGCAGCTGCGCCGCCATGCAACCATGAAGCACTGCAACCAAAGTTAACGCCATTATTGATAGTGCCACCATTGATGATATCCTCATCTTCTGATCTTCTTTTCTCACTCAGATTGAAGTGTGTATGTCAAACACTGCTGGTGCTCTGCAGTTATATACGCGTAGAATTGATTGCAGTCAGCAAAAGCAGCCTTGTCTTTGGCATTACTTTAGGCACATTTTCGGTATTGTATCTCTAATTATCATGCAGTTGTTTTCATTAGATATATAATTATTTATGTTGTCTTTTTTTTTATAGGTTAAAATTTTTGAAATGAGTGGTTTAACATAATATTAATATCAGAAATAAATTTTAAAAATAAAAAATAAATTTTATTATAATTATATTACAATATTACAATTATAATACTAGCATTTAATGAATAATGCATGATTATATTAATTTAGAAAAATATTTTTATTATAATTATATAAAATTAATATTTAATGTATTATTAAACTAATTATCAATCACGAATATTTTTAATCATTTTAACTATATTGATACAATTCTAATTCTCGTTCATTATGCAATAATTTTATTAGTGACAAATTATTACATTAATGATGACCCATTTATATTGATAATAATAATAATAATAATAATAATAATAATAATAATAATTATTAATAATAATAATAATAATAATAATAATAATTAAATGCTAAAATAATTGTCAAACATTGTCTACCTAACTTCAATTAGTTAACAAATTTAATTTTAGTTGTTATGTTTTATTTTCTACATAATTATGTTAATTGTCAATCATTAATTATGGTAATTGTCAATAATATTTTTATAATTATACATTAAATCAGCATTTAATACATAATTATATTAATTGTTAATAATTTAAATTTTCAATTATTGTAATATAATTTTAAATTAATCGTAATTTTCGATAGGTTGATATTGATATCTACCTTAAAAAATTAAAACAAAAATCTATGATTCTAATCATGATAAAAAAAAATGTATATGATATGAAAATGGCTTATTCAATCACGGCAAATATATGATATATAACGTAAATAATAAAAAATTAACTTAATAATAACTAATTTATATAATTATTTTTGTTTTAATAAAGGCTATATACAGTGTTTTATTTTTTCTGTGGTTCGTGAGCCTAGGTCTGAAAGTCAACTCTATTTTTTTTAATTTATTATTCTTCCTTGACTACTTCATAGAATAAAAATGTATTTTTCGTTTTTCATCGAAGTGGATCCTTTTAAGGTACAATTTATATTTTTTTTATAGTATTTTTTATATACTCATTCTATTATATTATTCTTTTGATAATTTAATAATTGTTCTTACTCCAATTTATTCTTTTTGTCTAATGTTTCAGTGCGATTGTCTTTTGCCGCAATCATTTACAATGCATGTGACAAATAATTATAAAACATCACTATCTACTTCTACTTATAATATACTAAAATTGAGTTTTTTCTCACTAATGAAAGTAAGGTGTCAATTTCTCATAAATTCATTTTTTCTCCTAAATGAAAGCATTATTCTCTCTTCTAAATTTATTTTAAAAAATATCTTTATTATAATTATATTACAATATTACAATTATATTACAATTAGTATTTAATGAATAATGCATAATTATACTAATTTAGAAAAATATCTTTATTATTATAATTATAAAAAATTAATATTTAATGCGTTATTAAAATTAATCATCAATCAGAAATATTTTTAATCATTTTAACTATATTGATACAATTCTAATTCTCATTCATTATGCAATAATTTTATTAGTCACAAGTTGTTACATTAATGGTGATCCATTTATATTGATATCAATTAATAATAATAATAATAATAATAATAATAATAATAATAATAATAATAATAATAGATATCAATAATTAAATGCTAAAATAATTGCCAAATATTGTTTATCTAGCTCAATTAATTAACAAATTTACTTGTAGTTGCTATGTTTTATTTTCTACATAATTATATTAATTGTCAATCATTAATTATGTTAATTGTCAATAATTTTTTTATAATTATACATCAAATCAGCATTTAATACATAATTATGTTAATTGTTAATAATTTTGAATTTCAATCATTATAATATAGTTTTAAATTAATCGTAATTTTCGACAAGTTGATATTGATATCTACCTTAAAAAATTAAAACAAAAATCTATGATTCTAATCATGATAAAAAAAAGTATATGATATGATAATGGCTTATTCAATCACAGCAAATGTATTATGTATAACGTAAACAATAAAAAATTAACTTAATAATAAATAATTTATATAATTATTTTTGTTTTAATAAATACTACATATAGTATTTTTTGTGGTTTGTGAGTCTAAATCTAAGAGTCAACTCTTTTTTTTTTTTATTTATTATTCTTCCTTGACTACTTCATAAAATAAGAATTTATTTTTCATTTTTCATCGAAGTTGATCATTTTAAGGTACAATTTATAATTTTTTATAGTATTTTTTATATACTCATTCTATTATATTATTCTTTTGATAATTTAATGATTGTTATTACTCCAACTTATTCTTTTCGTCTAATGTTTCAGTGTGATTATCTTTTGCCACAATCGTTTACAATGAACGTGATAACTAATTGTAAAATATCACTATTACTCAGTGTGTGTATATATATATACACACACTAATTGTACACCGTAATAATTAGACAATATTTCCAATAGAAATACTTTCTATAATTAGGTGAAAATTATGTCATTATGTTTTATTATATATATTTGCTCAATATATATATATTATTTAAATAGTTAAAGAAAAAAAAGATATAATACTAAATAAATAAATAATTGTCAAATAATATAGAGTAAAAATTTCGTATTCTATAAAGAATAATATAATCTTCAATGTTCATTATATAAAATAAATAAGTTAAACATATTATCAAAATTTAAACACAACTAAGAATATTATTGCACGTATAAAACTTTTAATAAATATTATTGTTGATTTATTCGTACCCAATTATTAATTATTTTATTATTTGTTTACAATAATTTTACATAATTGATTAAAATAATTGTCATATAAAAAATAATATTTATTATTTACAGTTTTTTTAACTTGGCTATTTTTTTCCTCTTAGTTATACTCGGAACAAATAAAAATAACTTAAAAATCGAAAAAAGAAAGAAAAACTTCATATTCAAAAATTTAAAAATAACATATTAAAAAAGAATAGTCGTAATATATAAATTAAGACAATAATTTAAATTAATCTAAAACTAATTTAATCAAATACTAATATTAGAACTAAATTACTTAAATAATATTTAATTTATTCTAGTCCTTAGACACGTATAAATTAGAGTCATTCTCGTAATGATAATCAATTGAGACAACATCATAAGTTTGAACATTTAGAATTCGTGCAAATTCAGACTATCCCCTTATTAAATAAGCTTCATCATCTGCTATCCATGCAACGCGACAAGGTATACAATTATCACATCGAAAAATTAAACTGACATTTATTCCCCTCAATATAATGGCATTGTATTGATGCAAAAGAAAGCGGTAATTTCTGGAAAAAAAATCATAATATGTTATAAAATTATTTTAATTACAAAAAATTAAAATGAGAAAATTTGAATATATTACCAATCGTTGAAATTGCATCTCCGAGTAAGATACGAATTTACCAAAACTGAACATAAATTGAGGAAATTCAATCTCATTATGTGCTCCACTTCGAAGACTTTTGGGCAGGCGTAGAAAGTATGGAGGGGATAGAACATGAACTTTGCCTACAAAACTTCATGGAAACAATTCCTCAATAAAAAATCGAGCTCCTCCAAAAAAAAAACTAACTTTACCCAGTCATATTCCATTTGGTTGGTCATAATAAATGAGTAGATTCAACCATGTTTCAGTAAAATAGAGTTTATTGTCCCTTCGTTGAACGCTTACATCTATGTAATTAAAACCTGAATCAGTGAATACAACTTGAGATGGTATTTGATGGATGTGGTGCATTATAAACGATTACAGCAAAAGACAATCGCACTGGAATATTAGACGAAAAGAATAAGTTGGAGTAAGAACAATCATTAAATTATCAAAAGAACAATATAATAGAATGAGTATATAAAAAAATAATATATAAATTAATTATTATAAATTAATTATTATTAAGTTGATTTTTTATTATTTACGTTATATATCATATATTTACCGTGATTGAATGAGTCATTATCATATCATATACATTTTTATCACGATTAAAATCATAGATTTTTAATTTGTTTTATTTTTTAAGGTAGATATCAATATTAACTTGCTGGAAATTACGACTAATTTAAAATTATATTACAATGATTGAAAATTAAAATTATTGACAATTAACATAATTATGTATTAAATGCTGATTTGATGTATATTTATAAAAAAAATTATTGACAATTAATATAATTATGTAGTAAATGCTAATTTGATGTATAATGATTGACAATAATTAACATAATTATGTAAAAAATAAAACATAGCAACCAAAATTAAATTTATTAATTAATTGAAGTTAGGTAGACAATGTTTGACAATTATTTTAGTATTTAATTATTATTATTATTATTATTATTATTATTATTATTATTATTATTATTATTATTATTATTATTATTAATGGGTCACTATATATTAACATAATAACTTGCCACTAATAAAATTATTACATAATGAATGAGAATTAGAATTGTATCAATATAATTAAAATGATTAAAAATATTCTCGACTAATAATTAGTTTAATAATGTATTGAATATTAATTTGATATAATTATAGTAAAGATATTTTTTTAAATTAGTATAATCATATATTATTTATTAAATGCTAATTGTAATATAATTATAATAAATTAATTAAGAAAAAAATTCATATAAAATTGAGACCTCACTTTAATTAATTTTAAAAAAAAATCTAATTTTAATAGATTAAGTAGATAAAAAAATATTATATTAATTATTCACATAAAAAAGATATCTGCTCTGATACGAAACAAATTAATGTTAGTTCATAATTTTACTTGTTGGTTATTATCAGATCATTTTGGATGTTATATTCTAAAGTTGTCATCAAGTTGCTTGTGCCAGAGAGAACATGTGAATCTCAACATACTAACCACTTTTTAGTGGATGCTATTATATCTCTTCTTGCAATGCAATAAATTGGAATGTTCAACTTGGTCAGACATATCGAGAAAGAAATATCCGTCTGATAGAGTGGCTAATAAGTATGGATACTAGACTACTAATTTTATGTTGTAAAATAAATAAAAGATATATTAAATATAAAATAAAGATGTATAAATAAAAGATTTTAATATTAGTATAATTAGTTTGATAACAATAATTTCTATATGCATGTATTACTAATATTAGATATTATATAATGTATATAAAAAGAGAGAAGTATTCAATATAAAGAGAGAATATTTGTTATTATTGATCATATATATTGTTAGAGATTTAAACCTCTATTTATACACATATTAAGCCTTACTTTTTAAAATTTATTTATTTGTATCTGTCTTAAAGATTGATTCCTTCAATTTTGAGAAAGTTAGCCGCCCAATATTGTGAAGAAAGTCACCATATAATAAATGGACATCCATCCATTCATACGTATCACAATACTCCTCCTTGGATGGCCATTTAGGAATATGCATCATTAAAACCTTATTAAAGAAAAATCCAGTGGAAAAAAAATTTTTAGTGAAGGAAAAAGAGTACAATATCCTTTGTGATGGGACTGCCTCATTAAAAACCTTGTCAAGAAAAATCCAATAGGAAAAAAACCTGACCAAGGGAAAAATAGTACAATCTCCCCCTCTTGTCGACATCATTTGATGTCTCGAAATCGACGCATCCTAATCTCATGTATCAATCTTTCAAAGGAGGATTTTGGGAGTGACTTTGTAAATAAATCTGCCAGATTGTCACTTGAGCGGATCTGTTGGACATCAATTGTTCATTGATTTTGAAGATCATGAGTGAAGAAGAATTTGGGAGAAATATGCTTTGTTCTATCACCTTTGATGTATCCGCCTTTAAATTGAGCAATGCATGTTGTATTATCTTCAAACAGGACAGTTGGAGCTATCTTATGATCAATCAGTCCACATGATGACAGAATATATTGGATCAAATTCCTGAGCCAAAAACACTTGCGACTTGCTTTATGAATCGCTAGTATTTCGGCATGATTAGAAGATGTTGTAGCAATTGTCTGTTTCGTGGACCTCCAAGATATAGCCGTTCCACCATATGTGAACAAGTATCCTATTTGAGATCTCTCTTTATGTGGATCAGACAAGTATCTAGAATTTGTATAGCCAACTAGTTGTGACTTGGATCCATATGGATAAAATAATCCCATATCAACTGTTCCATGAAGATATCGAAAGATTTGTTTGATTCCACTATACATTAGTGCTCCAATGGCACTAAGATATGGTATTTCACGACCAATGATATCTTCATTTTCTTCTTTAGGACGGAATTGATCCTTCTCCACATCCAAAGATCTTACGATCATTGGGGTACTTAATGAATGTGACTTATCCATATAAAATCTCTTCAAGATCTTTTCTGTGTATGTTGTTTGATGAATAAAGATCCCACTTTTTATATGCTCGATTTGCAGGCCGAGACAAAACTTAGTCTTTCCAAGATCTTTCATCTCAAACTCTTCTTTTAGAGTTTTTATAATTGTTGGAATCTCTTCAAGAGTCCCAATGATATTTAAATCATCAACGTACACAGCAATTATAATGAATCCAAATGAAGTTTTCTTTATGAAAATACAGGGGCAGATATCATCATTCTTGAATCCGTTTTTGGCCAAATACTTAGTAAGATGATTATACCACATTCGTTCAGATTACTTTAGACCATATAAAGATCTTTGTAATTTGACTAAGTATAACCCTTGTGAATATTCATTGGATGGTTTAGATATCTTTAGTCCTTCAGAGACTTTCATATAGATATCCCGATCTAATGAGCCGTATAAATAGGTTGTTACCACATCTATTAAATGCATATGTAGTTTATGATATGCAGATAAACTGACCAAATAACGCAATGTTATCGCATCCACTACAGGGGAATACGTTTCTTCATAATCTATACTGGGCCTTTGTGAAAAACCTTGTGCCACAAGTCGGACTTTGTAGTGCACAACTTCATTTTTCTCATTTCGTTTTCTCACAAATGTCCATCGGTATCCAACAGGTTTTACATCTTCAGGTGTACGGACTATAGGTCCAAAAACTTCACGTTTTGCAAGTGAGTCTAATTCAGCCTTCATGGCTGCTTCCCATTTTAGCCAATCATTTTTTTGTCGACATTCTTCGACTGATCTTGACTCAAGATCCTTATTTTCATGCATGATATTTAATGCCATATTATATGCAAATATTTTATTGACAATTGTCTTATTTCGGTCCCATTTCTCTCCTGTAAAGACATAATTTATCGAGATCTCGTTATTTTCACAATTTTCAGGTACCTGAACGTCTTCTGGCGTTAAAACTATATCATAATTTTGGACAACTGCAGGTGTCTCTACTATGCCTTTTTCAACAGGAATCGTATTTACCTCTTTTCTTTTTCGAGAATTTTTGTCTTTGGAACCGACAGGCCTGCCACGCTTCTGGTGTGTATTTGCTTCGGTGGCAATTTGTCCAACTGGGACATCAATTCGAATTGGGACATTTTCCACTGGTATATAAGATTTGGTTATCCTCTTTGTATCGAAAAATGCATCCGGCAATTCATTTGCTATTCTTTGCAAATGTATAATCTTTTGAACTTCAAGTTCACATTGCCCTGATCGAGGATCTAAATGCATCAACGATGATACATTCCAATTAAGTTCCTTTTCAGGAAGCTTATTCTCTCCCCCTAATGTTTGAAATTTTGATTCATCAAAATGACAATCCGCAAACCGGGCTTTAAATACATCTCCGGTTTGTCTCTCAAGATACTTCACTATAGAGGGAGAATCATATCCAACATATATCCCCAATTTTCTTTGGGGTCCCATTTTGGTGCGATTAGGTGGTGCAATGGGAACATATATCGCACACCCAAATATCCTTAAATGGGAAACATTTGGCTGCTGGCCAAATGCTAATTGCATAGGAGATAACTGATGGTAACTCGTTGGCCTCAAACGAATAAGTGTTGCGACATGTAAAATAACATGCCCCAAACCGAGGTTGGGAGATTTGTTCTCATAAGCAATGGTCTAGCAATTAATTGGAGGCATTTAATAAGTGATTCTGCTAACCCATTTTGTGTGTGAACATAAGCTACTGGATGTTCAACACTTATTCCATTAGCCATACAATAAGCATCAAAAGATTAGGAAGTAAATTCACCAGCATTATCAAGACGAATTGCTTTGATTGGATTTTCTGGAAATTGTGCTTTTAATAGAATAATTTGAGCCAGTAATCTCACAAACGCCAGGTTGCGATAGGACAATAAGCACACATGTGACCATCTCGAAGATGCGTCTATCAGGACCATAAAATATCTAAAAGATCCACATGATTGATGAATAGGTCCACATATATCACCTTGAATCCTTTCTAGGAATTCAGGGGACTCAAATCCAACCTTTACTGGTGATGGCCTTAAAATTAACTTTCCCTCAAAACATGCAGCACAACAAAATTCACTAGTTTTAAGAATTTTCTGGTTCTTTAGTGAATGTCCATGTGAGTTTTCAATAATTCTTCTCATCATGGTTGTTCCCGGATGACCCAATCGGTCGTGCCAAGTTATGAATTCATTTGGGCTAGTAAACTTATGGTTTACAGTGGCATGTGATTCAATTGCACTAATCTTGGTATAATATAACCCAGATGAAAGTGAGGCCAACTTTTCTAATATAACCTTTTTATTTGAATCATGAGTTGTAATACATAAGTACTCATGACTTCCCTCATTCATAGTCTAAATATGATATCCATTTCGGCGAATATCTTTAAAGCTCAACAAGTTTCTTCGAGACTTGGTAGACAACAGTGCATTATTTATTATGAATTTTGTTCCTCCGGTAAACAAAATTATAGCTCTTCCGAAGCCTTCAATCACATTACCTGAACCGATAATAGTATTAACACATTCTTCTTTTGGCACAAGATGGGTAAAATATATATCACTTTTTAGAATAGTGTGCGAACTTGCACTATCCACAAGGCATACATCTTCATTACATATCATTGCCCTTTTCTTCAAAGACAAATAATAATAAAATGAGTAGTATGCACAGTTAAATTGAATACTTGATCGAAATTATTTTTCTAAGAAATACTGCACATAAAAATAATGTCATATACTAAAATTTTATTTTAAAACATGACATATTTAATTATTTCAAAATTCATAAACATTAATATTTCATTATTTATATACATCATATTTAAAACTTAAATACATAGAAAATAAAACTTAACAATAAGTTCTTTACATTATTTATTTACATGAATACTTAACAATCTCACACATTAAACTATTCCATCATTAATCAAATGACCAATATTTTCTTCAGGATCTTCAAAGAAATCAGATACATCATAATGAGTGGTGGAATTTTCAGTTTCATTTGAAACGAAATTCGATTCTTTTTTCTTGTCGTCCTTTTTCAAAGATGCCTGGTAAAGATCGACTAGGTGCCTTGGGGTACGGTAGGTACGTGACTAATGGCCCTTTCCACCACAACGGAAACACTTATTCTCTGTTGATTTATTCTGTCCGATATTTCTTTCTTTATCCCACTTCTGGTGAGATCCTCTCTTTTGAATATAATTTCTTTTCCTTCTATAATTTTTCTTATTATTAAAACCTTGCAATTTACCTCTTCTGGGGTAATTTGCCGCATTTACTTCAGGAAATGGGGCGGCGCCAACTGGGCGCGCTTCATGATTTTTCAATAGCAACTCATTGTTGCGTTCAGCAACAAGAAGGCAAGAAATTAACTCAGAATATTTTTTAAACCCTTTTTCTCGATACTGCTGCTGCAGGAGCACATTCGAGGCATGGAAGGTTGAGAAAGTTTTCTCCAACATATCATGGTCAGTTATCTTTTTTCCACATAATTTTATTCGTGAGGTGATTCGAAACATTGCAAAATTATATTCATTTATGGATTTAAAATTCTGCAGACGCAAGTGCATCCTCTCATATCGGGCTTGAGGAAGTATCACCGTTTTTTGATGATTGTACCTTTCTTCAAGGTCTTTCCAAAGATTTGCAGGATCTTTTAATGTGAGATATTCATTTTTCAATCATTCGTCAAGATGACGACGAAAAAAAATCATGGCTTTGGCTTTATCCTTCTGGGATGCATTATTTTCAGCATTAATGGTATCTCCAAGATCCATTGAATCAAGATGGATTTCAGCATCTAATATCCATGATAAATAATTGTTTCCAGATATATCAAGAGCATTGAATTCAAGATGAGAGAGTTTCGACATAATGAAAATTTGTTACCTGAGTCTTCCTAAAAATTTGATCAGAGTGTCGTGCTGATGACGTGTTGTAAAATAAATAAAAGATATACCAAATATAAAATAAAGATGTGTAAATAGAAGACTCTAATATTAATATAATTAGCTCAATAACAATAATTCCTATATGTATTACTAATATTAGATATTATATAATGTATATAAAGAGAGAGAGTATTCAATATAAAGAGAGAATATGTGTTATTATTGATTGTGTATGTTGTCAGAGGTTTAAACCTCTATTTATACACATACTAAGCCTTACTTTTCAAAATTTATTTATTTGCATCTGTCTTGAAGATTGATTCCTTCAATCTTGAAAAAGTTGGCCGCTCAATATTGTAAAGAAAGTCACCCTATAATAAATGGACATCCATCCATTCATACTTATCACAATATTTTACGATTTTTTTGGTCTGTTTTCAATTTTATATTAAGATGATTAAATTATAAAAGATCATGAAAAAATAAAGTTAACAAATAGTAATATTTATTATTTACTTTTTGATGATATTTATTTCAAATAGATTATATAAAATCTCAACAAGACAATATAAGAGTTTATATGTATTAATTTATTCTTTACTCAATTTTATTATAAACGTAGTAGAAAAGAAAAGAAGAGAAAAAAAAAAGAGTGAAGAAGGGGAGGACAAAAATTGAGGGTGAGAATGAAGGGAATTAGCGAAAGCAATAATCCATTGTTATTACTGTATTATTGAATAGTTAAGTTTATAGATAGATGACATACACTTTGTTACTGTGTTCATATTTTTAGTGCATATGAATGCTAAATAAATACTATTTTAAAGTTTTGTGATGTTTACAGGTACAGATAATTCAATTTTTTTTTACTAAAATCAATATAGATTGATTATATTAATTTTAGATTTGATGGGTAATAGAATATAATCAAATTTTTTGACCCAATTAAACTAGACTTTAATTGATTTGAATTCAGAGAATTCAAAATAGTTTCCACTAGTCTAATATTAATTAAAAATAAGAAATAAAATTTAATAATATATGAGAAAGTCTAAAGGATCAGTTATTTTATTAAAATTTAGTTTGTATTTAATTATAAAAAAAAGAGTATGTAATCTAGATATAATTTTATATCATTAAAAATATAAATCATAATTAATTAATGACTACAAATTACAAAAATGTATTAGTCTTTTAAATTCTAATAACACTATTAATAATATATATCCAATTTTCTTTTTTAACTATAAATTTTTTAAAATTAAGATAATTATTTAAGTTTTATTACAAAAATGTTTGATAACCAAATAAAATCAGGCAAAAATAACCTTAATTGATCTTATTTAGTATTTTTTATTTTTACATAGTTATAGGTTTTAGAAATTTTTTTAACATTTTTTAATTTTTTAATATTTTTTAAATTTTATTTTCAATTGAATATTCAATTATCTGAATTGTTTTAACTCAGATTTAATTGATTTGGATTAGTTTTAATCTACTCAAAAAGTCTTAATTCGAACCAATTACCAAAATCAATTAATATTTAATCGATTTGATGGTAATTTTTTTTCTCAAACACGAATCTAAATACTCTTATTAAACCTAACTAAAATTGGAATTTTGACAATAGGATAAAAAAAAACGGAGAAAAGAAAAGGAAGGGGGGAGTTGAGGGTGAGAAGGGAGTTAACAGAAAGCAATAATCCATTGTTATTACTTATTACTATATTATTGATTATTGAGTAGTTTGTGTTTACAGACAGGAGGTAGATTTGGTAGTATAGTGATCTTGAATTCTTTATAGCATTAACATTGCGGAGGGAGAGAAAGGTTACACTTTGCAGGGAGCTGAAAGGCGAGGTTTAGATCGATCCCCAAAGTTGGCACCAAGGGACTATTCTTTAATCCGCAAAGGCATTTTAGGTCCGCCTTTGCCACCACCGCGCAGCACTCTTGCGTCGGCGGCTGAGGATTTGGCGGCGTCACGGCCGGCTTGCACTTGAACAACTCTGGAAGTGACGTGTTGCAGAACGATTGCGCCATGCAACCATCAAGCATTGCAACCACACTTAATGCCATTATTGCTAGTGCCACCATTGACCATGATGATTTTGAACCCATCCTTTTCAATTCTTCTTCTTCTTTCACTTTGAACTTTCAAGTCTGTATGTCAAACACTGCTTCCTGCTTTGCACTTATATAGCCGCATAATTCAATGCATCACCTAAAACCACCCTTGTTTTTTAGATTGCTTTCCACACATTTCATTATTGTGTATCTCTAAACTTGGTGAATATCTCTTATGGAAGGTATTTTTTATTTATTTTATTTCATTCATTTAAATGTATTAATTAATTATTTAATTCAACTGAGATAAATATTAAATTATTCAATATTTATTTTACTATATCAATTATAATTAATTAATTACATTAATTATCTTATTCGATTGAAATAAATAAATTGATTTTGTTTTAATTTGTTTTAATTTTTCATCTTACGTATTTTGACTAATAATTTTAAAGATGTTATATAATTAATTATTTATTTATTTAATTGAGATAAATATCAATTTATCAATATTTTGTTTGATCATATTAACTATAACTAATCAATTATATTAATTATTTGATTCGACTAAAATAAATGAATTGATTTTGTCTTAATTTGCATTAACTTTTTCATCTTATATTTTGATTTATATTTTTTAAAGTGTAATAATTTTTATATGACATATTTATAAGATAATATTTATTTTGTTTTATTGAGCCAAAAAATTATAATTTGTTTATTATATGAATTATTTAATTTAATTTATTTAAATATATGCTATTTGATTCAATTTATTGTCATGTTAATGTTTGAGTAGTCATTGTTTATCAAAAGACATCAACATGACTGATGAGGTGCGCGACGGATCTATTCATACCTGCCTCCACCACAACCATAAAAATTTTAAGATGAAACTGTCACAGAGTAATAGCTACCGTAATAGATTCTGAAATAAAAGAACTTTGCAAACAATACAAAGCGTTTATTATATATTTAATGAAAACTAGAGCCGATGGTTTAATCGGTCTGGTTTTAAGGAGTACGTTTTACACAGAGCAGCAATTTTGGAACGGCAGTTTCTCATTCTTTCACCGTTGGATCGATGTGAAATTTGAACTGTAGATTCTTCACATTTTGTTCTTCATTCTGGACGGTGAAGATTTTAATTGGAGGTCTACAGAGGGAGAAATTGGCTTCGACAGCAGCTCTGTTTTTTGGGTATATTTCATCTTCTTGCTTTTCATTTGTGAGCTTTGGTGCTTTGATGTTTTGGCTGGTTATATGCACATTTTTGTGCTTTGTTTGAGACTCTCTTGTACCTCATTTGATTATAGTGGAGCTATTTCATTGGTCTGGACGACTCGTGGTTTTTACCTCTCACCTTGAGGGGGTTTTCCACGTTAAAATCTCGGTGTGTTCTTATTATTGCTTTACTTGCTATATTTGCTTGTTATAGTTGCTGCCATATTATGTTGTGAGTGCTTCCATATTGTTTTTGTGTTGGACATTTGTGTCGTTTCCGCTGCTAGGCTCTTTCATACTGGCATCAGAGCTTGTTGGTATTTTTCTGGGCTTGTGAGTTTGTGAACAATGGAAGCTAATACTAATACTAGTAGGATGATCACTCTTAATGGTCCTAATTATGATTTGTGGAAGTCAAAAATGGAAGATTTGCTTTATGTCAAGAATTTTCATCAACCAGTTTTTGGTACAGAGAAGCCTAATGATAAATCTGATGATGATTGGACTTTGTTGCATAGACAAGTCTGTGGATATATTAGGCAGTGGGTTGACGATAATGTGTTGAACCATATTATTGGAGAGACACATGCTCGGACTCTTTGGATTAAACTTGAACAGTTGTATGCTCGAAAAACTGGGAATAACAAGATGTTTTTGATCAAGCAGTTGTTGGCTTTGAAGTATACAGATGGGACATCAATGACAGATCACTTGAATAATTTCCAAGGAATTATGAATCAGTTATCTTCCATGGGTATCAAGTTTGATGAAGAGGTTCAAGGATTGTTACTTCTTGGCTCCTTACCAGACTCGTGGGAAATTCTCAGAATGTCATTGTCCAATTCTGCTCCTGATGGTGTAATCTCTATGGATCTTGCCAAGAGCAGTGTTTTGAATGAAGAGATGAGAAGAAAGTCACAAGGTACATCGACTACACATTCAGATGTTCTTGTTTCTGAGTCTAGGGGGAGAAGCAAAAGTCGAGGTCCTAAAGGTAGAGATCAAAGTAGAAGCAAGTCTCGAGGAAAGTATAAGAATATTGAGTGTCATCATTGTGGTCAAAAGGGACATGTGAAGAAATTTTGTTGGCAGCTAAAGAAGGAGAAAGCCAAGGCAAGTAAAGATAAGAGCACAAATAAAGATGATGGTAGCAAGGAAGACAAGGTTAATGTAACTCATGATGATTTTCTTGTTGTTGAGGAGTTTGAATCTGTTAACCTTGTTGATAATAGCACTAGTTGGGTGATTGATAGCGGTGCTTCTATTCATGTTACATCTAGGAGGGATTTGTTTACGTCCTATACTCCTGGTGATTTTGGTGATGTAAAAATGGCTCATCAAGGTGTTGCAAAATGTGCCGGTGTTGGACAGGTTTGCTTGGAAACCTCCAACGGTACCAAGTTGACTTTGAAGCGTGTGAAGCATGTTCCAGATATTCGGTTGAACTTACTTTCTGTTGGTAAGTTGTGTGATGAAGACTTGGATAGCTCATTCTCTCGTGATAGTTGGAAGCTCACCAAGGGTTCCATGGTTGTTGCTAGAGGTACTCGACACTCTACTCTTTATTTAACTCAAGCAAAGATTGTGAAAGATGTTGTTAATGCTGCTGAGTTTGTTGATGAAACTGATTTATGGCATAAGAGATTATGTCATATGAGTGAGAAGGGCATGAATATGTTATCCAAGAGGAATCTTTTATCTGGTTGTAAGGTTGCTTTGCAAAAGTGCAACCATTGCTTTGCTGGGAAACAGAACAGGGTTTCTTTCAAGAGCCACCCACCTTCAAGGAAGTCAGAAATACTTGACTTGGTGCATTCTGATGTATGTGGGCCGATGAAGACAAGAACACTTGGAGGGTCTATCTATTTTGTAACCTTTATTGATGATCATTCTAGGAAATTATGGGTTTACACTTTGAAGACCAAAGATCAAGTTTTGAATGTGTTCAAGCAATTTCAAGCTTCTGTTGAAAGAGAAATTGGGAAGAAGTTGAAATGCATTCGTACTGACAATGGTGGTGAGTACTCAGGTCCATTTGATGCTTATTGTAAAGAGCATGGTATAAGACATCAGAAGACTCCTCCGAAGACTCCTCAGTTGAATGGCTTGGCTGAAAGGATGAACAGAACATTGGTTGAAAGAGTTAGGTGCTTATTGTCACAGTCTGGATTGGCAAAATCCTTTTGGGGTGAAGCTTTGAGCACTGTTGTTCATGTCTTGAACCGAACACCATGTGTTCCCTTGCAATTTGAAGTGCCAGAGAAGGTATGGTCAGGTAAAGATGTTTTTTATGATCATTTAAGAGTCTTTGGATGTAAAGCTTTTGTTCATATTCCTAAAGATGAGAGATCTAAGCTTGATGTAAAGACTAGGCAATGTATTTTTATTGGCTATGGCATGGATGAGTTTGGTTACAGGTTTTATGATCCTGTTAACAAGAAGGTGATTCGGAGTAGAGATGTTGTCTTTGTTGAAGACCAAACATTGAAGGATGTTGATAATGCGGAAAAGCCAATGGTTCAGCCTAGTGATGATTTTTCTGACTTGGATATTACTCCCTCTATGCCTATGGTAGAAGATGGTAGAGTTGAAGCTCAAAATAATGAGCATGATACAAGTGCAGGTGAAGATGGAACAGTTGATCCAATACTTGATGAAGTTGGTGATGATGATCAAGATGAAGAACCAGCTTTAGAAATTCCTGCAAATGCACTTAGAAGGTCTACAAGAGAGAGAAAGCCTTCGTCAAGGTATTCTCCACATGAGTTTGTTTTGTTGACTGATGGGGGAGAACCTGAATGCTTTGGAGAGGCTGTTGAAGATGAAAGCAAAGCTCAATGGCTTGAAGCTATGCAAGAAGAAATGAAGTCCTTGCTTGAGAATGATACCTATGAGTTGGTGAAGCTACCAAAGGGTATGCGAGTTTTGAAGAACAAATGGGTATTCAGAATCAAGAATGAAGAACACAATTCTAAGCCTCGGTATAAGGCTAGATTGGTTGTTAGAGGCTTTAGCCAGAGAAAAGGTGTTGATTATGAGGAGATTTTTTCTCCTGTTGTGAGGATGTCATCCATTCGTGCTGTGCTTGGATTAGCAGCGTCTCTTGATTTGGAGATTGAGCAAATGGATGTGAAGACAGCTTTTCTTCATGGTGATTTAGACAAGGAGATCTACATGGAGCAACCGGAGGGCTTTGTTGTTAAAGGAAAGGAAGATTTTGTGTGCAAGCTTAAGAAGAGTCTTTATGGGTTGAAGCAAGCTCCAAGACAGTGGTACAAGAAGTTTGAATCTGTTATGGGGAAGCATGGTTACCGTAAGACAACTTCAGATCATTGTGTATTTGTGCAAAAATTTTCTGATGATGATTTTATCATTCTTTTGCTTTATGTGGATGATATTTTGATTGTGGGCAAGAATGCTTTGAGGATTAATGAGTTGAAGAAACAGTTGAGTAAGTTCTTTGCTATGAAGGACTTGGGTCCTGCCAAACAAATTTTGGGCATGACTATTACTCGTTATAGAGATTCCAAGAAGCTTTATTTGTCACAGGAGAAGTACATAAAGAAGGTGCTTCAAAGGTTTGGCATGAATGATGCCAAATGTGTTGCTAGTTCTTTTGCTCCTCATTTTAAGTTGAGTACCAAGCAGTGTCCAACCACTGATGAGGAGAAACAAGCAATGGATGAAATTCCTTATGCCTCAGCTGTTGGAAGCTTGACGTATGCTATGGTGTGTACTAGACCAGACATTGCTCATGCAGTTGGTACTGTGAGTCGTTTTCTCTCTAATCCAGGTAAAGAACATTGGAATGCTGTTAAATGGATTATGAGATATCTCAAAGGTACAACTAACTTGAGTTTGAGTTTTGGTGGTGAGAAACCTTTGCTAGTTGGCTTTACTGATGCAGACATGGCAGGAGATATTGATTCTCGAAAGTCTACTTCAGGTTATTTGGTCAAGTTTGCAGGGGGAGCTATTTCATGGCAGTCAAGGCTACAAAAGTGTGTTGCACTTTCTACCACAGAGGCAGAGTTTATTGCAGCAACTGAAGCATGTAAAGAGTTGTTGTGGATGAAGAAGTTTCTTGCAGCACTTGGTTTCAAGCAAGATCGTTATGTGTTGTTGTGTGATAGCCAAAGTGCTATTCATCTTGCCAAGAATTCTACTTTTCATCCAAGATCTAAACACATTGATGTTAGGTATCACTGGATACGGGATGTGTTAGATTCAAAGTTGTTGGAACTTGAGAAAGTTCACACTGATGACAATGGTGCTGATATGATGACAAAAGCATTGTCAAGAGAAAAGTTTGAAACATGTTGTTTGATCGCCGGAATGGCGAGAGCCTCCACCCAGTCGAGAAGGGGGAGATTTGTTGGGTTTTTCTCTCCTTTGTGAGGCCCAAGCCCAACATTTTGAGGGTGTCTCTTGCACCCATTGTGCCACAACCCTAGTTCAGATTTTTGGGGTCATTGAGAGTGAGTGAGAGTAGCCACCAAGTGAGAGAGAAGGGGAAAAACAAAATTTCCGTTTTTGCCCAAAGCAGTAAATTTCAAATATCAGTTTCTCAGTTGTTCACCGTTGGATCGGCTTGAAATTTAAACTGCATGTTCTTATCATCTTGTTCTTCATTCTGGTCGGTGGAGATGTTGATTGGAGATTTTCAGTGAGAGAAATTGGCTTCGCAAGAGAGAAATTAGGTTTCCCGTTTTACACAGAGCAGCAATTTTGGAACGGCAGTTTCTCATTCTTTCACCGTTGGATCGATGTGAAATTTGAACTGTAGATTCTTCACATTTTTTTCTTCATTCTGGACGGTGAAGATTTTAATTGGAGGTCTACAGAGGGAGAAATTGGCTTCGACAGCAGCTCTGTTTTTTGGGTATATTTCATCTTCTTGCTTTTCATTTGTGAGCTTTGGTGCTTTGATGTTTTGGCTGGTTATATGCACATTTTTGTGCTTTGTTTGAGACTCTCTTGTACCTCATTTGATTATAGTGGAGCTATTTCATTGGTCTGGACGACTCGTGGTTTTTACCTCTCACCTTGAGGGGGTTTTCCACGTTAAAATCTCGGTGTGTTCTTATTATTGCTTTACTTGCTATATTTGCTTGTTATAGTTGCTGCCATATTATGTTGTGAGTGCTTCCATATTGTTTTTGTGTTGGACATTTGTGTCGTTTCCGCTGCTAGGCTCTTTCACTAAGAAGGAAAACATTAGAAGATTTGCAAAAAGAAAAATAGCAATTTGATAACTTCTTTAATGCGTAAAGAATTCATTGATATTTTATTAATTTTTAACCATAATTTTATTATTGCCAGCATCAAAGAGAGCACTAACAATAAATGAAAATGCATTTTTGTGTAAGATTCTTATAATATAAAATAAAATTTTAAATATAATATTTAATTATTGTCATATAATAGATTTTTACAAGAAGATTTTTGCATTAAACTCAAACACAAGCCCATCAAAAAATCAATCATGCATGCAACGAAGATTATATGATAAGGAGAAGTCCAACAAACAATATTTAGGTATAGGACTTTAGTTTTTACTTGTTAAAAGTAAATTAAGTTATTTATCTCTTAAATTAAAATCAATTTTAATTAAAGTAAAATAATTTTTACTCAGTAATTTCAAAAATACATGATTGAAAATTAGTATAAGTCGTGTTATGATAATCTTAAACTGTTTATAATAGATGATAAGAATAAGACCTACTATAATTATGCACAAGACGCCATAACTCGAAATTTAAATTTGCTTAAATCTAAATTTAGAGAGGATCGATCACTATGTTAAAATGGAGGATCAATCCTTATGTGTTGTAGTGCTATATTTTAAGCAAATTTAAACTAGAAGATTGATCTCTAACTTTGAGGATCAATCTTATATGTCCTTATAGACACAAAATTTTACAAAAAAATGAATATTTTTTATTCATTTACTCTTTCTACTCACTCCTAATGTTCATGAGTGCATAGAGATCTATAAATAAATGTCTTGATCCTTGTTCAGTACACAACTTTTTTTATGCTATAAGCTTTCATTGTAATCAAATTTTATAAGTGTCAAAATATTTTTGATAAATATTTGATTGATAGTTTGGGATTATTTATAGTACTTTATTTGTGACTATATATTCTTTTGAGAGAATTTATTATTTCTGAAGTTTACTATTACATATTGTTGAATATGATTTTTGTAGTTTTTTTTGTGTATAAAGAGATTTAGAGGTTGTTTTCTTTAAGATCATGTTGTAAAGAGAAATCGAATTAAATTTTTATATTGTATTTAGTGTATAATATATTAGACTAAATTATGTCTTAGTATTATATTTGATTTAAAATAAATAAAAATTAAAAAATAAATTTAAAAAATTAAATTAAAATATTTTTAAAAATATATATTATTAAAATTTTAATTTTTATTTCTAAAATTTTAGTTCTATGTGTTCTTACTTTTTAAAAATACTAAAAGATTGAAATTTTATATTTTAAAACTAAAATTTTTGTTTTAGTATCTAAATACTAAACACATTATTCAATTTCAGTTCTACAATTCCCGAAAAAACATAGTATTGCGGTGTATGCAAGATTGAACTGCTGCGTTTTATCTATGAAAGATGTTGTCAGATTCAATTTAATTCAATATTAAATAAATAAATGGAACAGGTACCACTATAGATCATATTAGGATGTATATTATAAGAGGTGAGATAGATCCGCCTTTAGGATTACAAACCAAACTTCCCTCCCTCCAAAGTACCTCAAGAAGTGTAAATGACAACAATAAATCAATCACTGTCTAATAGGGTAAATGCTCTTACTTAATTCAATTTTTTCTTTTTTTTTTTTTTTTTTTGGTTATCTTGAGTATAATTTGATGAATTAGATATTGTAGTATTTTTATGGGATATATATTGAAATTTATTATATTTGACAAAATTTTTTAAATTGAGAGTATTGATTTCTTTACAGATCATTGCATGCCAATGACACTGAACTCAGTGGGATTAGATTGGGATGAATGCATTATATGTACCATGGTTTGGAAAGTGTACAGCCAAGAGCCAACACTTTTTTGGGTTTCCATAACCATTTTTTGTTGTTTTTTGTATTCTTTGATTAATAAGAAATTAATGAATGCTCTTTTTGCTGCCTAGCATTGTTGTTTTCATTTTCTTCGAAAAAAAATTTTCTGTTTGTTATTTATTTTTTAAAAAGAAAAAGGCAAGTCTTTTGAAAGTGTCCATATAATTACTTTTTCTTAATTAATGTACAAGTCTTGTTATATAAATATATTTATTGAGATATGCACTAATTTCATAATCTAAAATTTGATTTAGTTACGTTATTTCTTACTTGTAATTAGTTTTAAAATATCTCCATAAAATTATTGAAATTTTGATTATTCACTATAGAATTCGCTTACAATAACATTCATCTAGACGTAAAGTTTTTAAAAAATAAATAAAAATTATATATGTTACAAAATTTCTTCTATTTTTCATCAAACAAACAATGAATACGTGTTACCGTGTTTGTATATTTTTTGTGACGAGTGCTACTGTGTCCGTATTTAGTAGATATAGACAGTACTAAATAATAGGTGATGGCTTCGGTACGATAATAAATTTATACGTACCGGTATAATAAAATTGTAGATAAATTAAAACATTACAAGTGGATTATATTTTCCACGTCAATAATTAATTTTTTTTGTTTTAAATATATATCATATCAATAGTTTTACTAAATCACCCTTATATTTTAATAAAAATAAAAAAAAATATTCAATTTTATGAAAAAAACTTAAATATTCTTTTTTTTATATTGGACAAAAATTACTCTAATTTTTTTAATTTAATCAAAATTCAATTAATAACTTTAGTTTTATAATTTTAAATTTAAATTAATTTAAAATCAAAATCAAAATATATTTCATTATTCATTATTCATGTACACTAACAGATTGCTTCAATTCTAATGAATCCTAATATAATTTCTTCTACCTTTTCATACAAAGAAGAACTCTGAAAAATTGTTCTTCATCCTTGTATACCAATCTGCCAATAAAGAACAACATCAGCTCTAATCCCCTATCCGGACAGCAGCAGTCTATCCTCACCCTCTCCCTTCCTTGTAACCGTGCTCTTTCTCTGTCGATCTTTTTACGCAGTAGCAGCACGCACCAGCAGTCGCCTTGTCATTCTCCGTCTGGACAAAGAAGAAGAAGAACTCAGTTCCTCCACGTCGTTTCAATTCTGAGTAGGAATTTGGCATCGCAGCAGGTTGAGGTGGAGGAGGAGATTGAGAAGCCGGAGGAGGTTGAGGGATTCTGCTTAATAACTTTAGTATTTTGTCAAATATGTTTGAATTTCATTCTTATTATGTGATTTCTGCTTTTACATGTCGGCCATTCCTATTCCATCTTCCAAAGCAGTTATGGTTGAAAAGTCATTCAATTTAGCTGCACAAAAGATGGAATTTAAATTTGTTTCTAAGAATTGTAAGTATTAATCTTCTGGTCATGCTTTCTGTTTCATTTTTGTTCTGTTTGCTTCTGACTAACCTTTCTTCCCCCTCTTTGTAATTTCTTGGTATTAGTCCTAACTTACTAATGACATGACTTGAGAAATCAATTCCAATTTGTTTATTCTAAAAGATGATCTACACTTTGACTCGTTTTAGAGTTTATATTCGTTTTTATGTTCTTTATTGAGACAAAGTTGATAGCGTTTCTGATGAAAGAAAATTTCTGAAGACACAAGCTGATGGGGAGTCAAGTTTTGTTCTATATCAAAATTTCAGGAGGCACAATTCTGCTGCACCGTGTTGAGGAGAAAGTGAGATTCTCTGTCCAATTTGGACGTGAGGTAGGCACTTAACTGATGGAATACTATGCTAATATAAGAATGAATCACATACTTCTTAATCAATTTTTTTTTATTCTAAGAGGACATCAACGATTACCATTCTTTTACTTATAAGGAAAATTACTCTTGTACTCATTAGTTTAAGATTGGAACTTATAAATTTGACTCAGGTCCTGGCAGGATTGCTCAATATGACAGACAATGCAGACTGGAGGAATCGCAAACATAACAAAGAGAAAGAAATAAAAATCGTAAAAGATATCAAGAGCCGATTTCAAGAATATGATCCAAACTGTTAATTATTCATACATGAAAGACTTAATTTTTAGCAGTGTCACTTGTAATTACAGTCTCTTTTGATTAAATGTCTAATTGCTTTAGGTGCTGAATGCCAAATTAAAAAGTACATATTTATTTTTGTAATCATCAACTTTTTATTTACTTGATTGTCCGAATCAATTGACTTTACAGATAGGGGATAGATTTGGTAGTAGAAATTATTTGATAGCATTATTAGCATTAATATTGAGTAGGGAGAGAAAGGTAACACTTTGTTACCGTCTTCATATTTTTAGTGCATATGAATGCTAAATAAACATTATTTTAAAGTTTAGTGATGTTTACAAGTACAGATAATTCAATTTTCTAACTAAAATCGATATAGATCGATTATATTAATTTTAGATTTGATGGGTAAACGAATACAATTTAGTTTGATTCAATTAAACTCGACTTCAATTTATTCGGATCACATAATTTAAAATAATTTGATTAGTCTAATATTAATTAAAAATAATAAATAAAATCTAATAATATATGAGAAAGTCTCAACGCCAGCATTTTTATTAAAATCTAGTTAATATTTAATTATTAACAAAAAAGCGTGTAATCTTACATCATTAGATGTAATTTTATACCATTAAAAATATTAATGATGATTAATTGATGATTACAAATCAGTGTTATTAAAATTAGACCGGACTGGTCAATTCAACCAAAAAATCGGTAAACTGGATTCTTTATGGATCCGGTCCAATATTTAGACCGCATGAGGTGAAAAATTGGTGCGAACCGGTCAAATTCGGAGTGACCTGATGAAAAACCGGTCAAACTCGATAAAGATCGGTCCGACCAAACCGATTAGTATTTAAATTCTAGCCAATATTTAATCATTAACAAAAGAGTATGTAATCTTATATCATTAGATATAATCTCATACCATTAAAAATATTAATAATGATTAATTGATAATTACAAATCAGTATTATTAAAACCGGACCAGAACAGCCAATTCAACTGAAAAACTGGTGAATCAGACCCTCTACCAATCCAGTCCGATATTTGGACCACATAAGGTGAAAAACCGATGTAAACCGATAAAAACTGGTCTGATTAGTATTTAAATTTTACCAAAATGTTAAAGATTGGATTCAAATCCCTCCTCTTTAGATAAGTAGAGCTATTCACACCCACCAAGCTGTGATAACTTTTATTAATATGTATGCAAATTATAATATATATATATATATATATATATATATATATATATATATATATATATATATATCTTTTATCAAATAATTTACTTCTGTCTAATTTATTTTAAATTTAGATATAAATTCACTTATTTTTAAATTAATTATATTTTTATTTAATAATAATTATAAACTCACTTATTTTTTAATAAATATTTGTAGTATATAATAGTGTAATAGATATAAACAAATTAATAAATTATTAAAATTTGAAAATAATAAAATATTTATTGTTTCTGGTCTATATTATTTTAGAATAGCTTGATATTCTTAAAATATTAGTAAAAATATGTATTTTAAATTTTAAGTTTGAATTTCTGACTTTTTTTATTTACATAGTACCGGATCAACCGGTTCAACCAATGACTCACCGGTTAAACCAGTGACCCAGTAACCCAATAACCTAACCAGTTCGATTACCGATTCGGTTCTAACAACTATGTTACAAATCACAAAATGTACTAGTCTCTTAACACTATTGAAAATATATATCTAACTTTATATTTTAACTTTAAAATTTTTTAAATTAAAATAATTATTTAAGTTTAAATTACTGATGCATTGTATTTATCATTACTTTTACATAGTTATAAGATTTAGAGAATTTTTTATTTTTTTCTGAATTTTTTAAATTTTATTTTTAATTGAATATTTAAGTATTTAAATCGTTCCAACTTAAATTTAAGGGGATGCTTCCATAAAGACGCGTAAAACATCTTTTTGTAAAGACGTTTACGTGCCGCATTATTATTGGACGTATTATTGAACCGGTTATTTTTGAATTTCTTAACAAATTAGAATAAAATCGATCTTTTTTTATAATAATAACAATAAACCCAAATTTTTTTTAGGCATCTAATTGTATTTTTAAATTTTTAGGAATATAAATGTCTGCAAAACAAAAAGTCAAAGATATATTTGTCTTTTTATCAAAAAATTTAAAAATATTCGATTTAGATTGTGTAATTCAATCGGATCAAACCGGATCTAATAATTATAATGCAGACAATTGGGTTTATTATTGTTGCTATAATAAATTGATTTTGTTCTGATTTATTAAAAAATAAATTATTAATCGGTTTAATAAAGATGTCCAATAATCTATGAAGCACGGACACTTTTCTGAGTTATTGTGTCCGCGTGTCGAACACATTTCGGACACGATACTCACTGACACTCGTCCGACACGCGTGTCTGCTGTGTCCAACCGTATCTTAATAAAAAATAAAAAATTCTTCTTCGGACACGCCTAGACACACCTAAATACCATCACGTGTCCAGGTGTCCAGTCTTATTCTTAACATATATTCTTAAAATAAATTTAGATATAGTATATATTATTATTTATTAAAAGAAAAAATATTTTAAATACTTGATATAATTAAAATAAAATATTAAAAATAATTAAAATTTTTAATTTATATTTTAATATCAATAAATTATCAAAATATCATTACTATTTATCTAAAAAATATTTTATATCTTATATATATGCGTGTCCCCGTGTCATGTAAGATTTTAAAATTCGCGTGTCGGCGTGTCCCATGTCATGTCGTGTCCCGTGTCTGTGTCAGTGTCCATGCATCATAGCCAATAATAATATGATACATATAAATATCTTTAAAAAAAAAGATATTTTTAGTGTCTTTATTAAAGTGTTCTCCTAAATTTAATTTATTAAGATTAGTTCTGATCTACTCAAAAAATCTTAAATTCCAACCAATCAAAATCGATTAACATTTAATGGGTTTGACGGTCTTTTTTTTTTTCTCAAACACTAATAATATAATCAACCCGACCGGTAAATACTCTTGTTAAAGCCTAAAGAAATTGGAATTTTGACAATAGGATAAAAGAAAATGGAGAAAAAAAAAAGAGAAGGGGAGTTGAGGGTGAGAAGGGGAGTTAACAAAAGTAATAATCGATTGTTATTACTATATTATTGATTATTGAGTAGTTTGTGTTTACAGATAGCATTAACATTGAGGAGGGAGAGACAGGTTACATTTTGCAGGGAGCTGAAAGGCGAGATTTAGATCGATCCCCAGAGTTGGCACCAAGGGGCTATTCTTTAATCCGCAAAGGCATTTCAAGTCCGCCTTTGCCACCACCGCGCAGCACTCTGGAGTCGGCGGCGAAGGATTTGGCGGCGTCACGGCCGGCTTGCACTTGAACAACTCTGCAAGTGACGTGTTGCAGAACGATTGCGCCATGCAACCATCAAGCATTGCAACCACACTTAATGCCATTATTGCTAGTGCCACCATTGACCATGATGATTTTGAACCCATCTTTTTCAGTTCTTCTTCTTCTCTCACTTTTAAGTCTGTATGTCAAACACTACTTCCTGATTTGCACTTATATAGCCGCATAATTCAATGCATCACCTAAAATCACCCTTGTTTTTTAGATTGCTTTTCACATATTTCATTATTGTGTATCTCTAAACTTGGTGAATATCTCTTATGGAAGGTATCTTTTATTTATTTTATTTAATTCATTTAAATGTATTAATTAATTATTAATATTCTATTTCACTATATTAATTATCTTATTCGATTGAAATAAGTGAATTATTTTGTTTTAATTTATTTTAATTTTTCGTCTTACGGATTTTGACTAATAATTTTAAAAATGTTATATAATTATTATTTATTTGATTTGATTGAAATAAATATTAAATTATTAATATTTTTTTTGTTTGATCACATAATTATAACTAATTAATAATATTAATTATTTGATACGATTGAAATGAATGAATTGATTTTGTTTTAATTTGTATTAATTTTTTTATTTTATGTATTTTAATTCATATTTTTTAAATTGTTATAATTTTTATATAGCATATTTATAAGATATTATTTATTTTGTTTTATGAAGCCAAAAAATTATAATTTGTTTATTATATGAATTATTTAATTTAATTAATTCAAATATATGCTATTTTATTGTGATGTTAATGTTTGAGTCATTGTTTTTTAAAAGACATCAACATGACTGATGAGGTACACGGCAGGTCTATTTATACCCGCCCCACCACAACCATAAAAATCTTAAAGATGAAACTATCATAGAGTAATAACTGCCACGACAGATTCTGAAATAAAAGAATGGTACAAACAATACAAATCGTTTATTATATATTTAATGAAAACTAGAGCTAAGGAGAAAAACCTTAAAAGATTTGTAAAAAGAAAAATGGCAGTTTGATAACTTATTTTATGTAAAATCTTAGAATCTATTTAGAGGGCTATGTTTAATGCGTAAAAAATGCATTGATATTTTATTATTTTTTAACCATAATTTTATTATTGCCAGCATCAAAGAGAGCACTAACAATAAATGAAAATGCATTTTTGAAGATTCTTACAATATAAAATAAAATTTTAAATATAATAATTTAATTATTGTCATATAATAAATTTTTACAAACACAAGCCCATCAAAAAATCAATCATGCATGCAAAAAATATGCAACAAATAAATATACAACAAATATTATATGATAAGGAGAAGTCCAACAAACAACATTTAGGTATAGGAATTTAGTTTTTACTTGTTAAAAATAAATTAAATTTATCTCTTAAGTTAAAATCAATCTTAATTAAAGTAAAATAATTTTTATTCAATGATTTCGAAAATACATGATTGAGAATGAGTATAAGTCGTATTATGAAAATCTTAAACTATTTATAATAGATGATGGGAGTAAGACCTAATCCAATCATGCACAAGACGCCATAACTCGAAATTTAAATTTGTTTAAATCTAAACCTAAAGAGAATCGATTACTATGTTAAAATGGAGGATCGATTCTCATGTGCTATATGTAGTGCTATATTTTTCACAAATTCAAACTAGAGGAATAGAGGATTGATCTCTAGTTTTGAGAATCAATCTTATACATCCTTGTAGACACAAGATCCTACAAAAAACGTATGTTTTTGAATCTTTTACTCTTTCTACTCACTCTTAATGTTCATGAGTGCATGGAGATCTATAAATAAATGTCTTGATTTTTGTTCAGTACACAACTTTTTTTTATGCTATAAACTTTCATTGTAATCAAATTTTATAAGTGTCAAAATATTTTTGATAAATATTTGATTGATAGTTTGGGATTATTTATAGTACTTTATTTGTGACTATATACTCTTTTGAGAGAATTCATTATTTTTAAAATTCACTATTACATATTGTAGAAGATGAGTTTTGTAGCTCTTTTTGTGTATAGAGAGATTTAGAGGTTGTTTTTTTAAGATCATGTTGTAAAGAGAGACCGAATTAAGATTTTATTTGTGTTTAGTATATAATATACTAGACTGAATTATATTGTAGTATCGTATTTGGTTTAAGATAAATAGAGATTGAGAAGTAAATTTAAAATTTAAAAAGTTAAATTAAAGTATTTTTGAAAATAAATGTTATTAAAATTTTAATCACTATTCTTAAAATTTTCAGTTTTATGTGTTCTTACTTTTTGAAGGTACTAAAAGATTAAAATTTTATATTTTAAAACTAAAATTTTAGTTTCAGTTCTCTAATCCAAAAAAAAAAAAAGACGTAAGAGAGTATTGTGTTGTTTGCAAGATTGAAGTCTTGCATTTTATCTATGAAAGCTGAGGAATGGATCCTCTCCAATGGAAAAAAAAATTGGATGGTATCCAATATTTAATGTCATCCTTTATTGTTTTCTTTTTTCTATTTATTTTTTGTCTTACTTATAGAATTAAAGATGAGAGATCACATTTTATTCTCTCAAATGTTAAAAAAAATGAAAAAGATCCATTTCCATAAAAGCTGTTGTCAGATTCAATTTAATTCAATATCAAATAAATAAATAAATAAATGAATTAGGATGTATAAGAGGTGAGATAGATCCGCCTTTAGGATTACAAACCAAACTTCCCTCCCTCTAAAGTACCTCAAGAAGTGTAAATGACAACAATAAATCATTCCCTGTCTAATAGGGTAAATGCTCTTATTACTTAATTCTTTTTTTTTTTTTTTTTTTGTTATCTTGAGTATAATTTGATGAATTAGATACTGTAGAATTTTTGTGGGATATATATTAAAATTTATTATATTTGACAAAACTTTTTTAATTGAGAGTATTGATTTCTTTACAGATCATTGCATGCGAATGACACTGAACTCAGTGGGATTAGATTGGGATGAATGCATTTTATGTACCATGGTTTGGAAAGTGTACAGCCGACACTTTTTTGGGTTTCCATAACCATTTTTTGTTGTTTTTTGTATTCTTTGATTAATAAGAAATTAATAAATGCTCTTTTTGCTGCCTAGCATTGTTGTTTTCATTTTCTTTGGAAAAAAAAAATTGTGTTGGTTATTTATTTTTTAGAAAGAAAAAGGCAAGTCTTTTGAAAGTGTCCCTATACTTACGTTTTCTTAAATAATGTACAAGTCTTGTTATATAAATATATTTATTGAGATATATACTAATTTCATAATCTAAAATTTGATTTAGTTATTTCTTATTTGTAATTAGTTTTAAAATATCTCCATAAAAAATATTGAAATTTTGATTATTCATTATAGAATTCGCTTACAATAACATTCATCTAGACGTTTTTAAAAAATAAATAAAAATTATATATGTTACAGCATTTCTTTTATTTCTTATCAAACAAACAATGAATATGTGCTACCGTGTTGTATCTTTGGTGACACAATACTATTGTGTGCGTCTTTAGTAAATGTACACACTAAATAATACTATCTTAAAATCTAACTAAAACTGAAATTATCAGAAGAAGTTATTTAGATAAAAACGTTTAAAACGTCATTTTTTAAAAATATTTTTTAATAATTAAAATTTAATATATATAATTAATTTTATCATGTTATTTTTGTTAAAATTAGATTAAATAAATTAATTTAGCAAAAAAATCAGTAAATTATATTTTGAATAGGTCTAAATTAATATTTTTTTTATAAAAAATAACTACAATATTTTTATTATAAAAAATGACTAAAATATTTTTATATATATAAAAGAATATTTTAATTATTTTTTATAATATATATAAAAGTATTACCGTCATTTTTTGGTAATAGAGTTATTGTAGTTATTTTTTTATAAAAAAATATTAATTTAGATTGGTTTAAGATTTAGTTTCTACCAAATTATTTTTAAATTAATTTGTTTGATCTAATTTTAACAAAAATAATATAATTTAATCGACTATATAATTAAATTTTAATTATTAAAAAATATTTTTTAAAAATAATATTTTAAATATCTTTATTTAAGTGGCTCCTTTATAACAATAAGAGAAAAGAAAAGGAAGATCAAAAAAAGAAGAAAGGGGGCGGGGGGATTGAGAGAGAAAAAGGAAATTAATGAAAGCAATAATCCATTGTTATTACTGTATTATTGCATAGTTAAATTTACAGATAGAGAGCAGATTTGGTAGTAATAATGATTTGATAGGATTACTACAATAAACATTCAAAAGGGTGAGGAAGGTGACACTTTGCAGGGAGCTGCATGGCGAGATCTGGATCAATCCCCAACGATGGCAACAATGGAGAATTCTTGAATGAGCAAAGGCATTTCAACAAGCCCGCCTTTGACAGCACCGAGCAGCACACTTCCGAAGGCGGCAGAGGATTTGGCAGTGTCACGGCCGGCTTGCACGGCAACAAATCTCCAACTAACACGTTGCATATCGACGGCAGCTGCGCCATGCAACCATGAAGCACTGCAACCAAAGTTAAGGCCATTATTGATAGTGCCACCATTGATGATATCCTCATCTTCTGATCTTCTTTTCTCACTCAGTTTGAAGTGTGTATGTCAAACACTGCTGATGCTTTGCAGTTATATCGGCGCAGAATTGATTGCAGTCGGCAAAAGCAGCCTTGTATGTCTTTGGCATTGCTTTACGCACATTTTCAGTGTCGTATCTCTAATCATGGCGTCATTATTTATTTATTGTTTCCTTGTGTATCTTTCTGCATCATATATTTTCGTAGTGTCACTTTCTTTTTTACGAATAATAATGAAATATTACATTAATTCTTCAGATAAGAAATAAAGATACATTATATCTGCTCTGATACCAAACAAATTAATGTTAGTTTATAATTTTACTTGTTGGTTATTATCAGAGAGGATTAATGAAGATTAGTTTGGACGTTGATTCTAAAGTTGTCGTCAATTTGTGCCTGGAGAACATGTGAATCTCAATTCTCAACATAGCTAGTAACCACCTTTTAGTGGATGCTAGTTATTAAATTTAAATCTCTTCTTGCAATAATAAATTGGAATGTTCAACTTTATTTCAAATAGATTATATAAAATCTCAACAAGAGAATATAAGAGTTTATATGTATTAATTTATTCTTTACTCAATTTTATTATAAACGTAGTAGAAAAGCAAAAAAAAAAAGGTGAAGAAGCGGAGGACAAAAATTGAGGGTGAGAATGAAGGGAATTAACGAAAGCAATAATCCATCCTTACTATACAGAACTTTACGCTTAAGTCGTAGAACAGAGGTAGTGTGGTGTTACGGACCTCAAATCAAAAAATACATACGTATAATAGTGGAGAAATATAATATAGTAGGAGTCTTGAAAAACGGATAAAATAAAATCGCAAAATTTAAAGCGCAACACTCGGAAAACGGAATAACTTACGTGCTAAGAAACCTAAAGGTCATAGACATGAATAAGCGAAGGAGTGAATAGAGAGCCGAAAGTACAGTATAGCTAGCTCCTGACTCAGCTTGCGAAGCCAAGGCTGGCCGAAAAATATATACATACATATACAAGTATCCCAAAATACCCAAAATACAGAAATAAGACCCTAACTCTTCTGTAACCTCTATGAGGGACAAAATAATCAAGTTTCTTGAAGAGAAAGCTAAATATATATATATTGATAATTCCAAAAGAACTCAGGGACTACTCCGCTTCAAGAATCCAGACGTCTAGTGAGGAGCCTCTCGACCTGCATCTGAAACAACAACACAGTATGGCCGCATGGCCAAACGATCTTTTATATATTTTTCCCGTAGTTATTCTAGGTACTATTGCTTGTAACGTAGGTTTAGCAGTTTTAGAACCATCAATGATTGGGGAACCCGCGGATCCATTTGCAACTCCTTTGGAAATATTGCCGGAATGGTATTTCTTTCCTGTATTTCAAATACTTCGTACAGTGCCCAATAAGTTATTGGGCGTTCTTTTAATGGTTTCGGTACCCGCGGGATTATTAACAGTACCCTTTTTGGAGAATGTTAATAAATTCCAAAACCCATTTCGTCGTCCAGTATCAACAACCATCTTTTTGATTGGTACTGCAGTAGCCACCAGGAGTTCTCATCATGGTAAAGGTGCCACGCATATAATATATAAGGTCTTGGAAATGTTAGAGGCAATCCTAGAACTCCAACATACAGTTATAAAACTTAAACTCTAAGCAGAAGCCATAAAAGGGGGTAGGTGACCTAAAATGTTCTAAACTTACCTACTCTAATCCTAACATTAACCCCAAACCGGTCCACTCTTCTTCCGCTCCTCCATCACTAATGATTCAGCAGAAACAAACAACCAAAAAATTTTACGCACAAGTAGGAAACAGATAGTGCAAGTAGCAAATATAACAGGTAGCATAAAATATATTCAGTTAGACAATCCAAAGTAATGCATAGCAGACAAAACAAACAAATGCACATGATGTATGCATGTCCTATGGCTGATGAGGCTCATCTGTCGGTTATCCAACCAACCTGACAAGTCCAAAAATCTTAGACTATCCCTCGTCACGCATCCCCATGAGTCTATGCATAGATTTTTCATTCATTCATCATTTATACAATCATTCATTCATTTATATACCACTCAATAGGGGATATCCATTCCCGGGAATTTATACGTGTCCGGTCAACCTTACGACGTAGGGTCAACCGAGTATCGAGTTTCAACCTGGAACACGTGGTGGCAAGCCACGGTTCTGTTACCCAGGAAAACTCGTATCTCAGATATCATTAATTCATAAGCCATTTAATATTCATAATAATTATATAATCATTCATCGTAACCATGGCATCATAACTTCATTTAACATCTACATCTTTTTCTTATAACTCATCATGTTTACCCCCTTTCTTCATCCCCAAGTTACCTTATTTTCCTAACTTCAACTAGCTATTAGACTTAGTATTATACTTTATGACTAAAAGGATGAAAATAGTGGTTTAAAAGTCTAAAATCTGGTTTAAAACACAAAAATCTATTTTTGCAGGAAACAGGGGACACGCATATGCGTGGGAGTATAAAAAGGCAGCTCGCGCGCGCATTCCCTTACCATGCGTACGCGTGGTCATGCAGGCTGGTTCATTACGCGTATGCATGGGGCTACTCGCGCACGCACAGTTTAAAATTCCATGCCACGCGTACGCGTGGACGTACGTTCTTAAAAAAAACACCAGATCACCCAGAAAGCTGCATAAACCTGTAGTATTCACCTGCATAATACATAATTCACACCAAAACTTCTAACGTGCATAACTTAATCGTTTTAAATCATTTTTCTTCCGTTCTTCGAACGGCGTAAACTTTACGAACCCAATTTTCATTTAAAATAAGTTGAAAACAAATTGAGGGTTCAGAAGCCAAGTTATGCCTCGTCGAAGT
This sequence comes from Arachis hypogaea, assembly GCF_003086295.3. NCBI lineage: Eukaryota > Viridiplantae > Streptophyta > Magnoliopsida > Fabales > Fabaceae > Arachis > Arachis hypogaea. The sequence continues at coordinate 151,706,521 of NC_092054.1, read as the reverse complement.
TCGGCCAAAAACCAACGTTTTGCAAACTCTTAAAACCTCATTTTCAACCATGACAAATCCTATGTCAATAATCACCAAACCTGCACTTTCCAACACTTCTTCATTAACATATCAACCACCATAACAATTATGTCTCATACCAACAATAATGCTCATACATTTCCTCAAAATCCATCATTCAAACTATAAGTCACAACTTTAAAATTTATTTGCTTATATCCTCAATTCATTAACAAAAATCCATCAATCATCATCAACCAACCAACCAACAAGCAACAAACCACAATAATTCATTAAATCACCAATTATCCAGTAAGCACCAAATCAAATATATCCATCATTAAGATACTAAACATTAAATACACACCTGCATTCCAACTTATCCTATGGTCATATAGCCTAAGTTTTTACAGAACATTATATATTAAATGCGCAAAACCTAAACCATACCTTGGTCGATCACCACGTTTGGTCCAAGGCAGCAACTCAAGCTACACACATAGCCTCACAAGTTTTAAAAATAACCAAAACCTCAGCACCAATCCTCCACCAAGCCTCCAAATGTCCACAATTCAATTCCTGTGCATATATATATATATATAGTTCACACCTATTACACATGTATACCTCAAAATTCAGAATTCACATAATAAAATCAAGAATTGGCTAAGGTTAGGTGATCCTTACCATCCCCACGAACAAAACAACTCAAGCCCGACAAGCTCCGCAAGCTAAATCGAACCTAGAATACCAAATTCGACAAAATCTCATTACAAGGGCTCAATTTCGAAAATCAAAAGGGGTAGAAAATCTGAGATGGGATTGTGATTTACCCGTGAAATTGATCCGATAGAAACATAGAGCTTGACGCGCTGAATGCGTGACCGCAAACGGTACGACGATCGGAGCTCGAACGAAGGAGTTATGGTGGATTAAAGTGGTGGTGAGGGTTAGGGAGCTCTCCTCTCCCCCAAGGCTGTTCAGCGTGTTTTGTTGCTGAATGGGGAAGGAGATAGCTTCTCTTCATTTAAGTGATTGGGTCCGGTTGGGCTCACGGGTCCGGTTTGGACCCGGTTTAATTGGTTCGGCCTATTTAGTCCAATTTTGGGTCAATTTTTTTAAAATTAGTGTCAAAATTCTCGTTTTAAAAAGCTCTACCCTATTTTAATATTAGATTTATATTTTTAATTTTTCTAATTAAAATTCAATTTATTGACGAATTATTTATTAATTTTAGCGGAGTTTACACATTGTTATTTCTGTATTATTGAATAGTTAAGTTTACAGATAGGGGGTAGATTTGATAGTAGTAATCATTTGATAGCATTATTAGCATTAACATTGAGAAGGGAGAGAAAGGTGACACTTTGCTACCGTGTTCATATTTTTAGTTCATATGAATGCTAAATAAACACTATTTTAAAGTTTAGTGATGTTTACAGGTACAGATAATTCAATTTTCTGATTAAAATTGATATAGATCGATTATATTAATTTTGAATTTGATGGATAATAGGATACAATCAAGTTTAATCCATTTAAACTCGACTTTAATTGATTCGAAAAGCAGAACTCGAAATAATTCGATTAGTCTAATACTAATTATAGAAGTGAGAAAACATCTGTTATGTTGAACATAAATCAATTGGAGAAAAACATAATTTTCAACTCTATTAAAGATGGCTAATTCATAAATTAAAAAACTAAATTGGGAAAAGAAAATGTAAAAGCTTCATGTTACAGGGATGAAAGTTTAATCTATGAAATTATTGTGCGTTGCCTAATTTTAGACTAACGATAATGCAGAGAAAACCTGAGAGCAGAAAGTTGACAGTTTTCAAGAACTTTTACACTGACATGAAATATATAGACGAGGTTGCAAATGGAGCAAGAGCCGATGCACTGAAGGTAGACGAAACACGAAGGAACCAAGAACTAAAAGCACAAGAGAAGGCAGACGAAATCAGAAAGACAGGAAAGCTTCCAGGGATATGCTTCTGAGATCACCAGTTATGTAACATTTATTTTACTGTTCTGTATATATCCTTAGTTCTCATTTTCACCAAAACTGGAAGAACAAAAGTCGCAAACTTGAACAGATACCTGAGCCTCATCTCTAATGAATTGCTTCAAGATTTACTTGCATTATTGGTTTAAGGTTTTGGTACAAAGCAACATTATATGAATTACCTTTGTGTAAACCTCTCTTATTCAATTGGTAAACCTCTCTTATTCACCTTCATCTTTTGGTATTAAAAATATATTGGTAAATAAAAAAGATAAAAAAAATTATACCATAAAAAAAAGATGTGCAGAAAGAGGTGCGCACAAAAAATCGTGCAAATATATATGTTTTTTTCCAAATCAGACTTGCACTTATGCTACTACATGAAACATTATTTGTACAAGCAATCACATATCCTTGATCATTTAACTCTTGAAGTCTCAGCGCTAGCACTTTGTAGTTTGTAGAACATTTAGTCACTCCTTGTCCAAAATTAAAAGGAGAAAACAAAATTTCCAAATTACAACTGCCAAAAAATAAAGTTCCTCTCAAGATTCTGGCTAAAGTTGACTACAAAAAAATAACCAAAATAACATGATATAACCTTAGAAATAACAAAGAAATTACCACGAGGAAGAACAAGCAATCCAAAGGTAGAGTAAATTTGCAGAAGTTAGATTTGACATGCTGCGGGCGTCTGTCGAAGCAAGGCTACATTTCAAGAGGTTATATTTCTTACTAGCTTGTGCATCATTGGGCATGCAAAGTACAATACGAGGAATGATGGGATAGCAAAAAGAATAGTGACAAGCAAGTACAGGACTAAAATAATGGCACTGCACGGAACTGCGAAAAATGCAATCAGAAGGAAAGTGATGACCAATGGGAACTTGGACGTGAAGTGAATGAAGAAATCCAGAGATTTGTTAAGGGAAAAAGGGTGTCTGTGTCTGCCCCGACCACCAACAATGTTAGGTTCCTGCCTTCCAGTGTAATTACATAATGAAGCCCTAATGAGGTTAGAATTAGTAGCTTGGTTTTCCAGAATGTAGCTCTTTGGAGTCCAAACTGGTTGGCTGTCCATGCAGGTGGAAACGAGCCTTTGCCTATCACCATTCATGCTCTCAACCATCCAAAGAAGGAAGTAATTCTTGCAAGGAAACTTGAGATTTCCATTATAAATCAAACGGAATGATAACAGGTGGCACCATGGACATGAAATGAAGAACGGAATCTTGATTTGTTGAGAAGGAAACGTCACCACAGCCCACTGAAGTCCTAGTACACAGTTCTTACAGAGACTGTGACCACACCATAAGACATAAGGCACATTCTCAACTATGTTGAAGGATTCCCAGCATATGGGGCATTCTAGTCCTTCGTCTCTGCTGGCATTAGAGCAGGACTCATCATCAGAGCATTCTGCTGAAACTGCACAAGTATGACTTGACACACTTGGGATTCTTTTCACTCTAATGTTCGAAAGGGCATTTGATGCAAAAGCCCACATCATTAAAGACGAATGGATTTGCAATGGAAAATCATAAATCACTGAAACATCAGTATATAAACCATTGTCCAGCAAAAGAATAGCCTTTCCATGAAACTGAACCTTATCAGTTACTCTTCAAAATCTACACCCAAAAACAACAGATGTCTTATATTTTATATGATAACTCAGACAAAAATAAAATAAACAATCAAGGTGATTTTAACATGTAAATGCGATCATAGGTAAATGCATAAAGAGAAACTAACATATTCTGCATCAACTGAACTGTGCATCCAATGTAGCCAATCTAGTAAAATCATCAATAGAACTGTTAAGTTTTGGTGTAGATCACACAATTTTACGCACTATGACGGGGCATTGTTACTTCACAGACAAGAAAATATAAAATGTGGCCAAAATAATTGTGATGCAATCGTTGGATCAACCATTCCAGTGAAGTATAACCCAGAAGGAAACATGATTAAACTTATTATGAAATTTCATCAAACAAGACAAGATGTTCACCAAAGAGAATTGTATAAATAGCAACAAGGACACTGCAAAGCATACACCTTAAAAACAAGTTGAAGTAAACCAGATGAACAAAATTGAAAAATCCGGGGTGAATCATACTAACTGTCTGCTGGGTAAGCTAACCTGATGCAAGTAATAATGAAACAAACTACTGTTTTCTCCCTTCAATTCTAGTGAAACTTTGGATATATTTGCTTGTTTAACATGTTGATTGGAAACCTCAAGAGTTGGCAAACTTGCTATTTTCTTCTTCTGTCTTCTCTTCCCTCTTTTTATCCCATTTTTGTATAATTATATATATACGAACGCACTTACACAATCATTAAGTTTCGCTACCTACATTACATGCGGCCCTTCCCGGACTTGCGTTAAGCCGGACGCTTGTGCACTGAACTGCCTTTTTTATATATTAACAATTTCCAATAACACAATCCCCAATTCCCCATGATTTGATCAACAGATTTCACAGAACATACATCAATTTCATATCTAAAGCATAATTAATAAGCCAAAGTGACTTACAATGAGGAAACTCAAGAAACCTAGCACATGCAATGTCAATACATATGGATAATATTTTTTGTCTCTCACAAAAATAAAGATCAATACACGAATTAAGATTCGACGAAAACAAAGTCGATATTACATTATATTCTAGCACCTCCACCAAACAAATCGAACACAGAAAGCAGAAAATTTGGAGAGAATTTAGAGTAAAATAAAAGAGAAGGCAAAATGTTACCGGTGGAGGATACAATAACAGGATTTGGGAATGAATCGGAAAGGGTGGAATATGTAAGCACGGATCGAAGAAGATCGCACTATTAGGTTTCTTTCCAGCTGAATTGTGAATTTGTGACGTTGTTAATGGGATGAAGTGCAGAGAGCAAAGACGAGGACGGAGACGAAGGAAGGTGGGTTCGTACGGTATATATATGTGTGCAGAGAGGAAGTCATGAAACGGTGTCGCTAGAGGATTGTCTTAGTTAGTTATAGGCTCCAAGGCTGGCTTTTCCTAATTGGACACAACTCAGTAACTGACAGACAAACTAACATGGAACATGACCATTGAACAGAGCAAGCCGGTCAATTCTCCGTTCTATACGGATTCATGAAAGTCTCCTTTTTTTTTTTCTATTTTTTCATTATTTATTTATTTTGTGTACAAAAATTTGAATTGCATTCCTATAAGGGCTAATGTTCAACCTGTATAGAAGCATTTCTTTAATAAGAGTATTTTGGCGTGCGACATATAATTAAAAATAATAAATGAAATCTAATCATATATAAAAAAGTCTTGAGGCAATACTTGTATTAAAATCTAGTCAATATTTAATTATTAAGAAAAGAATGTAATTTCATATTATTAGATATAATTTTATATTATTAAAAATATTAATAATAACTAATTAATAAATACAAATTATAAAATATATTAACCTTCTAACATTATGGATAATATATATCCAACTTTATCTTTTAATTTTAATTTTTTTTTAAATTAAGATAATTATTTAAGTTTAAATTGCTGATACATTATTTTTTATTATTATTTTTACATAGCTATAGATTTTTAAAAAAAATTTTAATATTTTTTTGAATTTATTAAATTTTATTTTCAATCAAATATTCAATTATCTGAATCGTTCTAGCTCAGATTTAATCGATTTAGATTAGTTTTGATCTAATAAAAAAAAATTTAAATTCGAACCAACTAAAATCGAATCGGTTTGACGGTAATTTTTTTTTCTCAAATACGAATGAATCGGACCTATAAATACTCTTATTAAAGCCTAACTAAAATTGAAATTTTGACAATAGGATTAAAAAAAACGGAGGGGGAGGTTGAGGGTGAAAAGGGAGTTAACGAAAGTAATAATCGATTGTTATTACTCTATTATTGATTATTAAGTAGTTTGTGTATACATTAACATTGAGGAGGGAGAGACAGGTTACACTTTGCAGGGAGTTGAAAGGCGAGGTTTAGATCGATCCCCAGAGTTGGCACCAAGGGGCTATTCTTTAATCCGCAAAGACATTTCAGGTCCGCCTTTGCCACCACCGCGCAGCACTCTGGAGTCGGCGGCGAAGGATTTGGCGGCGTCACGGCCGGCTTGCAGTTGAACAACTCTGGAAGTGACGTGTTGCAGAACGATTGCGCCATGCAACCATCAAGCATTGCAACCACACTTAATGCCATTATTGCTAGTGCCACCATTGACCATGATGATTTTGAACCCATCTTTTTCAGTTCTTCTTCTTCTCTCACTTTCAAGTCTGTATGTCAAACACTACTTCCTGATTTGCACTTATATAGCCGCATAATTCACTGCATCGCCCAAAACCGTTTTTGTTTTTCAGATTGAAACGTTTCATTGTGCATCTCTAAACATGGCAGCATTATATCTTGTTTCCTTGTGTATCTTTCTGCACATTATTTCCGCAGTGTCACTTTCTTTTTTACGAATAATAATGAAATATTACATTAATTATTCAGATAAGAATGAAGAATGCATTAGATTTGCTCTAATAAGAAACAAATCAATGTTAGTTTATAATTTTACTTGTTGGTTATTAGAGAGGATTAATGAAGATCATTTTGGATTTTGATTCTAAAATTGTCATCAATTTGTGCGAGAGAACATGTGAATCTCAGCATACTAATCACCTTATTAAATATCTTTTTGCAATAAATTATTGGAGTGTTCAAGAGATATCGAGAAAGAAATATTTGCGTTGAGGGAGTGGCAAATTATTGATACTTAGACTACTAATTTTATAATTTTCTGGTCTGTTTTCAATTTTAAGATGACTTAATTATTATTAGAGATCACGAGAAAGATTAACGACTAACAATATTTATTAAATTTACTTTTAAAAGATATTTGTTTCAAATAAATTATAAAAAATTTCAGCAAGAGAATGTAAGAATTTTTATATGTATTAATTTATTTTTTATTCAGTTTTATTATAAACGTAGTAGAAAAAACTCAACAAAAAAGCTGATATTTTTCTATACTGTAGAAAGTTATGTGAATAATCTCTAAAGTATTACTGCCTTTGGTGTTATATAGTCCGAATTGAAGGTTGTCATCTTTTAAAATTTAGAAAACAAGAAAAATGGATGGTTCGTTTTGTAATGAACGAAAATGAAAGTGAGATGAGAGTAATTGGAGGAGAGACGCGACCATGGGAGAGAAATTAAAATCAGTAAGTCCGAGTTAAAAAAAAAAATGCACGATCTGATTTACATTCATAATTATATATTTAAAATAATATTTAGAAAAAGTATGGGAATCTAATGGAATATTTGTACAATGCGTGCAATGGAGGTTTAGAAAGTATTAGAGATATAACTATTAGTGTTACCTTTTTCCACCAGTGTAAGCTTTTGGGATGAATGGTATCTCATGACATGGTATTAGAGTTCTAGATCTGAAAGGTCAATAGTTCGATTCTTGGTGAACCCCAAAAATAAAAATTAAAGACTAATATAAAATAAAAGTATTGATGAACTCTAATAAATATAACATATTCTAGTACATAAATAAATACTTTAAATGATAATATTTTAATACACAATATTTTAAATGATAACAAATCTTTCATTTTTAAATAATTAAATATAAATATACAAATACAAAATATATGAGTATTTTTTATTCATTGAAATTAATTATTATGCAAAAAATTTTTATAATATTAAAAATTCTATTAAAATAATATTTTAAACTGTAACATAAAAATATAAAATAATTAAAATTTTATTTTATACTTGACAAACAATTAAATTATTATATTTAAAATTTATTAACTAACTATTTTTGTTAAAGATATTATTATATAATATATTTTTTCATAAAAATATTTTTAAAATATAATTTATTTAAAATATTATATATAATACATGAAAAAATTAATTTTTTATTTTTTTCAATTTTTTTTAAAAAAAACAGAATCAAAAATATAATTCTAAATATATGCCTATTACATTATATATTTATTTATAGGGTTAAGTACTGAAATCGTCCTTAAGGCCGGGGGCGAAAATCAAATTCGTCCCCGACCTTTTTTTGTTATTAAAATCATCCATAACGTTACAAAACGTTATAAAATCGTCCTTTTTTTTATCTCAATTTTATTTTTTGACCAAATTACCCTTAACTATTAATAAAAAAATAAAAAAAAACAAAAAGCTCCTCCCCCCATCCCACCCCCACCCCCACCTCCGATGTCTCTTCCCACTGAGAAAACCCAACTTCTTCCTCTTCTTGTTCAACTTCAACATCGCCACCCTCTTTCGCCCTCCCCTCTCGCTCTCTCTCCTCTACTCCTCCGCCACTAGCAACTCCATTCTTGACCCCTTAACGCCTCTCACTTCTTCCACCCCTTCCTCCGCCACAGTGGCCTTTGATATTCCCTTCCTTCTGCTCTTTGCAAACTTCTCCTTCTTTTTCTCTTCTTCACCAGCAACAACAACAAATCCAGCAAATTGAACAATAACAAATTCAGCAAAATAAATCACTAACAAATTTAAATTTGACAACAGTTCAACAATCATCAATTGCACTTCAAATCCAAAATCAACAACCACGAAAATTAAAAAGAATTAAAAAAATGATGTTCATGTTCTTAAATCTCAGCATGTCGAACACCGAAGCCGAGCACCGCGAAGAGGAGGAGGCTCCTGCCGGCGAGGACGAGGACACCGGAGCTTAGGTAGCTCCGATCGTCAGACTCGAAAAGGTCGTGGTCTCCGTTGGAGAATAGCATCTTCGTTTTCTTCGCCAGTGAAAAAAGTTCAAGCAGAAGCAGAAGGAGAAGCAGAGGCAGTCAATCACAGAAGAAGAAGCAGCGCTGGCTTCCCTTCCCTCCCACAAGATCCACCGCAAAACTGCCACCGTTATCGAGCCCGAAATGGAGAGGAGGAGCTGTTCACTATTTGCGTTTGTTGCTGCAAGGGATTCGTCGTCGTCGTTGTTGGGCCATCGCCGAACTGCTGCCGCCGTTGAGTGCGCCGTGGCCGTGGTGGTCGCTGGAGGAAGAGAGAGCCAGAGGAGAAAGAGAGCAAGCGAGATCTGAGGAGAGAGAGAGAGCTCGGGAGCAGAGGAGAGAGAGGGAAAATCCGTGCTCAGCCACTGCTGCGCCTCTGCCGCCGAGAAACGCCGCCGAGAGGGTGAGTGAGGGAGTGGGGTGAGGGAGTGAGGGAGGGGGTGAGGGTTGAGGGGTGGGGGGTGAGGGAGTGGGTTGAGGGGATTACGGGAGGGTGAGTGAGGGAGGGGGTGAGGGAGTTACGGAGGGGGGAGGGGGGAGGGGTGAGGGTTGAGGGTGGGGGAGGGGGGTTGTTTTAATTTTTTTAATATTATTTTTAATTATTTTTATTAATAATGAAGGGTAATATGGTAAAAAAATAAAATTGAAGTGGAAAATGACGATTTTATAACGTTTTGTAACGTTGAGGATGATTTTAATAACAAAAAAATGTCGGGGACGATTTTGATTTTCACTCCAGACCTTAGGGACGATTTCAGTACTTAACCCTTATTTATAATAGTAAGATCTAAATTAATCAAACTTACGTAATTAAAAATATAAACATTATATCTACAAAAATATAAATATTTTTTTATTCATTAAAATTAATTATTATGCCACAAATTTTCTATAATATTAAAAAAATATATTAAAATGATATTTAAACTGTAATATAAAAATATAAAATACTTAAATTTTATTTTATATTACTTAATAAATAATTAAATTATTATATTCAATAGTTATTAATTAACTACTTTTATTAAAAATATTATTATATAATATAATCTTTTATCAAATATTTGTCAAAATATAGTTTAATTAAAATATTATATATAATACATAAAAATATTTTTTTTTATTTTTTTAGAAAAACTGAATAAATAATATGTATAACTACGTATATGTATCATATGTGTATGTAATTGTGACTGATATAAGATTAGTATATATTCTTTTATTTTTTAGACTCTCTAATATATATGTCACCTCGTGACTCTAATCTTTCTTCTAATCTTTTTTATTCATATTTATTTTATGATAATATTAAGTAGATAATAATTTAAAATTATTTTTTAAATTTAATATTTATAGTTTTATATATATAATATTTAGAATTATATATTTATAATAATATTATTTTTTATTATTTTTAAATATTTTTTATTTTTTTGGTTAAATTTTTTAATATTTTTTAATAGTGGAGGTAGTTCATACCCAAATAAATTTTATGTACAGTTTCAATAGTTAAGTATATGAGAGTTATATTTGGTTGAGTTTAGAATTAGTCCAAATGGACAATGGTTTAAAGCTAAGTTAATTAGATAAACAATTTAAAACTCTTAAGACATGACTTAAAATGAAAAATTTTATAGTATTTGAATAAAATTTTATAAAACAAAATAAATTATTATGAATTATTTTATTACTTCTTGTATGTATTATTAACACCTAATAATCCTTTAAACTTCAAACGCTAGAGATATGGGTAAGTTTAGAATATAATACCACAATATTTTCACTTTTATTTAAAATAAAAGAATTCTAACTTATTTTAAGTTATTATAATTAATCTGTTCTTAAAAATTATCACACAAGAATATAATATCTTTTGTTTGATTCGGATTTTAAATTTTAATTCTCAAACAAATTATATTATTATCAAAGTTGTTGACATTTTATTCCCAACACAAAGCATAAATGCTTATTATTTCCATGTAGAGAGAGAATATAAGTTAGCTAGCTTCTAAATATATATTATAAAGCAAAAATAATTGTAATTTATTTTTGAAAACATTTAAAATAACTTTGGACAATTTATAATATTAAACAGACGAGTTTGATATATAAAATTATCTCACAAAATATTTTCAATTTTTTTTAACCTTAAACCAAGCACACCGATAATTTAATAACATCACCACCTTAAAAATAAAATTGATTGATTATTTATATTAAAAAAATAATAATAATAAGGAGAGAGAATAATATGAAATTTTTAATTGCGTAAATTTAATTAGTTTAGTCTTACTTTAGAATTATATTATTTATTTTGTTTTTTTTTTAATTAAAAAGTTAATATTTTCATGTATTATATATAATATTTTAAATAAATTACATTTTAAAAATATTTTGATAAAAAATTATATTATATAATAATATTTTTAACAAAAGTAGTTAGTTAATAAATTTTAAATATAATAATTTAATTATTTATCGACTAATATAAAATAAAATTTTAATTATTTTATATTTTTATGTTATAGTTTAAAATATTATTTTAATATAATTTTTAGGACAATTTACATAAATAAATTGTTACACCTTTAAAATTATGCAATTACATTGTTTTCAAAATGAAGACGCAAATACATTGTTTCATATATCTATAGAAACCGCTACTGCCAGTAGCGGTTTACATAAACACATAATCGGCTGCTGCCAATAGCGGATTAGTTCAAATGTGGCAGCACAGAAACCGCTAGAGTCTGTCGCGCTTTCTATTTCTTTTGGGTTAGTCATAAACCGCTACTGTTTATGTGCATAGGGCTTCGTGCGTAAACTGCTAGAGGCTATAGCGGTTTACATTGAATATGAAAACAAATAGTAAAACTAATATTTATCTAAAAAAATAATTATAAAACAAATAATTAATGGTATATACTATTATAACATCATAAATAAAAAAATTTAATTTATCATTTCATATTATAATTTAAAAAATATAAATATGTATATAATAAATTTTTTATTTGTATTTGTTCATATCCTGGCCCAACGATTAAGGCCCAGGGTCCAAGTAAAAAGGCCCAACCCAAAGGGTTGACCTCACCTTTCACCAGACCAGCCACTACAAAGTCGGTACTCGTCTCGACTTGCTCTAAGGAAGTCGGGAACGAGGGTTAGCTGGCAGATAAGCACTCATTTGAATGAGTAACTGCCCCTAGAATCTCTCTAACCACTTCCACGAGCCATATCTTAACTTCCCTAAGATAAAGGGACGGTTAACACCCTAGAAAAGTGGCACTACTCCAACGGTGGTTATTGGATCACCACTATAAATACACTGACACCCCTCAGGTATCTCTAAGTTCCAATACTCTCTAGATCTGCTAACACCCTTGCTGACTTAGGCATCGGAGTGTCTTTGCAGGTACCACCCCCCATTCTTTCACGCGTACAGGTTGGACGGAGTGCACCGAGTTGCAGACCCACCTGAAAGCCTCCTCCTTCGTACGTCTGGGCCAACCAACGCCATCCAGCCCATTAATCTCCGGTTACCCACCGTAACATTGGCGCCGTTGCCGGGGACCCGAGAGATCTACCAGTGATGGCGGACAGATCCCCTGAGGAGGGTCATGTGGAAACAGATTCTGAACAAGAGAATCTGGATACCGGAAATAATGACGCGGACCTAACCCTCCATCAGGAAACCAACGATCAACACAAAGAAGGAACCTCCGGAGTCAAAACCCTGAAGGTGAATTCTTCTGAAGGCCGTGAGTCAGAGAAAGACGGACAGTCCCACGCAACTGAGCTTATGGGATTAGTTCATGTCCACCAAAGTCGTTTGGAACAACTAGAACAGGAACGGGAGCGACAAAGGGAGATAGAAAAGCACCTAAGAGAGGAGATGGATCGACGAAAAGAGTTAGAGGAAAAACTCTTAAAGTTAGAATCCTCCCTCAAAGGTCGGAACTCCCGTGATAGTAGAGAAGAATCGCCCCTAGGAGGGGAAGATCCTTTTAGTGAGGACATAATAAGGGCAAAAGTTCTGAGAAACTTTAGAAGCCCCGATATGGACCTCTACGACGGAACCACTGATCCAAAGCATCATCTGAGCAACTTTAAAAGTCGGATGTATCTGGCTGATGCTTCTGATGCTACGCGATGCAAAGCTTTTCCGACAACCTTGTCAAAAGCAGCGATGAAGTGGTTCGACAGCCTCCCCCCGAGGTCGGTTACCAGTTTTGAAGACCTCTCAAGAAAATTCTTGATGAGGTTCTCTATCCAGAAAGACAAAGTAAAACATGCACCAAGCCTCCTGGGAATAAAACAGGAGGTCGGAGAAACCTTACGAGCCTATATGAAAAGGTTCAACAAAGCATGTTTAGAGATTCAAGACCTGCCCACCGAGGCAGTCATAATGGGGTTAGTCAATGGGCTCAGAGAAGGTCCCTTCTCACAGTCCATATCCAAAAGACATCCCATCTCTCTAAGTGATGTACAGGAAAGAGCTGAAAAGTACATCAACATGGAGGAAAATGCTAAGTTAAGAGACCTGAGTTGGCGACCTGGGCACCCTCCCTCAACAAAAGAGAGAGAGAGGGAAACCAGGAAGAAGGAAGAACTCGGCCTCGATAGACCAAGAAAATATCACTCTTATACTCCTCTGAAAGTTTCTATAGTGGATGTATATAGAGAGATTTGTAACACCGAAAGGCTGCCACCCCCAGACCCAGTAAAAATAAAAAAGGGGGGAGCCGCAGCGACTACTGTGAGTACCATAAAATATATGGTCACTCCACAAATGACTGTTACGACCTCAAAAATGTGATAGAAAAGCTGGCGAGGGAAGGTCGGCTTGACAGATATCTCATAGAAAGGTCGGACAGTCATGGGAAGAGAAAGCGAGATGATATGGATAGAAGAGACCCACCACCGCAAACTCCGGAGAGACATATCCATATAATCTCAGGGGGGTTCGCGGGAGGAGGACTCACCAAATCCTCTCGCAAAAGACACCTCAAGAGAGTCTACCAAGTCAGAGGAGAGTCATCCGACCTCCCAACCATTTCATTCACAAAAGAAGATGGGCAAGGAATAATCCCTGGACACGATGATCCAGTGGTAATAACTATGATCCTAGCAAATGCTCATCTCCACAGAACCCTAGTAGACCAAGGAAGCTCGGCGGACATTCTTTTTAAGCCTGCTTTCGACAAACTAGGGTTAGATGAGAAAGAATTAAGAGCCTACCCCGACACCTTATACGGACTAGGCGACACGCCAATAAAGCCACTAGGATTTTTGCCCCTCCACACCACCTTTGGAAAAGGGGAAAAATCAAAAACTCTGAGCATAGACTTCATAGTCATCGATGTAGGGTCAACATATAATGCTTTAATTGGCAGAGCTACCCTTAATCGACTCGGAGCGGTGGTATCCACTCCTCACCTTTGTATGAAATTCCCGACCTTAGCGGGGATAGCAACGGTAAGGGGAGATCAGAAATTGGCAAGGAAGTGTTACAATGAAAGCCTAAACCTGAGAGGAAAAGGCAGAGAAGTTCACACAGTAGAGCTCGGAGGCACAAGGGCCAAAGAGGAGCTGCGTCCTCAACTGGGAGGAAAAACCGAGGAGATACAGGTCGGCGAAGAAGAGGGAAAAAATACCCACATAGGGGCCAACCTAGGAAAACCCTAAAACAAGGGTTGACTAAGCTTCTAAGAGATAATTCCGATCTCTTCGCCTGGAAGGCCTCCGACATGCCTGGAATAGACCCCGAGCTCATGTCCCATAAGCTCTCGGTTTATCTGGGGTCCCGACCTGTACAACAAAGAAGACGCAAGCTCGGCCCAGAACGAGCCCTAATAGTAGAAGAGCAAGTACAAGCGCTCCTATAAGCCGGCTTCATCAGAGAAGTCAAGTACCCAACATGGCTAGCCAATGTAGTGCTAGTCAAAAAACAAAATGGTAAATGGAGAATGTGTGTCGACTATACCGACTTAAATAAGGCCTGTCCCAAGGACCCTTACCCACTGCCAAGTATTGACACCCTGGTAGACTCCAGCTCGAGGTATTAATACTTGTCATTCATGGACGCCTACTCGGGGTATAACCAAATCCCGATGTATGAGCCAGATCAGAAGAAAACATCACTCATCACGCCCAGAGCTAATTTTTGCTACGTGGTCATGCCGTTTGGATTAAAGAATGCAGGGGCCACATACCAGAGGCTGATGAATAAGGTGTTTGCTTCTCACCTTGGAAGCCTAATGGAAGTATACGTCGACGACATGCTGGTAAAAACCAAGAAAGAAGTCAATCTCTTGGCAGACCTCTCACAAGTCTTCGACACCATAAGGTTACACGGGATGAGACTAAATCCCTCAAAGTGTGCCTTCGCAGTAGAGGCAGGAAAATTCCTAGGGTTTATGCTAACACAAAGAGGGATTGAAGCTAATCCCGACAAGTGTAGAGCTATCCTGGAGATGAAAAGCCCGACTTGTTTAAGAGAGGTCCAGCAGCTGAACGGCCGACTTGCAGCCCTCTCCAGATTCTTGGCAGGATCAGCACTAAAATCCCTTCCACTGTTCTCCTTATTGAGAAAGGGATGTCAATTCGAATGGACTCCGGAATGCGAGGAGGCGTTCCAAGAGTTCAAAAGATTCTTGAGCCAACCTCATATTCTGACCCGACCCATAGCTGGGGAAGACCTCGTCCTATACTTATCTGTAGCAGACAAGGCCGTCTCGTCGGCCCTGATAAGAGAAGACTAGGTCGGATAGCACCCAGTATATTTCATCAGTAAAGTTCTACAAGGCCCTGAGCTAAGGTACCACAAACTAGAGAAGTTTGCCTACTCCTTAGTAGTAGCCTCACGAAGGCTACGGCCTTACTTTCAAGCTCACACAATAAGAGTTCGCACGAACCAACCCATGAAGCAAATCCTCCAAAAGACGGATGTTGCAGGGAGAATGGTTCAGTGGGCAATAGAACTCTTCGAGTTTGACTTGAAGTATGAAACTCGAACGGCGATCAAATCCCAGTGCCTCACCGACTTCATTGCGAAATACGCGGGAGACCAAGAGGAAAAACCAACTACATGGGAACTTTATGTAGATGGATCCTCAAACAAAACAGGAAGCGGTGCAGGCATAATATTGGTAGACGAAAGAGGGACCCAAATAGAGGTTTCCCTCAAATTTGAATTCTCAGCTTCAAATAATCAGGCGAAGTATGAAGCCTTGATTGCTGGATTGAAGCTGGCGGAAGAAGTCGGTGCTACAAAAGTGATGATATACAGCGATTCGCAAGTAATAACCTCCCAGATAAGTGGAGAGTATCAGGCAAAGGACCCAAATATGAAAAGATACTTGGAAAAAACTCTGGAACATCTTGGGCGCTTTGCAGAAACCGAGGTCAAACACATAACTCGGGATCTAAATAGCAGAGCAGACGCCCTATCCAAGTTGGCAAGTACCAAGCCAGGAGGGAATAACAGAAGCCTGATCCAAGAAACTCTCCAGAAACCCTCCGTGGTAAAAGTAGAAGATAAACAAGAGGTCCTTGAGATAGTCGGATTAAGCCTTGGTTGGATGAACCCCTTGATCGAATACATGAAATTCGACATCCTCCCCAAGGAGGAGAAAGAGGCTAAGAAGATCCGAAGGGAAGCACAACATTACACTTTGGTGAGAAATATCCTCTACAGAAGGGGGATATCAACACCATTACTAAAATGTGTACCGACCTCAAAAACCACCGAAGTGTTGGAAGAAGTCCACAGTGGGATCTGCGGAAATCATCTCGGAGCAAGGTCACTAGCCAGGAAGTGATCCGAGCTGGATTCTACTGGCCGACCTTGCAGAAAGATGCGACCGAATTTGTGAAAAAGTGTCAACCATGCCAGATGCATGCAAATTTCCACGTGGCTCCCCTGGAGGAGCTCATCAGCATCACTTTTCCATGGCCCTTTGCGAAATGGGGAATGGATTTATTAGGTCCTTTTCCCCAGGCGCCAGGATAAGTCAAATACCTGATAGTGGGAATAGATTACTTCACAAAATGGATAGAAGCAGAACCATTAGCCACCATCACCTCACAAAGAAGTCGGAGGTTCCTCTACAAAAATATCATCACAAGGTATGGGATACCTCATTCCATTACTACAGATAATGAAACCCAATTCACCGACTCTACCTTTAGAAGCCTAGTAGCCAGTATGAAGATCAAACACCAGTTCACCTCGGTGGAACACCCGCAAGCCAATGGGCAAGCCGAGGCAGCCAACAAAGTCATACTGGCAGGGCTAAAGAAAAAATTACAAGATGCAAAAGGAGCCTGGGCCGAAGAGCTCCCACAAGTGCTATGGGCTTACAGGACAACCCCCCAATCCGCAACTGGAGAAACACCCTTCCGACTAGTCTATGGCATAGAAGCCATGATCCCAATAGAAGTCAACGAACAAAGCCCAAGAGTGATTCTCCATGACGAGATCGGAAACATACAGGGGCATAAAGAGGAGCTCGACTTGCTCCCCGAAGTCAGAAGAAGCCCAGATAAGAGAAGCAGCGTTGAAACAAAGGATGACTACAAGATACAACAAGAAAGTCATTCGAAGATCATTCACCCCAAGTGACTTAGTCTTGATCAGAAACAACATTGGAGTCAACAAATCAGGAGAAGGAAAGCTCGCTGCAAACTGGAAAGGACCGTACAAAATCAATGAGGTCTTAGGAAAAGACTATTATAAAGTGACCGACTTGAACGGCACCGAGTTACCAAAGTCGTGGCATGCTTGTAATATAAAAAGGTACTACAGTTAAAAGCGAACTCTACTCCCTGATGTACTCTTTTCCCAACTTCATGATTTTTTCCCAAAATCAAAGGGTTTTTTCTGGAGAAGGGTTTTTAACGAGGCATCATAGTAGAGACTAAGGGAAATAGATTGTCAAAAACTCTAAGTAGCAGTAAGGTACCTCCCCAATTAATGAAAGATCTTTTTCATATATGTCTCTTACAAAATTCCTTTTTTTTATTGTTTTCTATTCCTTTCTATGAAACGCGCCGACTTAAGCTCGACAAAACGTAAAAATCCCATGACCGACCTAGATGGTCGTCAGGATGAAACGACGAGGTACAAGTCGGCGTAAAGAGGTTATACAAGTTGATCATGATAAACTCGAAAACATCCTGACTTATAAGTCGGAATGAGAAACCGAGTAAAACAAAAATGAATCACGAAAATAGCCTAAGTCATAAAAACTCAATAAAACGAAATTGAGTACTAGGAATAACCAAAAAGAGATAGGAAAAAACCTAAGAAAAGATTAAAAAGCTGCCCTAAAGATCCTTAAAATAAAAAGGTTCAGAAAGGCAGACAAAGCCAAAGAAAATGTTTTTCCAGAAAAGATCAAAGGGAAGTTCGAAATCAGAGAAGCATGCACGCATAAGGTAACTTAGACCCTTAGTCAAAAAAGGGTATTTTCCGAAACTCAAAACCCTTATCCAAAAAAGGGTACTTATAAATATTTTGTTTACGGCCTTAAAAGGCCAAAAGAGATTGTTCAATCACCATCAACACAAACAAAGAAAGAGTTTAAAAAAGGGGGACCCACAGGCCGGGCCCCATATAGCCAACAAAATTATTTTTTAGGAAGGAGCGTAGACGGATCACCATCACCAGAGCCAGGAGGAACACCACCAGGGCCGGGAAGAGAGGCATCCATAGGAGATGAAGAGGAAGTCGGAGGAACTGTGGAGGAACTCGGGGCATCCTTAGAGCGAGGAGGGGACTCTATAATCCTTTGCCCCCGAGTCTTCAAATCTGACTCGGAAATAATCTCGGGGACAGGGGGATCCACAATGGCACCATCGATGACAACCTTATCGGGATCTAAAGGAGAGAGGTCCAAGTCTGGAGCAATGACTCTGACCTACTCCTTAAAGATCCTCCAAGCCTCCTCAGCGCCATCAGCAATAGAGTCCTCCAACTCGGCGTATGCCTTCCGAGAATTTAGCAGATCATTTTTCACAGACACAAGATCATTAAACAAACTTTGATAGCTATCTTGTGCTGTCTTCCTCAAACCAACCTCCATGTTGCATTGGGCTTGCAACTTCCTCTCCCTCTCCCGGAGGTTATCTCTCTCCTCCCTCAGCTTGGCGACTTCCTCCTTCAACTTCCCCTCATGCTCCTGATATATGAGAAGCCTTTCCTCCAGCTCTTCGACCCTCGAGGTCATCCCTAAAGAGCTGAGATGAGCCTTCTCGAAAATATCTAAGAGTTTGCAACAAACCCCCGCCGCCTTAAGGCTCTCCTCAACCAGAGTGGTAAGGTGGCGCCGAACAGAAACATCATCCATGCTTATACGAACATTGGGATAGATGTTCTTTCGGACGAATGCAAGAGCATCCGCCTTCACCTCACCAGAAGAGCCAGACTCTAAGGTCTTGCGCTTCTTATTCTCTGGCTCAGGAGAAGGTCGAGCAGAGGGGGGCGGCTGAGAGAAAGTTGAAGAAGAAATTACAATAGGCTGAGAGGGAGTCCCAACGTTCCGAGGAGGAGGAGGAGGAGAGATAACCGCCCTGGCGCCACCAGTCCTGGCGCGAGATCTTGCTTTAGCCTCCTGGACCCTTTGGTAAGACTCCTGAGCGTTTGCCTTTGCCATCTCTGAAAGGACAATAACAGATAGATCAAACAAGTCGGAAAAGTCAGTCAGACAAGTCGGAAATCTAACAAACAAATAAAAACTACCTAGCTGTGCCTGGACAAAGGTCGGAGACCCCTGGAGAAACTTTTTTGTGTCCAAGTATGGGGCCCTCCCCCACACTTCTCGGAGGAACCCCACAATGGCTGCTTCTACCTCATCCAGGTCATCCAGACCATATTTCTCGCAGGGGGAGGCCTCCAGCCAGTATAAAGGAAATCGGGGAGAAGAATTATCATCCAGATAAAAGGGATGGTGACCCTCTACGGCTTGAACTTTGAAAAAATAATTTTTAAAGTCATGGAAGGATTCATCAAAAAGGGTAAAAACTCTCCGACCCTGTATGGCTCAGAAAGACACCCATTGTTGCTTATTGTTTAGCCCACTGAAGGGTTTGGTCATATGGAAGAGATAGAAAAAAATCTTCAAAGAAGTCGGAAACTCCAAAGCCTGGCTAATAAATTGGTAAGTTTTCAAAAAACCCCAAGAATTGGGGTGAAGCTGGGTAGGGGCAACTCGGCAGTGATGCAAAACAGATATCTCAAAGTTTGAAAAAAGAAGGAAAACACCCAAACGGGTGATCATGCACTCATACATAAAGAAAAAATGAGGGGCCGCCTCATTGACCCTCCCAAAGCAAACCCGGTCTTCAGGACCCGGGACTACCAATTCATACTTCGGCTCGTCATCCTCAGAAGTACAAATTCTGTGGTGAGTGTGAAGGTGGGTGATAAACTCAGTATCAACCGAGGGTTCCTCCCCTAGGACCGTGACATCAACCCATTGAGAAAGGATATCTACGGAAGCCATTTCTTTTTCTTAAAAAGGTAGCAAAAACCTACAAGGGAAAAAGAAAAGGGAAAATAAAAAACACGGCCTCTAAAGGAGGAAGTACGGAACTGAAGTCTACAAACCAACCTATCTACAAAATGAAGGCATGCAAATAAAAAAGCATGTTACAAAAAGAACTAACCTTTATCCGAAAATGAGGGTTGAAGAAAACGAAAGCCTTCGAAAATGCAAAAATGCAGCACGAACGAATGAAGGGGAAATTTGAAAAATCGCAGAAACGAAACAATGAAAGAAAGGGAAAGTATTTATAAGTACGTTAGGGGCACAATGGTAAAAACGGAGCAGTCATTAATGAAAATGCACCGTTACCAAGACCATCAATCCCTACGCACATCCCTAACGGACACGACGCTTGATTAGACGTAACTGTCAGAACCAAAAGGTCACAAAAGTCACGTCGGTTTCGAAACATCACGTCGGTCACAACCCCGAGTAGTATACTCGAACCCAAATCCTAAAGAGAAATTGGGCTCGAGTAGGGGCACTGTTCATATCCTGACCCAACGATTAAGGCCCAGGGTCCAAGTAAAAAGGCCCAACCCAAAGGGTTGACCTCACCTTTCACCAGATCAGCCACTACAAAGTCGGTACTCGTCTCGACTTGCTCTAAGGAAGTCGGGAATGAGGGTTAGCTGGCAGATAAGCACTCATTTGAATGAGTAACTGCCCCTAGAATCTCTCTAACCACTTCCACGAGCCATATCTTAACTTCCCTAAGATAAAGGGACGGTTAACACCCTAGAAAAGTGGCACTACTCCAACGGTGGTTATTGGATCACCACTATAAATACACTGACACCCCTCAGGTATCTCTAAGTTCCAATACTCTCTAGATCTGTTAACACCTTTGCTGACTTAGGCATCGGAGTGTCTTTGCAGGTACCACCCCCCATTCTTTCACGCGTACAGGTCGGACGGAGTGCACCGAGTTGCAGACCCACCTGAAAGCCTCCTCCTTCGTACGTCTGGGCCAACCAACGCCATCCAGCCCATTAATCTCCGGTTACCCACCGCAACATTGGCGCCGTTGCCGGGGACCCGAGAGATCTACCAGTGATGGCGGACAGATCCCCTGAGGAGGGTCATGTGGAAACAGATTCTGAACAAGAGAATCTGGATACCGGAAATAATGACGCGGACCTAACCCTCCATCAGGAAACCAACGATCAACACAAAGAAGGAACCTCCGGAGTCAAAACCCCGAAGGTGAATTCTTCTGAAGGCCGTGAGTCAGAGAAAGACGGACAGTCCCACGCAACTGAGCTTATGGGATTAGTTCATGTCCACCAAAGTCGTTTGGAACAACTAGAACAGGAACGGGAGCGACAAAGGGAGATAGAAAAGCACTTAAGAGAGGAGATGAATCGACGAAAAGAGTTAGAGGAAAAACTCTTAAAGTTAGAATCCTCCCTCAAAGGTCGGAACTCCCGTGATAGTAGAGAAGAATCGCCCCTAGGAGGGGAAGATCCT
The DNA here is from genome assembly GCF_003086295.3 of Arachis hypogaea. NCBI lineage: Eukaryota > Viridiplantae > Streptophyta > Magnoliopsida > Fabales > Fabaceae > Arachis > Arachis hypogaea. The sequence continues at coordinate 151,684,698 of NC_092054.1, read as the reverse complement.
TTTAGTGAGGACATAATGAGGGCAAAAGTTCTGAGAAACTTTAGAAGCCCCGATATGGACCTCTACGACGGAACCACTGATCCAAAGCATCATCTGAGCAACTTTAAAATTCGAATGTATCTGGCTGATGCTTCTGATGCTACGCGATGCAAAGCTTTTCCGACAACCTTGTCAAAAGCAGCGATGAAGTGGTTCGACAGCCTCCCCCCGAGGTCGGTTACCAGTTTTGAAGACCTCTCAAGAAAATTCTTGATGAGGTTCTCTATCCAGAAAGACAAAGTAAAACATGCACCAAGCCTCCTGGGAATAAAACAGGAGGTTGGAGAAACCTTACGAGCCTATATGGAAAGGTTCAACAAAGCATGTTTAGAGATTCAAGACCTGCCCACCGAGACAGTCATAATGGGGTTAGTCAATGGGCTCAGAGAAGGTCCCTTCTCACAGTCCATATCCAAAAGACATCCCATCTCTCTAAGTGATGTACAGGAAAGAGCTGAAAAGTACATCAACATGGAGGAAAATGCTAAGTTAAGAGACCTGAGTTGGCGACCTGGGCACCCTCCCTCAACAAAAGAGAGAGAGAGGAAAACCAAGAAGAAGGAAGAACTCGGCCTCGATAGACCAAGAAAATATCACTCTTATACTCCTCTGAAAGTTTCTATAGTAGATGTATACAGAGAGATTTGTAACACCGAAAGGCTGCCACCCCCAGACCCATTAAAAATAAAAAAGGGGGGAGCCGCAGCGACTACTGTGAGTACCATAAAATATATGGTCACTCCACAAATGACTGTTACGATCTCAAAAATGTGATAGAAAAGCTGGCGAGGGAAGGTCGGCTTGACAGATATCTCATAGAAAGGTCGGACAGTCATGGGAAGAGAAAGCGAGATGATATGGATAGAAGAGACCTACCACCGCAAACTCCGGAGAGACATATCCATATGATCTCACGGGGGTTCGCAGACCCACCTGAAAGCCTCCTCCTTCGTACGTCTGGGCCAACCAACGCCATCCAGCCCATTAATCTCCGGTTACCCACCGTAACAGTATTTATTATTAAATAGCAAATCAAAGAGTGAGTACTCACTCTTTTTAATAATAACCAATGGGAGAAGACATGGAAGAAGAGGTTATAAAGGTAATAAAACGAAGCTATGACCATAGACAAGACTATTCAAAATTGTTTCTTGCAACATGCATTATACAGTGAGGTTTCAAAAGAGGTGTTTATTATGAATCTCGTTGATGAAGGATTAATACAATCAACGAGTATGGAAAAAATATTTGTCCAGGGTAAGCAATATTAGCTAAACTCGAGAGCCATTCATTGATATATTGGGTCTCGGTTTTTGGTTCTAATCATGGCTCGCATGGGAGATGGCAAGTCATATTATGAAGGGAAGGTTCATGCTGAGATGTAAGAAAAGGTTAGATAATATCCCTGAGATGTAGGAGTGGGCACCACAGTTGGAGAAAGTTTTATTGATGGGCAATGGTATAGAAGAAATTCCAGAGGGCACATCACTAGAGTGTCAGCAGTTGTCCACCTTGAATTTTAGTAACAATATGAGTGAGTACTCACCTTTTTATTTGCTATTATTAAACTCATTCTTTGATTTGCTATTTAATAATAAATACAAATAAAAAATTTATTATCTGCATATTTATATTTTTTAAATTATAGTGTGAAATAATAAATTAAATTTTTTTATTTATAATATTATTTAAATAGTATATAGCATTAATTATTTATTTTATAATTATTTTTTTAGATAAATATTAGTTTTACTATTTGTTTTTATATTCAATGTAAACCGCTATAGCCTCTAGCAGTCTACGCACGAAGTCCTATGCACATAAATCACTACTGAGCGGTTTATGACCAACCCCAAATAAACAGAAACCGCGACAGGCTCTAGCGGTTTCTGTGCTGCCACATTTGAACGTAATCCGCGATTGGCAGCAGCGGATTATGTGTTTATGTAAACCGCTACTATAGATATATGAAATAATGTATTTGCATCTTCATTTTGAAAACAATGTAATTGCGTAATTTTAAAGGTGTAACAATTTATTTATGTAAATTGCCCTAATTTTTAATATTATAAAATTTTTTGTATAATAATTAATTTTAATGAATAAAGAATATGTTTTATATTAATTATTTAAGAATAAAAAATTCTGTTGCCATTTAAAGTATTGTGTATTAAATTATTATTATTTAAAATATTTATTTATGTACTAGAATATTCTATATTTATTAGAGTCCATCAATGCTCTTCTTTTATATTAGTCTTTAATTTTTATCTAATAAAATCTAATAATCTATATAAATATGACACATCCAATAAATACATAATTATTGTGCTCATTTTAGATATACTCGACATATTTATTGAGATATGCACTAATTCATTATCCAAAACTTGGTTTAGTTTATTTATAGTTAATTGTGAAATTTCGTCCCCATAAATTTAATGAAATTTTGATAATTGTCACTATGAAATTCGCTAACAACAATATTTATCTAAGTGTAAACTTTTTAAAAATTAAATAAAAATTATATATGACAACACTTTTTTTGTTTCTCATTAAACAAAGCCATGGTGTCAATAACCTATGATTGAAATGACATAATTTTTTCGTACTCATAAAAAAAAGTTACAAGATGAAACTTTATTTTTAATTTAAAAAAAAATAAAGGAAATGACGTGTGCTAATGTATTCATATTCTTAATGGGAGCCACTTAGATAAAGATGTCAAAAACGTCTTTTTTAAAGATATTTTTTAAAAATTAAAATTTAACATATATAATCAATTAAATTGTATTATTTTTATTAAAATTAGACTGGACAAATTAATTTAGTAAAAAAAATAATAAATTAAATTTTAAACCGGTATAAATTAATATTTTTTATAAAAAATTACTATAATATCCCTATTATAAAACACAACTAAAATATTCCTATATATATATATATTAAAAACTTTAAATTCTAACCCTATAACGATAAAAAAGAAAATGGCTAGAATTTAGAATTCTCAAAATTCTAACCCTATATATATATATATATAAAATAAGAATATTTTAATCATTTTATATAATAGAAATATTATAGTCATTTTTTATAAAAATAATATTAATTTAAATAAATTCAAATTTTGATTCACTATTTTTCAGTCAAATTAATTTATCTGACCTAATTTTGATAAAAATAACATAATTTAAATAATTAAATGTGTTAAATTTTAATTATTAAAAAATATCTTAAAAAAAAGACGTTTTTTTACGTCTTTATGATAGCATCCCATTTTTAATTAGTGGATATGGACACTAAATAATACTATTTTAAAGCGTAATTAAAATTGGAACGATGACATAGGATGAAAGAAAAGAAAGAAAAAAAGGTGAGGAAGGGAGAGGCGGACAAAAATTGAGGGCGAGAAGGGAATTAATGAAAGCAATAATCCATTGTTATTACTGTATTTTAGAATAGTTAAGTTTACAGATAGGCGATACATTTGGTAGTAATTAATAATCATTTGATAGCATTATTATTAGAATTAATTAACATTGAGGGTCAGGAAGGTGGCACTTTTGAGGGAGCTGCATGGCGAGTTTTGGATCAATTCCCAAAGATGGCAACAAGGGAGAATCCTTGAATGTGCAAAGGCACTTCAAGTCCGCCTTTGACAGCACCGAGCAGCACTCTTTCGTCGGCGGCAGAGGATTTGGCGGTGTCACGGCCGGCTTGCACGGCATCAAATCTCCAATTGACACGTTGCACATCGACGGCAGCTCCCCCATGCAACCATGAAGCACTGCAACCACAGTTAATGCCATTATTGATAGTGCCACCATCCTCATCTTCTTCTTCTTCTTCTCACTCTCTCACTCTCTCACTCAGTTTAAAGTGTGAATGTGAAACACTGCTGGTGCTTTGCAGTTATATCGGCGCAGAATTGATTGCAGTCGGCAAAAGCAGCCTTGTCTTTGGGATTGTTTTACGCAGATTTTCATTGTCGTATCTCTGATCATGGCGTCATTATATCTTGTTTCTTTGTGTATCTTTCTGCATTATTTCCGCAGTCTCACTTTCTTTTTTACGAATAATAATGAAATATTACATTAATAATGAAGATAATTTTGGATGTTGATTCTAAAGTTGTCATCAATTTGTGCCAGAGAGAACATGTGAATCTTAGCATACTAACCACCTTTTAGTGGATGCTATTAAATCTCCTCTTGCAATAAATTGGAGTGTTCAACCTGCTCAGCCAGAAAAAAATATCTTTATTGATGGAGTGGCAAATTATAGATACTAGACTACTAATTTTACAATTTTTTGGATTATTGTTTTCAATTTTAAGATGATTTAATTATGAAAGATCATGAGAAAAATTAACGATTAACGATATTTTTTTAAATTTACTTTTAAAAGATATTTGTTTCAAATAGATTATAAAACATTTCTATAAGAGAATATAAGACTTTATTAATTTATTTTTTACTCAATTTTATTATAAACTCAATAGACAAAGCTCAACAAAAGGATGATATTTTTTTATAGGAGGCTACTTAGATAAAGACGCCTAAAACGTCTTTTTTTTAAAGATGTTTTCATATTGTGTTTTAATTGGTTTCTTTATAATTTATTCGGTTATTCTCATCACATATTATTAAATTCCTCAAAAGATTTTCTTTCCAAAAACAATAACAAAATATTTAATTTAGACTAAAACAAAAAAAATAATAGATTAACTATTAGATTTTTTTAAAAGATTATTTACATAAAAAAATATATCACGTTCATCAAAATATATATATATATATATATATATATATATATATATATATATATATATAAAACAAGCTTTTAAAATTTTTATAAATAAAAAATAATTAATTTTTATTCGTATAATATATAAAACAATTACTATATTATTATTATATTATAGATTAAAATTTACTAATTTAAATTTTTTTTTATTTTAATATAAACATTAGAAATAAATAAATTTTTTATAACAAGATGTAATGTAACAAAATATATATAATATTAATTAGTTTTTAAAAAATTCTGAAAAGATAATTTTTTTTCTAATAAAGTGTTATTAAAAAATTAACATTATAAAAACTAATTTCAACCAATATGATATAATAGGTTATTAAATATATTTAATACAAAACACATTGAATATAAATTTTTATTGAGTTTAAATTTTAAATAATTTTTAATTGAATTTTGAATATTTTTATTTTAAAGAGTTAGAATATTTTAACATTATTTTTTTGTATCTTTTTAATTGAGTCTTTGATTTTTTAAATTATAAACCGTATTTATAATTAAGAGTAATGTTTTAACACCACCAATTAGTCACACGTATAAAAATACAAGAACAATTCTATTGTTATAATTATAATCTAACTTTATAAGCAATACAATACAATGAAACTATATATAAGTAATATAACTAAATTTTATCTATATCTATAGTCACATTTCATAAATAATATAATTAAATTATATTTATGTTTATAATCAAAATATGAATAAAAATACAAAAAATTATCAGGATAGTTAATTTTTTTCGTTTATAATTTTTTTATTATTTTTGTTGTGAAAAGTTTAATTATTTTAATAATTAATTATTTTTTAAAAAAGATAATTGAATAACACAAAAAAGTCTTATTAAGAGTAATTTATTTATATATGATTAAAAAATAATTGAATAATTATATACGGTAAAAAATTAATATTATTAAAAAATAAAAATAAAATTTATTTTAAAATTAAAAATAAAATTAAAAATCATGTTTTTTTTTCTTTTTTCCAAAATTTATCTACGAGTAATTCTATAAATATTTTATGATGAATAAAAATATTAAACTTGTACTAAAATTTATTCTAATAAAATTTATTTTTATTCAACTAAACGTTAAATAAACTATTGAAAAGAATTTTGTTTTCTCCATTAGAGAAGAATGATAAGCTTCCATACTTCTATTATGTTATGGCAATAATTTGGCCTGTTATTTTTTTATGTACATAATAATAATAATAATAATAATAATAATAATAATAATAATAATAATAATAATAATAATAATAATAATAATAATAATAATAATAAAGTATATCACAGTAAAAAAGGAAGCACGTCACCAAATAATTTATCATCCGAATTATATATAAATCAAATTGATAATATGAGGGCTAACACTATAAAAATCGATAATAAGGTTAGGGACTTACAAAATCTTTCTTAAGATCATAGAAAAAAAAACATTTATATTTGTGTGATATATAAAACAATTATCATATTATTATTATTATTACTACATTATATATATATATATATAGGCAAAAAAAGTCCAACTGTTTTAAAGTAAATTTTTTTTAATATTTGATTAAATGTTCTTGTATTTAGTACTTTTTTTTAGCACTTCCTCTTAGTTAAAAATATAATCATTATAATTTTTTAGTTATTATTACTAGGGGCGTTTACAGATGGGATATGACTGAAATTTCGATCCAATCCGCACTAAACTCATTAGATCAAATTCGATATTCGCACTTTTTATGTTTGGATCAGATATCAAATATATCCATAAAATAAAAAATATTAAAAAAATTTATTTTTATAAAAAAGTCAATAATTTTTTTTGTTTACTTTTTTAAACATATTTACTTCTATCTGATCAGAGTGTGGATCCGATTCGATCCAATCCGATCATCTTACAGATCAGATCATATCTTCAAACTACATATCAGATACGGATAAATACTGTGAATTTATATGTATATGATCTAATCTATGAACACCCCTAACTACTACTATAGGTTCATTATTGCAAAAGAATGCTTCTTTTATTATAAACCATTATTAGATCTTAATTACCATTAAAACAACTTAATTGTCAACAAAGAGATAATACTTATTGGTCTCTGAAATTATGTTCGTATTTGAATCCATAGTTGTAAAAACCGAACTGGATCGGCTGGTTCGACCGAAAAGCTAGTGAACCGGACTAGAATTGAACTCTAGTTCGATTCGGTTTACTCTTTGGACCGTTTAACGAATAAAACCGGTATGAACCGGTAAGAACCGGTGCAAACCAGTCTAACCAAACTGGTCTGCTTGAAAAATTTTTTAAAATGTCTCCACAAGATCTCGAACCAAGAACCTTGGAGCAAAAGCAACCTCTACTTGCCACTTAGCCATTGCACTTCTAAGTATTATATTTGACAAATATTAATTATATAGTATACATAAATATCTAATTTAATTTAATTTTTATTTTTTCTATTTTTAAAATTAATTATATTTTAATTATATACCATTATTAATATAAATATAAATTTCACTAAAAATTTATTAATTTAATTGATCAATTTTATTGCTAGTATTGTGATTAAGGTTATTTGTTTTGATGTTAGTGTTAAAATCTACTGATATTATAGTTAGATGATAGGCTTTGTGAATTAATTATTTTTTTTATTGTGTCAAAATAAGATACTATTGTAGTATTAAAATTTTATGATTTTTTTATATTAGTTATTTTTAGAAGTTGAGACTTGATTCTTCATAAAATGTTAGTGAAGATATGTATTTCAAATTTTAATTTTAAGTTTTTAACTATTTTATATTTTATATTTACGTGAGACCGATTTTATCGGTTCAACCAGTGATTTATCGGTTGAACCAATAAACCAGTGAACCGGTAGCTTGACCGGTTCGATCACTGGTTCGGTTCTAACAACTATGTTTCAATCTAATTTCAAAAATTTCGATTTACTCAATTTAGTCTCCCAACTTAATAGTTATGACTCACATTGGTTCCTAATCTTATTGTTGTCACTGTCTCACAAAATCGTTAACGACATGCTGAGATGGACTAACGACTGTTACATTATACATTCTAGCGACTGTTTGATGTGACAATTGAAATTTTTTTTACCTTATTCTTTTTTAACTAAACACTTAAAACCCTAATATGAGTCACGGGTACCTAAGTTAAAAAATCAAACTAAGTAAATTAAAACTTTAAAAATCAGATTAAAGCTCGAATACAACTTCAAAACAGAACTTTAACTTATGTAGTGATTAATTTAAATGAGAATCAAATAAATCAAAATTCAGCATAAGTTTTATCAATGTTTTCAAATTCAAAATTTCTATACCAAAATTAACTAGGATTTTTCTTTAAATTAAAAATTTAATGAAATAGTGACTTTAATTATCTTAACCAATATCCTAATTAATTACTTTTATGTCTTAAAAAAACTGTATATGAGAAGAAAATAATTAATTTGTCTACTTTAATAAATAGTTATTTTACTAAAATGAAAGAAACTATTTTTTTTAGAATTTTATAAGAACTAATTAATATTATATATATTTTGTTACACTACATTTAGTTATAAACATTTTATTTATTTCTATTGCTTATACTAAAAATAAAAAGAAAATTTAAATTAGTGAATCTTAATATATAATATAATAATAATATAATAATTATTTTATATATTATACGAATATAAATTAATTATTTTTTTATTTATAAAAATTTTAAGAACTTGTTATATATATATATATATATATATATATATATATATATATTTTAATGAATGTGATATATTTTTTTATGTAAATAATCTTTTAAAAAAATCTAATAGTTAATTTATTATCTTTTTTATTTTAGTCCAAATTAAATGTTTTTTATTGTTTCTGGAAAGAAAATCTTTTGAGGAATTTAATAATATGTGACGAGGAACACGGAATAAATTATACAGAAAATAATTAAAACACAACATAAAAACATCTTTAAAAAAAGACGTTTTAGGCGTCTTTATCTGAGTGGTCTCCTTTTCTATATTGTCAAAAGTTTTGTGAATCTCTATATTATTTCTGCCTTTGGTGTTATACAAAAATATCGAAAAAAGCCTAATTGAAATAGTTAAAATTGAAGGTTGTCATCTTTTAAAAGGGATAAGTATTGTTTTGGTCCCTTACGTTGAGGGTCGGAATCGAACCCATCCCCGATCTAATTTTCGATTGAGAATCGTCCTTTACGTTTTTTTTTTTCGTATTAAAATCGTCCTTTTTAATTTTTATTCCTAAACTACCCTTCCTTTTTAATAAAATTTAAAAAAAAAAAAAAAAAAACACCCAGCTCACCCCACCCCTCCGGTCTCCCCTTCCCCCCTCCCCCCTCCCCCACCCTCCGGTCTCCCCTTCCCACCACCATCCACCCGCACCCCCACCCCCGGTCTCTCCCTCCCTGTCTCCCCTTCCCCCCACCCCCACCCCCCGGTCTCCCCTTCCCACCACCCCCACCCCCACCCCCACCCCGGTCTCTCCCTCCCTGTCTCCCCTTCCCCCCACCCCCCACCCCCGGTCTCCCCTTCCCACCACCCCCACCCCCACCCCCACCCCTCCCCCTCACTGCCTCCCCCTTCCCCCCACCCAGCGTCCCCACCCGTCCCCTCCCCCGCCCCTCCCCGTCTGCCCTTCCCCCCACCTCCACCTCCACCTCCACCTCCACATAGAGAAGCAGAAACAGAAAATCAATAAAGCATAAACAGAAAGCAACAATTCAGAAATCAACAGCAAACAATTCAGTCATCAATTAACAAACTTCTTCCATCAACAGCAAACAATTCAGAAATCAAGAAATTCAGAAATAAAAAAAACCAACAACTCAAAACCAACAATGATTCAACAAATCAAGAAGCAGAAGAAGCAGAAGACGAAGCAGCGAAGCAAGAAGCAGAGGCGGCGAGCAGCAGCGGCGAGGCGGCGACCAGCAGCGGAGCGGAAGCCGACGACGACGAGGAGGTCACGGCGGTGACCTCCCTGTTTCTCCCCCCTTCTTTCTCTCTCTACCCCCGGTAGCGTGGTGAGGACGACGGCGGCAGCGCGACGAGGACGCGGTGGTGATGAAGACGCGGCGGCTCCAAGCCCGTGACCCCCTCACTCGCGATCCATCTCTCTTCGTGGTTCTGCTCACCATGGCACGACGCAAATGGTGCGATGGTGGTTCTGCTCCCTCCCTGGCGCCATCCCCCTCCCCCCCTTCCCTTCCCTTCCCTTGCCCTCCCCTACCCCTGCACCTTCGTATACCCCCCCACCCACGCGTTTTCTTCCCCCTCCCCTCCCCAAACACGCGTTTTGTTTATTTTTTAATTTAATATATTTTATTATTAAAATAGGAATAGGGGTAGTTTAGGAATTAAATTAAAAATTTTAACAAAAAGGATGATTTTAATACAAAAAAAATACGTTAAGGATGATTTTAAATCCAAAATTAGAAGAGGGACGATTTCGATTCCGACCCTTAAGGTAAGGGACCAAAACAATACTTATCCCTTTAAAATTTAAGAGTGAGGAATGCTAGGGATCAGCAACTTTTGTGATTTGTAGCTATTAAATAACCATTAATGATGATTTTAATGGTATGAGATTTGTGTGAGATTTCATCCAATGACTCACTTTTTTTTGTTGGTTACATGTTGGGCAGAATTTAACAAAATTACTGGCCCCTAAACTTTTTTCTTAAGAGTAATAGGAGGAAAAACGTGGCCATGAACGGTCCGATTTAAAAAAAAAAAAACCAAAATGCACCTAATTTTAATTTTAATGGCATTTTGTAGCGCATTAATATGATATTACATCAGTTACACACTTACGCTCAATAAAAGTGCATTACACTTTCCTTCACCCTATTCTTAAGTTAATTTCTACAAAAGAACATCTATCTAGCACATTTATCATTCAAAAAATATTTAAAAGTGTATTCTCTTTATAAAAATGACCATTATATTTAAAAATTGCTAAATCATCAAGATACAGGACAATAGAACTAAAATAAGAAAATACCAATTTAAAAACTCTTAAAAAAATGTATAATTTTTTATGATTGTTCAATTTTATAATTGAAAAGCTGCGTCTTATTTTCTTTAACAGTCCTTTTATTTTATTCTATCATAGAATTCTCCTATTTTTATATCTATGCTTAACATTTATTTCATTGTAGGTTATTTTATGTTTTCAGTGATAATGTCATTTTTTTTGTGACTATTTCATTTTTTTTTAAATAGATGCAATTTATAAGAAATATTGGTGAATAAAAAATTTTTTTAATCAAGTCTCAATTAAGTCTAAAAAGTTATTTTATTTTTTAAAAACACATAAATTTTATAAAATCAACATAAAAACTAAGCAACACAATTTTTTGAAAAAAAAAACATAAATTCTTAAAAATAGCAAGAAAAAGAAAAATAAGAACTTAAGAAGCTCATCGAAAAGGAAAATAAGGAGAGAAACAGTAAAAATAAAGAATTCGCTAGAAACTAATGGAGTACTACAATGAGCTATTTATTTGGCCCAATATGAGTACAGGATAAAATACTACTAATGTTTCAAACACAATACACCCATCTTATCCAGAATAATCATCCAAGTGACAGGTATAATAAACATCTGATATCCTACTGAATCGAACATCTCTAAACCTCCATTATATACATTGTACAGATACTCCATTGACTCCCTGTACTTTTTCAAAAAGAAAAATGTTATGTTTTTTTAGATAAACTCTTAATCTTAAGTATTACAACATCCAAAACGCACTCATACTATACACTCACACACGCATCACCCACAGGTTTCTATCTATAATTTGGCCGTAGCCGATTTTTTTTTTTCTTTTGTACACGCCGTAGCCGAATTTGAAATACAAATGTATTATATTAAGAGCACATGACAGAAAAATAAGAGAAAAATAGTGAATTTTTTTTAACATGACAGGACTAATGCTGAACTGGGCCTTTGGCCCGCCTTAGCCCAAGTAAAATTGTTAAATGGAAGAGGAAGCAGGCACATAAAGAATAACCGGAAATTTTACCCAAAAAAAAAAAACCGGAAAAGGTAAAGGGAAAAGAAAAATAACCGGAGTGGCAGAGGTATATTGTACGACTGGCAAACTGCAAACAAAACCAGTAAAAAAAAAAAACGGGAATTCGACCGGGCGCGCATTGAAAAGGGATTTGCAATTTTGCATTGAAATCTTCTTCTCAAAGTTTCCTTCTCTTTTCAACTCACACTGTTACCCGCTAACGCCTTCTCTCTTTCTCTCCGTGAAAAATGGATTTTGAGCATGAATCTGATGATCCTTTCAGAGACGACGAGGATGACCCCGATGCTCACCTCTCTCTGGTTAGTTAGTTAGTTAGTTAGTTTGTTAGCTCAGCTCTACTTCATTTTGCTTCTCTTCCTTTCTTTCTTATTACGCAAAAAAAAAAAAATAGAACTAAAAATATTTATATTATTTCAAAAATTGATAAGGAAAAAGAGTCCACAAAGGAGTACGTGGTTTACCTGGTGGATGCTTCCCCTAAAATGTTCACCTCAACTTGCCCTGCCTCTGCGGTTAGTAGTTTGATAATGTTCATCTCTGTCTCAATTTTCATCTTCCTTTGTGTTTGTTGTAATGGTTTCCGTTGTTGCAGGATGATCAAAAGGAAGAAAGTCACTTCCACATTGCTCTCAGCTGTATCTCTCAATCACTCAAGAATCAGATCATCAACAGGTCCTATGACGAACTTGCCATTTGCTTTTTTAACACTGTAAGTTCTTTTTTCTGTTAATTGTCATTTGTTTTGGATTAACCCCGATTTTTATTAAGTAATGATTTATTTTACTCTGTTATTTGTTGCAGAGGGAGAAGAGAAACTTACAAGAATTGAGTGGTGTTTTTGTATTTAATGTTCCTGAAAGAGACTATCTAGATAGGCCAACTGCTAGGCTCATAAAAGAATTTGACCGCATCGAGGGTATGTCTTCTAACAACCATCTTGATGCAACAAGGTCATGCCTTACTAAACTATTTAGCTTGAAAATGTGAACACGTTTGAATTGAACTCGAACTTTTATTGCTTGTCAAGTATCCGTACCTCTAATTAAGGAGCGAAATTTCATTGATTGGAAGACTCTAAAAGCATGTATGTTATTCTAGTACTATTCCCTAAACCTATATTGGTACCATGACTATTTGTAAATTCAACACTTAACTTGGTATATGGTACCTCTTTCTTAATTCGTCATACTCAAACAGGATTAGTATTTGTCTCAAAGATGAAATATCTGTCTTGTTGGATGTATTAATACTTTATAATTCTGGGGTTAGTAGTCATGTGCTCTTAATCTTCTATAGAATCTTTTGCCAAAGACATTGGAAGCCAGCATGGTATTGTGCCTGGGACTAGAGAAAATTCTCTCTACAATGCTATCTGGGTGGCGCAAGCTCTTCTTCGTAAGGGGTAATATTTGCATAGTGTATGTGCTTATGTTACAGTTCTGTCTACATGATTGTTGGTAAGAAACAATGGTGTACATTTATACCAGGTCAGCAAAGACAGTTGATAAACGTGTGCTTTTGTTCACAAATGAAGATGATCCTTTTGGGTGTATTAAAGGGGCTATCAAATCAGATATGAAAAGAATGACGTTGCAGAGAGCTAAGGTACCGATCTCAATCTGTATATGCTATATATGCATACATGTTTTTCTCATGAAGTTGAATGATTCTAGTGATTCATGATTACTCTTTGGTTTGTAAAGGATGCACAGGATCTTGGCATCTCTATCGAACTTCTTCCGTTGAGTCATCCGAGTGATCCGTTTAATGTATCTCAGTTGTATGCTGTATGTGGACATATTTGAAGTATATTTGTTCCATTCCCTTGTAACTGTTGCTGATGAGATAAATATGTCATGCTCAATCAGTCAACCTTTTTTCTTTCAGGAGTTGATTGGGCTTGAAGAAGATGAACTTGCTGACTTCATGCCATCAGCCGGAAACAAGTACATGCTCTTACATCATTATTTTATTTCTGTTAGAGCATTGTGATATTTGATAGGTTGGATTTTTAAAATGTTAATTTTTTAACTTATATTTTGCAAACTGCAGATTGGAGGGTTATTTAATTTCTGTTAGAGCATTGTGATTTTTGCTAGATTGGTTTTTTACAATCTTAGTTCTTTAAGTTATATTTTGCAAACTGCAGATTGGAGGACATGAAAGATCAGCTAAGAAAGCGCATGTTTAAGAAACGCATAGTCAAAAAGCTCAAATTCATTATAGTGGATGGTATATCTATTGAATTAAATTCATATGCTTTAATTCGCCCCACTGTTCCAGGTGAGTATTTCTTGTCATTTTCTAGCCTAAAGCTGTTAATTTATCTGCATTTTTGCTGCAAAGTTTCTACTTGGTTCATCTCAAGTATTTTACTTAAAAAGGGTTGTAGCAATGTAGCTTCTTCTTTCCTTTTATTTTGAACGACTTTCCTGCCTTTTGGTTTTTAGGAGCAATCACATGGCTTGATTCCGTCACAAATCAACCTTTGAAGGTGACAAATGTTATAGTCTTAATTTGAAAATTGTTTCTTTCCCATATATAATTTCAATGTCTTCGCCATCCTATCTCTCAGTCAAAACATGATTTAATCCTTGTAACCAAATTCATTATACATAGAATTTAAACATAATTGTAGAGAAAGAACATATGAATTTGCTTTGACTTTCTAATAGTTTTAAGGCCAAGCCACCAAGCAATTTATTGCCTCATTTATCCATAGTTTATGCCACTGTAATAATCCATCATTGTTATTTTATTATATGCTCATTTTAATCATAATGCTCTTGAATTTCCTTTGATTATATTTTTTTATTAATTTTCATTTTTCTTGAACCATAATGGCGATTGCTCTTTGATCTGCATTTAAAAAAATGATTTTATTGGCTTGCTGGTGCAGAGTGAAAGAACCTTCATTTGTGCCGATACTGGTGCCTTGGTCGAAGAATCTACTAAACGGTTTCATCCTTATAAAAAGTATGTATTATTTCATGCTGCTAACTATTGCCGTTTTTGAACACTATATCTGTTTGATTGTTTGGGCACTTATTTTTCTCTTAAAAAAATTGTTTTTTGGTCTTGTATGGAGTGGATTTCAGAAATTGAAGCAACCTTACTATACAGGGAGAGCATTCCAGGGAGATTAGGAGTTTCTCGAATTGGATCACATAACCAGTTCTTGTTCTGGAAATTTTTGTTCATTGAAGGAACAAGCGAGCTGGCTTATCTCACTAGGTTAAAATTTGATAGCAAATTATTTTATTACGATTTTTTTTGGGTGATAATCTTTAGGCTATTTCTTTCTAGGATCCAGTGCTTGAAAAGGCCTCTAAGAATTGGGATAACTGGAAGTGTTCTTTTCTCTTTGGAAGGTGTTAAAGTTAGTCCTCTCTGTCCTGAAATACCTTTTTCTCCCTTCCTGCTTCTCAGATCCTTGTTGGAGAACTTAACTCATAGGCTGGGGCGAATAAGTTTAGTTAAGACTATTTTAGAAAGGGTGGAAAAGCTTTCTAGGTGGAAGCTGATGTAGCTTTTAAAGGGAAACAGACTTACCATCCATAGCAAGATGTGAGGTATCTAGGGTATGTTTGGAATAGTTTCAAGACTAAACTTGTTTTTAATAGTCACTTGTTTAATTTTTTTTTTAAATAATTGATTATATTATAAGTAATTTATATTTGAGCATTTCAACTGGAAATTGTTATAAGATTATCTATTTTGTTCATATTGTACAAAGTTTTGCATTTCTATAATAAAATTACTAAAATGATTGAAAACGATTGTCCATATCATTTAATATTTGATACTTGTGGTATATTATAATTTTTTCAGATGTGATGGGATGTATTCTTTTTTTTTTTTCTAATTACTATAGTTATAACATAGTATAATGGCTTCTCGTTTTTCTTTTTTTTCCCCCAGCCAGAATATCGTTTTTTCAACGAAGGAGCTATCTGAGATCAAAAGATTTTCGACTGGACACCTGCATCTTTTAGGTTTCAAGCCACTAAGTTGCTTAAAAGATTATTACAACTTGAAGCCATCAACCTTCCTTTACCCTAGTGATGAGGTCAATGGTCTTGCCATCAATGAATGAAATGCTTAGTGCATCTTTTGTCCTCAATAATTTTGGGTTTTAATTGAAGTTATCTGCTTTCTGCTGATTCATTATCCAGTTCTTTGAACATTTTCTAATGTTGTTTCCATTATCTGTCAGATGATGTTATTTACCTCCTGTTGCCACCAGGAAGTTTGCTTTATGCAAATTGATCTGATAGTTTTGATAGCCAATGATATTTAAGCCAGTTTAAAATTCTGTCAACTTATATAGACTTATAGTTGCTTGTTAAAGATATGTTTTTATGTACCTTTTCAACTCACCAAATGGGATTTTGGATCCGCTAAAGTTGGATGGTGGATTTGTGGTTACCTGCTTAATTCATCACTGTACAACTCCGGCACTTTAAAGGATTCAAATCCAACCAAATAGGTGCTTATACTTGTTTATTTTACCATGAACATCACACGACTCAAGTATCAGACAGTAATTTGTGCCATTTGCTGCATCCGAAGCCAAAAATCAGATTTTTAACTTGTAGGACTAGGGCATTCTTTAACAGAGTCTTCTATCAGTACACTGGAACTGACACCAATAACTCGTGTTCTTATGCCTGTATTCTTGCAATAGTTTTTAATCTTTGCACTAGATATTATTCATTCATCCAGTTCCTTGATTTAAAAGTTATTATTATAATTTGTAGATATTTTAGGCTGCTTACTCTCTCAGATGCTTGATTAAACATCTGGTAGAGAACTTGAAGTAGTATTCTTAGCAAGTTGTCTGTTGGTATTCTGGAAATGCTGAGTCATAAAAAAGTTTATCTTATATGCATCTGTATTTTATATATATTTCTCTATTTTATATTATTCTTTATGTGATACCTTTTTTGTTTTCCAGGCTATGGATGGTAGCATCTGTATCTTTATTGCCCTTCATAGGTCCATGATACAGCTCAAACGGTATCCTTGCAACTAAAGCTTTTCATATTTTTGGAAGTTGTACATAAGTAGTTTAGCTATAGTTATGGAGGACTAGACACCTATTGTTGGGGTGAAATGGATGCTCCTGTCTGTCAATTCTTTTATTCGTGTTCAGCATTTTCTTTTGTTTTGGGGGTATTAGGAAATTTTCATAATTCAGAAGGTCTTCTCACCTACTTCCCCATTGGATATGTGCATTCTCTTTTACCCTGTAAAATTAAATTGTAACCTAGTTAGAATTTGAAATTATAAAACACTGAATCGACACTAGATCAAGAAATCTTTATTTTTATGGGTTGTTTAGTATTTAAGATGGGAAAGGGAAAGAGAGACGTAGGGGATTTGTGAAGTCTGTTACACAATTCAAGTTATTGTATGTGTATACAACTACACAAGATATTATGGACTTCTTACTAATACTACTGTGGTAACATATGATTAGTATTAGTTGTGCCTGTGACGTAGCTGTGTAAATGTCGTATTAACATAATGTGCTGTAATGATTTCTGATCAAAGTAATGCCCTGTTGTCCCCCAGTTTTGCAGTTGCATTTTATGGTGGTTCATCTCGACCTCAATTGGTTGCCCTAATTGCACAGGTATGACTGTTGTCTCTTAGAATGTTTGTGTACTGTTGCCCTAATTTGAGTTGTCAGATTGTTTCAATTTTTTAATTGATCCATGTTTCTGGAAAATCTGCCCAACTATCTCATTTATTAACTTCTGTAATTGTAGGATGAAGTTATCCAGTCAGGTGGTCAGATCGAGCCGCCTGGAATGCACATGATTTATCTTCCGTATTCTGATGACATCAGACTTGTTGAAGAGGTATTGATTTGTAAATTTTCTGGTGTATTATGTGTGATTAGAGGGATTGGCATCCGTTGCTGTGCATGGTCATCCACATAGGTCTTAGATTTTTTTTTTGGGGGGCATGTGTGAAGGATGTTTTGTCTTCTTTCTTACTTGTTTCTTCAATTCTAATAATATTTCTTATTCTATTTAAAGAGGGATAAAATAAATAACCATGAATTTTAAATATGAAGTTGTTGTAAGATATGGTGGAATTTTTTCAGCGTCATTCAGAAAAAGTTGGAATGGTGACTAGAGCAAGTAACGATCAAATAAAGAAAGCAGCTGATGTAATTAAGCGTATTGACTTGAAAGATTTTTCCATATGCCAATTTGCTAACCCAGGTACGATGTTTCTTATCTTTCTAGTTTCTATTCTTCTCATTCATCCCTCTTCCAAGTCTAAATATATTGGGCTTGATGATGGATTACTTGATCAGCCTTAATTTTAAAATTATGCCATTTGATTTATGGCAAACTACTCTCACCTCCCCTGCCTTGTGTTGCTAACCAAATAGTTTTCAGGCTTGCAGAGACACTATGCAGTATTGCAGGCATTAGCTCTGGAGGAGGATGAGATTCCAGAAATAAAAGACGAAACATTACCTGACGAGGAAGGCTTGGCCAGGTAGCAGCAAGGTTTTATATCAAATTGTTTTACATTTCATTACGTCTGGTTCTTCCCCCTTTGTCGAAAAAGATTCGTGAGTCGTGACCGAGGTATGACATGATAATCCGGCCTATGTTCTGTGCAGACCAGGAGTGGTGAAGGCATTAGAAGAATTCAAGACCTCAGTTTATGGAGAGAATTACGACGAGGAATGTGAAGCCAATGCGAAGCCAAGTGAAGCCTCCAAGAAACGAAAGGCACAAGCTGAGGTCGCAACAAAAGAGTGTGAAAACTATGATTGGAGTGAACTTGCTGATACTGGAAAGGTAAACCTTGAAAATTGCTGTTTATCGTTTTCTCCTGACTCCTGGAAAGTTGATTTGAGACAAGCACGTGTGCTACAGCCTTGAACCAGTTTTGCATAACAAACGTACTCTGTAACTATGTTACATACATTAACATATCTTTTAAAATTAAGTGATGATACATTCTTCTAAACCATGTTCGTAACAATCCTCCCAACTTTCTATATCTACTAATTAGGAGGATTGCTCAGAAGATGTATTAGGAGAATTCATCATTTTCTTTCCCCTTTTCCCTCTAAAATCATAATAGGGTAACAATTTATAGAATGAACGTGTGACGAGAGATATAACATCAGGAAGTTGTCTATGCCTTTCAAAATCACGCTTGTCCTCTATCAGATGTGGTTGATTTGAAATCATTTCATGTTATGCAGTTGAAGGATTTGACCGTGGTGGAGTTAAAATATTATCTTACAGCACATAATCTTCCTGTTTCTGGGAAGAAGGAGGCCTTAGTCAGCCGAATATTAACTCACATGAAAAAATGAACAAGATGGATATCCCTGATTCTTAACTAGAATGCTTATGATTCCATGTACTTAGAACAGCTCCTGAATATACTAGTAATGTTATCTTGCATATTGTTGGTTAAAAACTGATCTCTGCTTGCATTGGTAAATTTTTGTGACGAAGTTTTGCTGTTTGATTCAAACTAACTAACCCGCAGAGTATGACATTTTATTTTGCAAGTTGTCTTAAATAGTGTAGAGCTATGTTAATATATGACGATTTTGGTTTATTTACTGGACAATGAAAATGGTGGATTCTATTTTCGGTTTTTTTGTATTCTCCTTACAGTGAAAAAATATACGTTATATACATCATTTTCTTCTAAATATTTAACAATATATATACATATGCAAGCCCCTTATTTTCCCTGTCAAATTCTGCCGAGGGAAAAGATAAACAATGAAAACACAGAAAAAAGTTGGGAAGGGTTATGAAACGATGAACCACTTCATATCACTGGCGAATCCTTAATAATTTTATATTTTACCAACCAAGCTCCAAAATAAAATCAATGGAGGCTTGGGAAGAGGCATGAGTGGTACAAAATGCAGGTTGTTACTTAGATGTGGTGTTGGTTCTTGATCTCAATGGTTGCATTGGGCCAACTATAGTGTTAGTGGCAGATAAAACAGTTCCAACCTCAGATTGCTCATCCATCATCATCATCATCATCATCATGTCTTCTGCAGAGGATGGTGACTTACCTTGATCTGAATCTGAATCAAAGAAGAGGCACACGACAGAACAATCATCAATCTTGGCAGCGGGGAACTTAGTCCTCCATGCATGAACAGCTGAGTCCACGACGATTCGAGCTGCACATGATCGTGGCACGCTGCCCACAATGCCCAGTACTTCTCTGTTTGATAACACATCCCAAATCTGCATGCAAGCATAAACAAATAATCATATTTAAACTGCGATTATATCGAATCAAAATGAAAGAAAGTGTTTAGATTACTGCTTACCCCATCAGTAGCTAATACCACAAATTCATCCTTGTCAGAAATGTGATGATAGGAGACATCAGGAAGAGAGATGAGGCCAAAGTCCTTGAGGCAAAAATCTCCGAAAGCTCGCGACATAGCAAGCCCTGGTGAATCGATGTTAGGCAGCCATACTCGAGCTACCTCTGGTTCATTCGGAAGGCCAAACACCCTTCCCTTAGAAAGCTTTATCCTCTCTGCTTCCCCTAAATAGTTATGCCATAACAATTCTTCCAAATCAACCCACATTCACATGCACAAATTAAAGGAGAGAATTAAACAGAGAGATAGAAGAGGCAATACTTGGAAGACTTGGCTTAAAGTCAGTTGTTAACTGAACAGGAACAAGAGAATCGTCGTGATCTCGGGTACACAACACAGCTCTCGAGTCCCCAACATTCCCAATTACAAGGTGCTGTCCCTAAAAGAACATACAGAACAAAAACAATTAGTTTGGAATTGTGTCCTATTAACTCATCATATATATATATATATATCGTTTCTGCAACAACAATTAAGCAGGGGTACCTGCTTAACCACGGTAACTGCTGTAGTCCCACTGCAATAGCAGTCAAAATCATTCTGCATGTTGATTTCTTTGTCCATAAGCTTACAAGCCTTCACATAAGATTCTCTAACTGCCTCCAAAGCATTTGTGTCATGCCTCTCTAGGTTGGGTTTCTCTTCAGCTGCAGAACTGCTGCAGAGTCCATCTTTATTGTTATGGAGATGCAAATCCCATTCAGCCATAAGTATTAGAGGGAAGGAATCCCTCACTTTCTTTGCAACCCTATGCCCATGAGGTCCATGCCCATCAAACACACCACAAAAAACAGTGTCCTCTTTTGAGCAAACGTTCTGCATGTTCCATTGTAGGGGAAAAGAAAGAATGACCATTATCAACATACATTTAACGAAAAACACTATCCATACACCAAACACTCTTGATATCCGTAAAAAAAATGTAGTTGCTACTTGCTACTAATTAATAGTATATTTAAACTATTTTTTAATTAACAAAACAAAGAGAACCTGTGTTTAATTGTAATGGATATTCATATATAAATCACCATACATCATCTATCACTAATCATCAATAATAAAGGGATTTGTAGGGAAAATACAACATTTTAGAATGTAAATATGGCAGATATTATTGGAATAGTTAAGTTGATTACCTCCCAAAGAAGCATAGCATCTTGGTTCTGGCCTTTTCTACCTTGCTTACAATACAGGGAAGCAATGCGGGTGGATCCATTGAGAAAGATTCTTCCGGGAATTCTATGCAAGCTATCTTCATCCACCCTGTAATCGAAGGCAGCGGACGAGGAAGAACAACCGCGGTGAACTGAGCTTGAATGCGGTTGTGGTTGTCGCTGTAATTGTGTCCTCCTCCTCCTCTGTCGCCGCTTCTCATTCCCATTTCCTCTGCCATTCTCATTCCCATTCGATTCAGAGATCGGAGCACAAGGCCCTGCTTCCACCGTTATTGACACGCATGATCCCATCCCTCATTTAATTCACCCTCACCTGCATGTGTATATATTGCTATCATCAAGTTTATGTTCATGGCAATTCAGTTGAACACAAAGAAATAGAACAGAAATGCATAATAATAGTACCAATTGCAACGATTCCGATAGTGTCCGTTTTGATGTCAATCACAATTCAGACAAACTCATCATCTGCTTTGTTGAATTCTCATTTCACTTTCTACGTTTTGTTCTTCGTTATTCATTAATCTGATAATTTCACATCACAATACAATCTTACAATATCTACTGAATTTGAAGAGAATGGAATGGAATGGTAAATAAATGATTGAGCTTAGGTAATACAAAATTGAATTGAAACCCAAAATTTTGCAGCAATAGATAGAAATACATATATCTATCTCTCCGTCCCTGAATTTGTTCGCACTTAGACCATAAATGGCAGATTTGGAAAATAAGGACGACAAAAACAAAAGGAACCAACACGAAAAGAGGAAAATATATATAGATATACGCTCACTCAGCCTTTCCTTCTTTCACCCAAAGTTTTGTAAAGAACCACGCTTTTCCTTAACAATCTAAATAATAAGATAAAAAGTACTGCTACACATAACTACAAGTCTTTTTGGTATACAAGTCATATAAGTCATTTATTTAACGCACGTGTCATGTTATTCTTCTTTATCTCCCGCATTCTTCTTCCTCCTTCTCCTCTTCCTTCTTTTTTGTGTTTCTTTTCCTTTTTCTTCGCGTGTTTCATCTTCATCGTCATTTTTTATTATTGTTATTATTGCTGCATTTTTTTCCTCCTCCTCTTTCTATTGATTTTGCAACATTATGTATTTTTTTTTGTTTGATTTTTTCCTCTAAAAAGAATTATAAGAATATGAAATAAGAAGATGAAGAAGAATTGAAGAAGCAGCAGAAAATGAGGAGGAAGAAGAGGAAGAATTTGAATTATGCAAACTTATCAGTACATCTACACCGAAAGTTCTTAAACAATACACTTGAATATTTTCGTATTACACCCAAATATCTTTGTGTTACACCCAAATTTGCTGCAAATACAGAAAAATATTTTTTCTAATGCTGCATTTTTTTCTTCTTCTTTTTTTCTTATTTCTTTCTTTCTTTTAGTTGAATGAATGTAAATTCATCATCTTCGAAGTAATTTTGCAACATTATGTGTTTTTTCTTCTTCTTTGTTTGATTTTTTTTGTTTTTATTCTTGTTATTAAAAGAGTAAAACAAGAAGAAACTTAAAAAGGTAAAATAAGAAGAAAAAGATTAATAAGAAAAAAAGAAGAAGATGGTGATGATTATGAAAAAAAAAGAAGCAGCAGCAAAAGATAAGGAGGAAGAAGAGGAAGAGTTTTGAATAACTTATCAGCACACATATACCGAAAATTCTTAAACAATACACTCGAATATCTTCGTGTTACACTCAAATTTGTTGCAAATATAGAAAATATTTTCGCTGCATTTTTTTCTTTTTCTTTTTTTCCTTATTTCTTTCTTTTTTTTTAGTTGAATGAATGTAAGTTCATCCTCTTTCAAGTAATTTTGCAGTATTATGTGTTTCTTCTTCTTTATTTGATTTTTTTGTTTTTATTCTTGTTAAAAGAGTAAAACAAGAAGAAACTCGAGAAGATAAAACAAGAAAAAAAAATATTAATAAAAAAAATGATGATATTGATGAAAAAGAATAAAAAGAAGTAGTAGAAGATGAAGAGGAGGGAGAAGAAGAGTTTTGAATTATGCAAAACTTAGCAACACACATACACCGAAAATTCTTAAACAATACACCCAAATAGCTTCATGTTACACCCAAATATCTTCGTGTTACACCCAAATTTGTTGTAAATACAGAAAAATATTTTCTTTAATGCAGAACTTTTACATTACATTCAATTCAAACCATCAAACATGAAACATTATTCACCTACAGAATTATAAACTACTAACGAAAAAATTAACTAGAGTCGAATCACATCTCAACTACTTGATTGGATTCAAAACAATAATCAATTTCCTTCTGGTTCAATTGACAATCTGAACTTAAATTATTCATTATCTTCAATAATGAGATAACTAATGATGAAGGAGAAGGAGGAAAAGGAAGGAGGAGAATAAATTTCAATGAAAAAAGGAGGAAGAGGAGAAGGATGTGATGTTGGTAACGGCACGAAAAAGAACGTGCGTGCGTAAATATAAATGACTTGTATAAACTTGTATAAAAAATAACTTGTATGTGAAAAATAATTGTAAGATAAAAAGGTAAAGTTAATTTTAATTTTAATAGATCTCTATGAGTTTTTTTTTTTTTGGTGACTTGATCTCTATGGATTTGTTTAAGCGCTATTAAATTAATAAATTTTTTTTAATGAAAAAAGTTTCTTTTAAGTGTATTTAATAAATTTTTAATAATAAAAATAAAAATATTAAAAAATTAAAAAACAATTTTTTAAAAAATTATAATTTATATCTTATTTTAAAAAAAATTAAAAAAAATATTTTTTACATAATAAATAAATAAAAATATCTTTTTATCTTATTTTATTCAAACATAATTAATAAATAAAAATATATTTTTATATGAAATATTCATCGAATCACTTTTACTTTATAAAAAATCTTTTAAAAAAATATCATTTTAAAAAAATCTTATTCAAAAAGGGCACGCCTTATATGAAATATCTTTATGTGACTAGTTATTATTATCCTATTACACAAATAAGTTGTTTCATGCAATAGCTGATATACTTTACTCTTCAATTTTTTTTTTTTGTGTGTATGGTTATAAATATAAATACAATTCTATTTCTTTTTCCAATTGCATTCATATATTGAGTTTATTATTAATGTTTTCTTGTATATGAATAACCATAGTTGATAATATTCATCCAACTAATTATAATTTTATTCTAAAGAGAAGTTTATTTTTGCAATTAAAGAATACGTTAGAAAAAGCCAATAGCATAAATAATTACTTTTAGTTCTGCACAAACGCATAGATCTAAATCTAATTTTATTTAATTGTGTGACAATTTTTTAGTTTTTATTACGCTAGTGTTTTAAGACCGTAAACAAAAAAAAAAAAAAGCTTAAATATGAAAAGTAAAATCTTAATTTAGTTCTGAAAAAATATATGTTAAAATATTGAAATATTAGCAACATCAACATCAACGATTCCAGAACATTGATTTCGTTTTTATTGTCCAGGGCATGAATAGCAATCCGAATAGCTTCCCCATCTTCATCCCATATTCGCTGAATTTGCAACTCATATTTTGTATGTCTATAACATTATTTGTTTGTAACCTTTCTAAACAAAAAGTACTTACATAAAAGCTACAAAGTACACTAGGCTAACCATGAGGGCTGATCTCAACAGAAAGGAACTAAGCCACAAAATGGTTAACACACACGACATATTCAACAGTGATAGTGCCTTATAACACAAGTATTTGCTTCCTTTACTTGGAATACATAATAATGATGAGTATCTCTCTACTGCGGCTGTGGCCTTGTCTGTACAATGAAGATGTCTTTTCCAACAAGGCATCCCTCCACATCCTGTGGGCAACCAAATTTCCTCTCAAGGAAAAACCCCACCGAACAAAGGCGTTGACCGAGTTGTCTACGGAAAACTGGATCAACAGTCAGCGGTTTCTTGCTGTAATCCACAGTCAAACGGATAACCTCTCCATCCGCAGGTCCTGCTCCACGTACCAGCAATTCCTCACTGAAGTTTGCAAAAGCCAGCGTTTGCACTTGACCGTTGAATTTACCTGTTGATATACGCCATGGAGTACCCCTGGTACCAGAAGCCAGAGTTTCACCAAGGCCAGAAGCAATCTCGGCCGCCACAACATTATTATCCTGCTCTGTTGGGCTGACAGTGTGTAGTACAAATGATAGATCTGGCGAAAGCATTTCTTGGACTAAAACTGCCATGGAAGCTTCCTTCTGCGGCACACCAGCAGCACGGCGACTCAAAACTGCCCGCCGTGTGTATAGCGAAGCCCACACTTGGCTAACTGCAGATCCAAAAACTGTTGGATTGGAAGGACTAACATTGGGTATTGATTCGTAGAGTCCAGCAGCTGACATTCCAGCCAAGTCTTCAACGTTGGCGCTGGAACGAACAATCAATCGTGCATTGCTTGGAAACATTCTCTCAATGCTTTCAATCACATCTTTTGATGGCTTCAAGGAAGAAATCAATTGCTGCAGTTGATGGCATAGCTCATCAAGCTCACCACCCTCTAGTTTTGCAGTTTCTATCTTTTCCAACAACGACCTAAATGTTTCAGTGCAGTTACTATTCTCTAGCTCCAATTCCATGGATCCAAATGGTAAAACTGCCCCAGCAGGAACCCGAAAAGAAGCCGGCACTCCCTGATCACTGTAAACTGTAGTTGAAAATCATGTTTTCATATAGTTAGATACTACCTTGACTCTTGATGAAGTCACAGAAAATATGATCAGGAAGAATAAATAATTACTGCGAATTATTATGATGCACATTCTTGATATCCTCAGTTATTAGTCTATGATTCTGACAATTGACTATCAAAATTTCATAGGCATTTACTATATTAAACTTTCTTTCATGAAGATGTAATAGGTTCTTCTAGAGATAATAGAAGAATTCATCAAGTGGGAGAGCGAAGAATTGAACCACATGACATCCTCCTCTACATGCAAGAAAAAATATAAAATAAAAATGCAACAAAACATCAACCCTCAATAAATAAATAAAACAAAATAGTCAGATTTCGGATTTTAAAAATAAAACGAAATTTTAAAAAATAGATAGATGGTATCATGTCCATTAGCACAGGAAGATATCATAAAAAACATAAGAATGGGGCTTGAGGTTACTTGTTGCATTATCCACATGCAACTATACAAGAGAGTGGGCAACATAAGTACAATATTACTTTGGCTTCATATTACCTTTATCAGAAACAGAGGACAATGAAGACAAACGACCACATGCAGCTGCCTTTGCACCAGAAGTCTGTGTTTCTGCATCAGGAAGCAAGATAACTCCTCCGGAAGAAGCACCCTTGATATGGTTAAAGTTAACCATTACTTTGAAGTTCTTATAATAGAGAAATTAAAGAAAGGTAATTAAATAAATTCTCTAGGTATAAAGATCATGAGAATTTGGGATGTAGCTGGGCCATTAGTAAGCCTGAAGCATCAGCAGCCATGACTCTGAATATCATATTAGATAACGTGTTGCAATATAAAGCATTAATCTCTAATGATTTAAGTCTAGTACTAGAGTAGTTCTGTCTGTACAAGCCTGGCTCAATAAGACTACAAACCAAACAAGATAATGTGCTTAACAAACTTTGGCTATTAATTACCTGCATGGCTGCAGTCTTAGAGAAACAGACAACCTAAAGGGTTATGTTACCAGGTGAAGGATTAGAACTGTCTGCTGTCTGAACAGGGTCCCTGAAGGACCTACCTTGTTCTAAAGGGATTAACCTCTAGATGATTTACTTTTACTTCTGTATGACCAATATACTTCAGCACCAAATACTGTTGTTATGTGAAATATAAAGAAAGGTGTGAAGGATTTTATAAAATAATTGGAGTAAAGTACGAAAATTACCTATGGAAGATCATGTGGCAAACAAAATTACACATGAAAGAACTAATGTTCATCCAATATACCCAAAAGACTTATTTTTAGGGGTCAAATCTTCCTAAAAGGTGGGCATTTTTGTCTGCAACATGGGTATTTTGCCCTCTGAATAAAGCTTTTTTGGTATAGGGGATGAAGTTTTATTTTTCATGGGTAATTTTGATACTTCACTCAATAATTGGTATTAGGAAATTGTTATGGAACTCGGTAAGTAATTATTTGTAGTGCACCCAAAGTGTTATCATAGGATTGAATACCATTTTGGTGAATTACACTTCCATCCTCTATTAATTCCTCACTGATGAAAGGATTTTATCTCTACCATGCAGCACCATTATTCAACGTCATTAAAATGTTATTGCTAATAAATTCTTTTAACTCTAAATCTAACCACGTTCAACAAGCTGAAAGTTCATTTCTGAACACAAAACAAAGTAAACTCATAAACAATAATGTATTAACTTAAAAAATATCAGAGCAAATGAGTTTATTGTTCTCTACCTGAATATAATTGGAGATTCTACCAGCAGAGAAAGATGAAATGTCAACTCCAGATAAACTGTCATCAGAAGTTTTAACTGAATATTTGTCATCAGAATCAACTAAAGAGGACAGCTTCAGATTCACACCCGCGGGAGATGCTTCCAGCCTGAAAAGTTAATTGAAACAACAAACAAAGAAAATGAAGAACATTATAGCATTAGATATATTGACAACATGGAAGAAATAATTTGGGGGGAAAATAATTCAGTTTTCAGATTAGTAATCTGGAACAAAAAGTTTAACTTAAAATATAACCTCACAGGTGACCCGACAAGAGTTTTTATATTAGCAACTTCTTCTTCATCTTCACAAGTGACAAATACAACCTTTTCCTGTATAGACAATAGCTTTATGGATGTCATTAACATGAATTTCACACCTAACATAATTAAGTGGATACTTGAAAGACTTGCCTGCCGGGCCCTAACACCAAGATGAGATAAGTGAGGTAGCTCTTGCTGAAGTATGACTCCCACTATGTTCTTCCCAGCAGCAGTAACCTGCCAGCATAATGAAAAATAAATCAACATTAAAGTATTTAGCACCCAGTGTACCCACCAAGGTACAACATTACCTCTTCATCACCATCAGCTTTGTTAACAAGAAGGATAATAGGTCCTTCTGTTGGTGATGGTAGTGATCCCGGAACAATCCTTTCAACCTAGGTTAAACAAATAAGAAATATACGTGAGTTAGAGTGGAGTGACCGAAGGGAAGCTAAGTCAAAACAAACTGGAAATATGTGCTATTTGCCTATTTGGAGTGGACTCACCCCCATCCGAAGGGGAGGAGGGTCATTATTTTTTTCTCTGTTGTTTGGATATGGTAATCCTATCCTAGTTTATTGCTTATTTGGTTCTTTGAGGACCTTGATGTCCCTTTGGTCCAATTACTGATAGAAAAGAACAATGAGAGTGTGTTTTCTTGTCTTGTTTCTTACACTGATTCTCTCCTTCCCATTAATACCTTACTGCTTCTGTTGACTATCTTAAGTCCTATGTGTGAAGAATGCTTCAAAAGCTCATGCCAGGATGGGTGGCAAAGGAGTGTGCATGTGGAAAAGGTGGCTCTAGTGAAAGATGAGACCTAGCATTTGATTTCATTACCTGCTTACAAAACACACTGTGAACTGCTAGTTTGTCTATGTAGTCAAAATAAAATTCTTGATGGATATGATTGCTAAGTTGAAGTGTTGCATAACATGCTCAGATCTTCAGAGTTGACGACTAAGACACACACACTCTCTCTCTCTCTCTGCCACTTCATCTGTATGAATCTATCTTCACATGATATTTCTAAGTGTAATTCAGTACCTGAACCAATGTTCCTGAAACAGCTCCTGGAACAAGAACATCCCAACCTTGAGAACCAAGACTACTTCTAACAGCTTTTAGAAGAAGAGTGCATAATTTCGAAACCTGAAATATCACACTAAGAATTTCCAGTAGAGAAATTAGTTATGGCAATGAAATCCAAGTCGATGAATAAATAAAAAGAAAGCACACAAACTGCTGAGATCACTAAATTATAATTACTACGACTTCTCTCAATAAAATGCTGAGGATAATGCAGTCATACCCAGCACGAATTTCAGCTTCTGTATATGTCCGGACATTGTTTTCAGGAATTCCTAGAGCTTTTCCTAGCATCTGCGGCATTAAAAGTGAAAACTTAGTTTATTTCAAGTTATATGCAATTATGCATCATATAAAGAGGATTCTAGAGTCAAATATAAAAAATTTCAAAAAATATTTAATTTGTTACTATATTTCAAGGAATGGATTTGCCTCAACAGTATGGGTTCGTCTTTTTACAATAGGGTTGTCTTTTGAGTGTGATATGTCGAACATTCTAGTAAGCCACAAATCAAATTATTTAGGGTTATTAGGACTAGAAAACTGTTTCATTTTGCAATTTATATTTTGCCCGTAGGAAAATTTTGTAGATGGTTTATAAAATTGTGATCAATAAATTTATACATTGGCATCAAGCTATCATGCATTTAGAGAATAATAGTACACTTTTTAACCTCGACTTTTTGGGGGAATATCTTAAGAAGTTCTTCAGTATATTCATCAGTTAGCCTTTTTGTTCTATCAAGAGTAGCTTTCAGTCTCAATGTCCAAATAGTCTTGCCATCTTCATTCCCTAATAAAAGACAAAGGGGATTAAATTTAACAGGAAAAATTAATCAACACAGTAAAATTATTTACAACAAAGATGGCATAATTCAAGGAAAGACCTAAGAAAGTTACCTTCCAAATCAGAAAGGCCTTGTTTACTCCAGGCACTGAGCTCATTTTCGATAGCACCACATTCTTCTGGTTTCCAATTAGACAATTTCAGCTGGTGGACTCCAATAGTAAGGGCTCCAAGAGGATCATTCCATGAAGCTACATTTTTTGACTGCACATTTGCAGCCAGCCAACGAGCACCCCCCAGAACTTCAAGCACATTGAGATATCTATTCATATGAATTCAAAAGTTAACACACTACCAAGAAAGGTTTTGTGTTCTTGTAAGTAACACATAGCCAAAAAGTTCTACATCTGCATCAAATATTTGGCTTCACTTTAACACTACTCTTTATCATTTGCAATTATTAAAATTAGTTGATATATTTTAAGTCCCAAATTACATTATGGATTTAGTCAAGATAGTCTTTATAAACACTAGGGTGCATCTGCCCAGTTGATCTAGCTTTTGGGTTTGAATTGAGCCCACAATATTTGAACAGTACTAGAGTGTATTTTGTAATTGATAATACGCCACGTGTATGTGTTCATTTCTTCCAAATTTCACACTTTAGATATTCCTAGGCATGTTCAATATGGTGTAAGGATAGGGCTATGATAGCTTTTTATTCTTTTCCAATAAAAGACAGCCTTCTTGAACTTATCCATCTCTCTCCCTTTAAGCTAATTTGAAGTGTAATCAAGTTTACAATATTAAGAATATAATTCTTTAAATAATTCAAGGTCTAACAATAATCTATCTCAATATAACTAGAGTAACTATATATTATATTCAGAGGGTAGCTAATAATGTCTAAGTACACCTGACTTTTGCATAACATTGTACTCTTTATATATTTCACAAAACTCATTAGCATCTGAGATCTGATAGTCATTCAAACTGTGAAGCAGAAAAAGGTATGGCAAGAACCTGCTCAAAAGAACAAACGAGTAATCCTCAAGGCCAATCTCACATAAGCGCCACTGTACCTCCAAATAAACAGAAAAGGAAAAAAAAATTAAAGCATTCCAGCATTCTTCCAATAGCTATCTAGACTAAATTTTACCAAACAATTAAACAAAGTAGTGTCACCTTTTGCCGCATAGCTATTGCTGAATCTGGAGCATCATTCCTGAGACCACTTTCGAGACCCTTTACAATAATTTCTCTCAAAGCATTCAAAGATTCCATGGTTTTAAATAGAAGTTTAATTCCTTTTTCTTCTGAATCAGAAGTTGATTCTGATGCAGCATCCAAATCCTGAAGAAGTAATCAACATTGTCCCTTAGCAGTACATACAACAATGAGTACCAGACTAAAGCTTATTCCTTAATAGAAAGGGAAAGGAGAAAATTCATATCCAAGAAATATGTTGACAACCACAATATGACTGAGAGAATCATACATCAAATAAGGTATTGAATTAGCATCCTAAATTAGATGCTAAATTGCAAACACACATTCTCATTTCTTACTCATGGCTTAGTCCGGGAAGCAAAATAAAACAGTAGGATAATAGAGACTTCAAATGAATTCAGAGTACTCTAAGGTTCCTATGCAAGTAGTATTTTATATATTTAACTATGAAAATAGTAGAAGGGCAATGATTAGTATTTCCATAAAAGGATATGGATTAAGATAGAAGCACCATAACAGACTGATCAAATTACTTCAACATATAGTTTATTTTTTCACATCCTAAATCTCATTCAATAATTAGTATAACACAGACCCTAAGACCAAACCAAGAAATAAAATTGGCAGATAGCAGAACAGGGAGGAAGTAAGAAAGAAATAGCAAATCCACCTTTTTGCACTCCAAGAACGAGTTAAGTGCTGAAATGGCATGCTCATCCATAGATTCACGAATTGATTCTAGCTGTTCAGCAAGACTGCAGCATGATAAAGTCATACAATAAGATATCAAAATTATGATTGCCCAACCATGAATAAGTTAGTTGGCTGTAAAAGTGATTTGACTATCTCTTTGAGATTAAGGTACTATGTTCACTCTTAAAGTGAACAACAATTAAGTTACATAAACAGAACAAGAAATGATGTTTTTTCTCTCTCTTACAGCTGCTGGAAATCACAAGAGACAGCAAGGTATGATGCAACAGTAAGGTTGCTGTTGTATGACTTTGGTGGTCACAACCCAGAGTTTCTAGTCCTGGGAACAGTCTTAACACAAGGGGAAAGGTTGCATGACACTCACCAAACCACACAATTGCACAGATGCATGCACTGGGTTGCATGCTCGGTCTTGTCAATGAATGCATGAAGTTTCATGATCGATCTATTGGTTTATAATGTCTAATCATGCATTCAAATGATGTAGTGATCCAGTAGAAGGTTAAAGGTCTTCAAGAGGAAATACCATGACATATAACATGTCTCATAATATGATATTTTGAATTAAGATAAGAAAAACAAGTTTAATTTACATATGTTTACAAGTGATACTGAGAATTCAAGATAAACCTGCCAGCATTAAAGAAGTCTTTGAGTTCTTGATGAAATATCTTGAATTGCTCCACAAATGCTTGACTATATTCTCCTGGGTTCTTTGTGATTTTAGCGAGCATAGCTTCTGTTGCAACCAAATCTTCAGGACCAGCATTTCGGTGAAGCTTGTTTTGTATAGTGTGCTTAATTTGTAACTGCCCAAAAAGAGCATGAAACAGGCAATCTATCATTTACATTAAACTGAAATGGGATTACATACTTGAGGTACTGTGGGAAAACAACCTTGAGGTCATGTGGGATGTCATTCCGGTGAGCAATATCTCTAATTCGAGTCAGAGGAACAGATGCAGTGAATTCAGCCTTGAAAGATGGCAAACATGGATGAATCTTACGGATGACAAGAACTTCCTGTATATCAATGAAAAGTTATGGTAAATGAAAGAAGCAAGGCCCAAATTCTATTAGACAGCAAGACACAATATGTAGCAAATGGAAAACCAAACATTATATTAATTGACAATTGGAAAACTTCCAGAACAATTTCCGATCCTAGGGATTATGCGTAGAATGTAAATTTCCTTAAAATTACAGAGCGACATTTTAGTACAGAATTAAAGTCAGAACAACTCTAGTTGACTGAATGTGAACTGTAGAACCAAGCCTGAAATGTGGCCAGAATACAATCACCTTCATAACTCCACATCAAAATACATAATCATTGATAGAAGGGGGAAGAAAAAAAGGGGTGACAAAAAAACTTACCAAAGTGGTAACTCAATTTTATCTCATGCACTAGTATATGATGGAAACTTACGGAAATGCATATTTATAATACATACACTTGTACAGAGGTTAGTACTAACCTGAGGTGATATATCCTTCCGGCTTGTATGCCGCTCTAATTCACGAAATATAAGCCTTGAAATCTCAGCATGCCTATTTGGGCGATGGTGACCTCCATCTTCAAAACAAGGAATCTGCCCTGTGTTTATCCACTGCATAAGATGAACTACGAATGACTCAGATGGTTATACAAGAGGAACAAAAGCACAAACGTATCAAACACAATGAAGCCAAAAAAACAGAACAAGACCTTGAGATAGATGGCAGAGTATATGAGAGCATCCAGTGAATCTCCTCCCTGCAGACTTCCTTCTATAATATCGCGAACGATATCAAGCTTGAAAGCGAAAAATGGTGAACGAAATTAATACATTTATTAATCTAACATGATTGAAAATACGCGGAAAGATTGAACAATTAGGAAAAGTAGTAATTTGCAGCAAATGTACCTTTCTCCACCAGTTCCTGGCACTTTGATCACCTTCAACCAATCGGAGAGCCAAGCCTTGAAGACCAGAAGTGTCCCATTTCCGTTGAGTTTCATGGGATTCATGCTCGTTGGATCGCATAAAAGAAATGGATTTACCCTGCCACTGTCCCACAAAAGGACTGGTCTCGGAATCCGCTTCCAAGACAGGAGAAGCTCCATTACCCTCATCCGCAGCCGTGGACGCATCATCATCGCCGCCGCCATGGTCTTCGTCCAATTCCAAAGTCATGAGCTCCATATTCTCACTGGTAGCGTTCCATGTGGCAAGGGTGGCAAAATTGCCTGGCTTGGTGGGGAGTTTCAACACTCTGTTATCTCCATCTTCCCAAACAAGAGTGTTGTCGTTCTTCACAATAACGAACTTAAACTGGAGGGCGTTTTCGTCTTCTTGACCCGGTTTGAGGTCGAGGTTGAGGTCGCAGACCCATCCATTTTCTGTCCAGTTCATGGGAACATTGTTCTTCCAAGATCCAAGCTCTTTGGTTGATCCTAGAATCGCGACGTGATCGCCGAATTCAACTTGGTGATCTAACTGAACGTGAAGCTGGACTTTGTCCTTAGCCTTTGCCTTCTTCTTCTTCGTCTTGCGCTCTTCCCTAGTTTGAGTAGAGGAGAGAGCGGAGAGAGTGAGAAGGGGAAGAGTGTGGGTGGAACGGAATCGGAGACGGCGAGTGAGAGGCGGAGGAAGGAAGAAGAAGGAGGAGGAAGAGGAAGATGTGTTAGGATTTGGTTGAATTAGTCCCACATTGCTTAGGATAGCAAATGGAGTGGGTGGCCTAGGCTATAAATATGAGGCTAAGTTCTCCATTTGTTTTTGCACCAGTCAGAAACACTTTAAGCTTGTATCTGATTTTTCTTTTCCTCTGTACTCTTTGATTAGAGAGTGTTGTGAGGTGTAGTTAGATATTTGCTTTGAAAGAGTGTGGGTGTACTGGGGTGCCGGTGAGAGAAAGAAGTCTATGTGTTGTAACAATTTTCACATAGTGATATTCTCTGGTTGTCATTTGACAACGGCCGTGGTTTTTTCTCCGGTAATTGGAGTTTCCACGTTAAATTCTTGTGTTGTGATTGTGTCTATTTTATTTCTCTGTCAAAGGTGTTTTCTCAAGGGGAATTGTGTCTTATTCCCAACAAGTGGTATCAGAGCTTCGGTTCGGTGGGATTTATTCTTAGTAT
The DNA here is from genome assembly GCF_003086295.3 of Arachis hypogaea. Classification (NCBI taxonomy): domain Eukaryota; kingdom Viridiplantae; phylum Streptophyta; class Magnoliopsida; order Fabales; family Fabaceae; genus Arachis; species Arachis hypogaea. The sequence continues at coordinate 151,649,498 of NC_092054.1, read as the reverse complement.
GCTCTGTGGTTGCAGCCTAGTCTGACCTTCCACATCAGAAAAGAATTTTGTCCTGTGGCTTGAGGTTGATCTTTGGTTGCTGTTGTTGTTGCTGGAAGGCAGTGTGACTCTGTGAGAGTGCAGTTTGGAAAAGGTTCTGGCTAAGGAAAGACTTGGTATTTAAGTGTGTCCATTGTGACCCACCTCTCTTTCCTGGGGACCCTTCCTAGTGCACGGTCTACAGTTGAGTTATAATATTCCAGTATACGGTTGCAACAATGTCAGGATATTCAAGTGCTGTGAAGCTTGAAATAGAGAAATTTGATGGAAGAATCAATTTTGGCTTGTGGCAAGTACAAGTCAAGGATGTGTTGATACAATCAGGTTTGCACAAGGCGTTGAAGGAGAAGATCTCTGGTTGCTCTCTCTATGAGAGAAGATGATGTTCTCTAGAAGACAAGAAGTATCCTCATGGTATTACCGCACTGCCATGGATAAGGATGAGTTGTGGCAATCAGGTCCACAATTGCACACGGGCATTGGTTGGCGTTGAGATGCAAGGTGTGTGGCGGAGTTAGGTCGATGGCTGAAGAACTTCCAGGAAAAGCCAATTTGGAAGTTGCACCATGAATTTTCAGCAAGGTTTCGATCTGTACCAAGGCGAAATTCTTGGAGTGGTCTAATTCCAAGTGAGTATACTTTCATGGTGGAGTATGATAGTTCTCTGAACTATGATTGTCGGTATAGACAATGGCAGCAAAGAATTGTCGGTGTTGACAATGGAAGCTGAAGATGTGTGACTATTTCAATCAAGGTGGAGATTGTTAGGATTTGGTTGAATTAGTCCCACATTGCTTAGGATAGCAAATGGAGTGGGTGGCCTAGGCTATAAATATGAGGCTAAGTTCTCCATTTGTTTTTGCACCAGTCAGAAACACTTTAAGCTTGTATCTGATTTTTCTTTTCCTCTGTACTCTTTGATTAGAGAGTGTTGTGAGGTGTAGTTAGATATTTGCTTTGAAAGAGTGTGGGTGTACTGGGGTGCCGGTGAGAGAAAGAAGTCTATGTGTTGTAACAATTTTCACATAGTGATATTCTCTGGTTGTCATTTGACAACGGCCGTGGTTTTTTCTCCGGTAATTGGAGTTTCCACGTTAAATTCTTGTGTTGTGATTGTGTCTATTTTATTTCTCTGTCAAAGGTGTTTTCTCAAGGGGGAATTGTGTCTTATTCCCAACAAGATGGATGTGTGAATCTGAAGGGAGAAGTAGAAGAGTGGCACTGCAAGCCACGCACACAATCCATGGCTTCCAACGAACTCAATGGAACTTTCAGTTGAGTCACTGTTAGTTAGAACTTAGAACTTCAAGTAGCAGAGAAAGAGAGAGAATAGTGTTATGTAATGCGTGCATTGCTATTTTCTTTTCTTTATTGTATTTGTATGTATGGCAACGATTGAGATTGAGATTCAGATTTGGCAGTAAATATCGCCACACTGCTATTTTGGAAGGTGAAGACTTATAGCTATCCGCGTGAAATTAATAATTGAAAATAGTTAAGAGTAATGTTAGGGATCATCAATTCTTGTGATTTGTAGCCATCAAATAACTATTAATAATAGTTTTAATGGTGTGAGATTGGTATGAGATTTTATCCAATGGCTCACTTTTTTTTGCTGGTTATATGCTGGTCAAATTTTAACAAAGTTGCTAGCTCCCTAAACTTTTTCAATAGTTAAATAATAATTTAATTAAATTTATTAAATTATAATTTTTGACTTTTTAAAATACTTGCGGGATCAAAATTATATTATAGACACTTTTAAAAATGTAAATAATTATAAGATTGGACATTGGTATCAACTTAACATTAAAAATACCAACAAAATATGTTATAAAAATTCTTGTAAATAATTATTCATTTTTACTAATATGATAATATATAATTAGATATTTATGTAAAATTTTTTTGAACTTCTAAAATTTAAATTTAAAAAGTGATACATTGTTAGTGTATTGTTTATTTGCTTACAGGGTCAATACCTAAAAATCTATCTCTAGTGTCATCTAATTCGAAAACAAAACATAATAAACTATTGTGTTTTATAGAATTACATACTAATTTTTCGGGAAGAAAAATCACCACTTATTTCAACAAAAAAGCCAACACAGATTTTTGGTCTGAAAAATATGGACACTTTTGTATTCTCTCTCTAACCACACGTGATATTTCATTGAAAGAAATTGGACGGTTCAAACAACTAGCATGGTTAGATATTTATCTAGATCATCTTCTAAACAAACCCAAATTAGCTAGATATTTGTGTACAAGAATTTATAAATTTCTTCTTAGTCCTTTCTTCTTATTCAACACCAACAGGATCAATGTCAAGTTTCCTAGCCATTTTCCCCTTCTTCTCGAGAATATCCCTCTTAATCCTTTTTTTTTTAAATTAAAAAAGGAGATTTATCTCTCTTAGATGTATGGCTCATTTAGTTTAACTTTGAAAGATTCCTTCAAATGCATAAGTAAACAACAACAAAGCAGAGCATAAAATTGGGATAATGTATGGGATGGAAAGCAATTTTCTTTGGAACTGAATGCATTGGGTTAGAAATTAACAAGACGTACTTGCGTACAAGCAATTGGCCACAATGACCTTGTATGTTGTATCTCTAAGTAAAAGACAAAAAGAAAATTACAACACCAGAGTCAGTTTTGCAGAATAAAAAGACTCAACCTGGCATCCCATATGCTACATTAAAAACAAAGATAGAAGAAAAAAGGTCAAGGTTGCACAGCCTCTAAAAGTTTCTCATAAACTTGTCTAGCAGTCAAATCCTCCACCTGAAACAATCATCAGATGTTCAGAACAAATTCAAAGTAGGGGACATCTTATGAGAGAATACATTTTGTTTGCAAATCATCACCATAAATACAATTTGAGAATTAGGATCATAAATCACTCAGAAAGGAATCAAAGGATGCTTGAATTGAAGGTGTATATGTAGTAATATAACTCACCACAAGTAGCTTTGACTTGTTATTCCATCCTCTCTGAAGAGTCATCTGACTCAATCTCAAACCCAAAACCTATGTCAAATATGTAACTGAGGTTTAGAGTAGAAACAAAATGATAAACATGTAAAGGGCAGCTAATAAATGCACAGCGCTCCCACCATTGTGGGTTTCGCAAGGGTCCCATGAGTATGATCGCAACAATTCTGAACAGAGAAATGCTGTTTTTGCAACTACATCCCATAACCCTCCCCCAGTCACAAGGGCAACATTTAACACAGCACCAAAGCCGGCCCCTTACAAAATGAGTAACAAATAGATAAGAAACATACTTTTCCCATAAATTCCAATAGTTCGTTGTTTGCTTCTCCACGGGCAGCAGGAGCAGCTACAGTGACTCGAACATCATCCGCATTTACTCCTAAACCGAAGAAAACAAGATATAAATAATTCTCCAGATCAATCATTCCTTTACTAATAAGTCTGTACAGCAGTTCCTCTTCAACTATAAGTTACCCTATGGCCAAATAGATGTATCATTGTATCAGGTATTCATACTCCAGATAATTCAAAGTTTCAACCCTGTTTTGATTAAAAAAAAAAAAAATTACTAGAAAATGTGGGTACAGGAAGACAACTTTTTACTATACCATTCACCATTTGCTCTGGTGCTTTCATCGCCCCCTCATTCATTTCTATATTTTCATTTCGGGTTTCTCTCCACCTTCTCAATCAAGACCTAATGTCAACAGTGGTTTTATGTAACAAACCTTCCCTTGAACCCCATGAGACAATGAGACCTTTAACTAATAACATAATTCTAAAGACATACTCAATCTTCGCTGAAATAATATTTGAGCTAATTTTGTTTTCTAAGTTGCAGGCCTCCAATAGCCATGAAATTTTACTGAAGAAAGAGAGATATGCAAGCACGTAGAATTTGCTATGCTTGTAAGAATGTTACAAGTTTGGCATATTAAATTTGCAGTATCATAAAATACCTAACCATAATAATGGGAATCGAAAAGAATCATTGGTCATTGAAAACTATATGACGGCATGGACAATCTTTTATTTGTATTATTAGTGGTCCACATTCCATATCATTAACAAACAGAACTCCATGGGGCCAGTTTTCGATTTGCACTCTGTTCTATATCACTTATGTGTTTATTGAAGAAAAATAGTATAAAAATATCAATTGTAAGAAAGAAGCTACTTGTGATTGCAGATCTTTGTGCTCGATCTTCCACTTCTATCGCAACCTGAACAAGTCCTCCTTCAAGCTGGGAGATACACGGTGGAACTGGTGCATCCTAAAGAAGAAAGAAACCATGACACAACCAAATCACATTGAGAAGATGTATTATCATCTACATACATATCACTCAGGAATGGGGTACAAAGGTTTTTATGGAGGAAATGAGAGACCTGTGGGTTGGTTTCAGCAGCTACAGTACTGAGTGCTCCATCAACAACATACACAAAAGATGAAAGTTCTAAATCTTGTTCTGCACGGTAACAAACAAAGAGACCACAACCAATACAATTCATGCGGAATTGTTTCTCGAGTTTGCCTTCGCCTCTGCGCCACGGCAATGTCAAAATGAGCGAATGAGTATGTGACCAAGAATCAAAGAATATCACTATCAATGAGTAAACCAACAATTCTGCATTTTCAGTGTTATGAAGTACTATTAAGGACGATTAGAGCAAGTAAGTAAGTAATTAACCGTTTCAAGATAACTTTTCCGGCTTCATGAATGTTGAATCTAGCAAGATGTTTGTTCTTGTCTAAAACGTAGGCTTTATCGGTCTTCCTTTTGGGCATTTTCTGTAACTGAGTATCTTAGAGAGGATCAAGACAAAGAGAGATCGATTACATATATATTGTAACTATAATTAACAATGATGAAAAGGTAATTAGGGTTTAGTAAATAGAGGAATGGGATATGAACCAGTTATGAGGACGTGGGAACCACAGTGCTTGCAGTAATAAACAAAGAGATCGGAGTGAGGACCCTCCGGCGCTGCATCTTCACTTGAGTATGTATGTGTTGTCCTCTTCGGCATTCTCCTTTCTTCTTCCTTTCACTGCAACTCAACCAATATAACATTCAATTCATTGCAAAGAATTTACCCTAACCCAATCAATCTAACACAAGCTAGTTGCTTATAAAGACGAGATGAAGAGAAACAGAGGCTGAACCACAGTAGCAGATTGACAGATTCTGAGTCCGCTGAATTCTGACGAACATGAAAGGTAATAATTGGGGTTTTGGGATAATATCAAGCGCCTCGCCTGAAAATTGAAGTCATCGTCTTCCTTTGGATTTCAAATCCCTGTTTATTTATTTTATTTATATAAGAAATAAGAATAAGAAAATGATATTAAGAGTAAGTTTATAATCCTAAAAGCAAGGGAATTCTTCTAACGGAATTTAATTTTGATGGAAAAACTGGACATAAAATTCAATGATCCCATAACATTTGGACAATGATTTAATAAAAAAATATATTTTTTAAAATTTTTTAATAATTATTAAATAAATTTTATTTAATTTTAATTATAACTTAATTTTTTATATATTAATTAATTATTAAATTTATTTTTTATTTTATAAATTATTATTTTATTATTATTTATTATATTTATTAATAATTAAAAATAAAATAACAACGAAATAAATCTTTAAGACTTCTATAAATATTTTAATAATATGAATAAAAAAGAAAAATTATTGAGAACCAATATTAATTGTGTACAATGTGTACAATGGATAAAAAAAATTATAATTAAAAATCAGATTATTAATTAATTATTTAATTTTAAATTTTAAATTTTGAAAAATTAGAATTAGTATTTAAACCCCTTCACACTACGTACAATTATTTCTAATCTTACCGTAACTTCCAATATACGTTCAAAACTCACCGTCATCTTCTTCGATCCTCACCTCGCGTCACTGAATTCCTCACCGGCCATACCGACGCCGCCGCATTCTCCCACCGACACCGTCCTCACCTTCGCCGGTCAGCCCGACGCTCAGCCTAACGTTGCTATCGCTTTTTCGCGCGCCTCTCTTCCGAACCGGCTTCGTTTTCTCCCATTCCTTCAAACCTCTTCTCACCGAAGATACCACCGTGCTCTTCTTCTTCGGATCCAAACATGGTTAGCTTCTTTCATATTTGAGCCCTATGCTTCACAACAGTGTCGCTTTCGTCATGCCTAGTCATTCAAAACTATGTTTCACCACAATAGTTATTTCTTCTATTTTAATGGTCAATTTAGGATGGTCATTTTAGTAGGTATGCGAATGGTTATTTTAATTTTTATATAGATGATTATTTTGATTGGATTGAGTTTAATTATATATAATTAAAATATGTTAGATGTTCAATTCATTAGGTATGCGGATGATTATATTTATCCTTGGATAGTTATTTTTACTAGGGTGAGTGGCGTGTGGCAAGTTAAGTAGGGACGGTGAAATGGGACGATTATTGATGAAGGTGGGGTGCTCGCCGGTTGAAAAAGAAGAGAGTATTGGAGTGAAATATTTTAGTAAATTAGGATTTCAGATGGTAAATAACTATCTAGATTTTTTAAAAATTTGAAATTTGAAATTTGATGTGAAATAACGGAATGAGAGTTTTTAAATTTATTATTTATTTCTATTGGACTAAATAACCAATCCATTATACACATTGTCGAGATTTTTCATTGGCTCCTAGCGAGATTCATAAAAAAATATAATATTCAAATACAACAGGAGAAACACACAAAAAGAAAACTCTAAACCAAAGCTAAATGAAAAAACCGAAGTATAGAACTACGTGAACTTCTCCTTATTCCTATACATATATGAACATTAAACAATGTCAGGAGGATTTTCAAAGGTGAACAGTGAAACCAACCAGTAACATAAGACATTATTATTTCTTAATCTAGTAGTTATGTGTTGAGTTAAGAAATTAACTAAATTAATTTGTGATGATAAACATTATTTTTGGACAAAATAAATAATTAGTGTTAATTAATTATAATTACATATTACTAATTATTCATAAATTGTTGTATGCCAAAATTTGAATTATAGCCCAAAATTGGAATGAATAGAATACAATAAGGTTGGTGGGCTGGTAAATCAAGCAAAGCCCAAAAGAAATCAAAGCTGAAGAAATCAAAACGGGCCAAGTACATCACTACCCGATCCAAGCCCGATTTTCTTTCAGCAAGCAAATTCCTCTCTTTTGCCTTACCAAAAGCAACGTTCACTTCTGAAGAGTTGGTCAGAAACTCAGAAAAGTAAGAAAGAGAGAAAGAGCTTCTTCCCTAAGCTAGTAACCAAAGAAGCAAGAGAGAGAAAGTTTAAGCTTGAAAGACAGAATGTCAAATCAACAAGTTCAAGCCAAATCAAGCTTAAGAAAAGATCAAAGGTAAACCATTTCCTCTTGCATGCATAAGATCTTCTTCTCTTCTTCCCAACTCTCTGCTCTATCCGAAATGGGATACAAAGAAAAGATGGTTTCTGTTCTTCTCTGCTGTGTATCCACGGTCTTAAACATGACTTGGGGACCAAGTTGGTTTTCAAGGGCTAAGATCAAGTTGACCATGGGAAGATTTCTATGGTTGCTGATTTATAGCTTTCGGTCAAGATGAGGAAGTCAGAAGCAAAGTTTCTACTCTGGGGATTAAGGAGAAAAAGTAAATCTGTGGGTTGGTGAAGCTCAAGACTCAAGGTGTTGACCTTAGAAGAAGAACCCAGCAACATGCAAGGAGATAAAAGAGGTTTGCTGTTCATTCAGAAACCAAGGAGAGAAAACCAGTGAATAGAGGTTTTGTTCTGAGAGAGCTCTTTGAAGAAGTTCAACTAACTGGATAGTGTAACCTAATCAAAGGTGCATTCCGCTAGTATGAAGAACTGAATCAGAGGCTTGCCAATCTGGTTTTTCGCATAGCACAAAGGCTGTTGATGAAGTCAATCTCCTTCATGTTTTACAGATTCTAATTTACTTTTCAATGTTTATCGTTCTGTAATTTCTTGTGAGAAAAGGCATTGTGAGAAAACTCAAGTAAAAAGCCATGAGTGGAAAAAGGCTGAGTGAAACACTTGAGAGAAAAGTCTAGAGTTATTTTCAGATTTCTTTAGGTATGTCTATGTCTTGTATCTTGTACCTGTGAGGTATCCCTTTCTTAGTTGGGTTAGCACTAAGAGGAAATAGTTAGGTAGTAGCATAGCCAATGTCAAGTTAGGATAGAACTTGAGTGTGAAAGGATTGTGTCAATCCTGTGAAATTGGTGTATGTAATACTATTAACTATAGTGAAATTCTTCCATTGTTGTGGAGGAGACTGGACGTAGGTTGCATAGCACAAGGCAACCGAACCAGGATACATGCTGGTGTTAGCTTTTCTCTTCTCTGCTGTGTTCTGTTTTCTGATATTCATGAGACAAAAATAAATTGTCTCATAAATTTTCGCTGCTGAGTTCAAACAGAATCAGAATTGAAAGTTTGTTTAAAAAGGGTCATAACAGCAACTTAAAAGGAAGGCATAGATTCAACCCCCCTTCTCTAAGCCTACCACAACCTTCAATTGGTATCAAGAGCTAAGGTCTCAAGAATCAAGCTTAACCGCTTGGAGCAAAGATCCAATGGCGAACAACTTGGGCACAACCACAGTTGCCTACACCCTCACTGAAGGCCAGTCAAACAACCGGCCACCTTTCTTCAACGGGAAGAACTACTCCTACTGGGAAGAAAGGATAAGGATCTTCATCCAATCCATTGACTACAACATATGGAAGATTGTTGTGAGCGGTCCCAAGATCCCAACAAAAACAAGTGCTGATGGAGTGGTGACTCTAAAGAAGAAGCTGAATGGAATGAAGATGATAAGAAGAAGATAGAGCTTAATGCTAAAGCAATCAACCTTCTTCACTGTGCTATCAGCTTTGAAGAGTACCGGAAGGTGTCTAGATGCAAGACAGCCAAAGAAATCTGGAAAAAACTCCAGGTTACACACGAAGGCACTAAACAAGTCAAAGAAACGAGGATTGATATGCTGCGAAAAGAGTACGAGATGTTTAGCATGAAGGATGGAGAAAGCATTGATGAAGCGTTTGAGAGATTCTCAATCATAATCAACAACCTTGATGCTATGGGTACAAACTATGCAGAACAAACCTTGGTGAGAAAACTGCTTAGAAGCCTCACAAAAGAATGGGAAAACACTGCCACTGTCCTAACCGAGAGTAACAACATAAGTCCCATAACCTATGATGAGCTGAGAGGAAAACTCCTTGCCTATGAAGCCACACACACAAACACAGACTCAAAGAAAAAGGGAATAGCCCTCAAGTCACAACTAGAACCGAAAGAGAGTGAGTCTAGTGATGGTATTTCATATGACGAGCTTTTGTTTTTTGCTAGGAGATTTAGAAGGATGATGAAGAACAAGGGCAAATACAAGGGTTCAAGTTCAAAGGAGCACAAGATCGACTTGAACAAAGTGACGTGCCATCACTGCAAGGAGGCTGGACATTTCAAGCTAAACTATCCAAAGCTCAAAAAGGAGGACAAAGGAAAGAAGGAAAGGAAGAGAGTACTCATGGTAGCTTGGGAGGATCTTGAGAACGACTCAAATGAAGAAGAAGAATCTGAAGGAGATGACAAAGACTGCTTCATGGCTGGAAACAACAATCTTGATGAGGTAAATTATTATGATTTGACCATTGAGGACTTACATGCTATTATTGATGATCTCACTTTAAACACCTCAAAACTGCTTGACAAGTACAATGAATGCAGATCTGAAAGAGATGTGTTAAGAGCTGAAAATGATTCTTTTAAAAAAAAAGTGAAGGAAACTGAATGTGCTTTGGACATCATTGAAGAAAAGAGATTTCTAAAATCTGAACTTGAAAAATTAAAAGGAAAGCACATTGTGGATCCTTCTCATGAGTTAATTGCTGAAAATAAAAGATTAAATAATATGATTAAAAGGCTGAATGGTGACTTAGCAAAATTTGCTCAAGGTTCTAGTAACTTGGACAAATTACTTGCAAGTCAAAGACCATTGTTTGAAAAATCTGGTTTAGGCTACATAGCCAAGGAAGATGCAATTTCCAACACTTCCTCTATAAAATTTGTAGCTTCTTCATCAAATACCAAATCCATACCAAACAAATCGGGTATTGGATATGTTTCAACTCTTGAAGAAAAATTTGATGAAGTATACACAAGTGAAACTGAGCCTTCACCAAAAACTGATCTGAGATCAAACCGGCCAGGTTTGGGTTACATTTCAAAAAATGAGGCTGTTTTCAAGAAACCACCATTTTACAACAAAACCTCATATTCGAAAGGTAAAAATGTTCAAAGAAATTCTGGTGAAAATGCTTTTGCAAAGAGGAACAACTTTAATAAAAATCAGTTTGTCAAAAGAAATGCATCTCCTCCAAAAACCAGAAAATTTCAACACTTCAGTCATTTCAAGCAATATAACTCACCTCAATTTCAGCAACACACATAAGAAAATCATTGTGTCAATTGCAAGAAATTTGGTCACTCATATGCACAATGTTTCATTGAAAAAAGAATTGTAGGAAACAAAGTTTACAATGTTGTTTGTGATTTCAATGCACTTGGGCAACCAAGATGGATTAACTTCAAAGGATCCAAATTAATTTGGATACCTAAGGCTACTTGAAACTCATCATGCAGATTTGCCTAGCATCCAAGAACAAAAAGGATATGTGGTACATGGATAGTGGATGTTCAAGGCACATGACTGGAAGGTCAACTTACTTCATCAAACTAAATAAGTATGATGGAGGTTTTGTGACCTTTGGAGATGATGGTAAAGGTAAAATCATTGCTGTTGGAAAAGTAGGTAATGAGAAATCTACTTTCATTGATGATGTACTTTTGGTATGTAGTTTGAAGCACAATCTTTTGAGTATAAGTCAGCTGTGTGATTTAGGATATTTAGTGACTTTCAAAAGATTTGAATGCTGTGTTGTTAATGAAAAGACAAATGAAGTGATGTTTGTTGCCAAGCGTTTCAATAATATGTATGGACTTACTCTTGATGAACTAAAGGATCAAAATGTAGCTTGTCTTCACTCTAAAGAATTTGAAAAGTGGTTATGGCACAAGAGATTGGGCCATGCAAGTATGTTTCAAATAAACAAACTTGTAAAGAAAAAATTAGTAAGAGGCCTTTCTTTGATAAAGTTTGACAAAGACATCACTTGTGATGCTTGCCAAATGGGAAAACAAACAAAAAGTTCTTTTAAACCAAAGGAAGACATCTCGACTAAAAGACCACTTGAGTTGCTACACATTGATTTATTTGGTCCAACAAGAACTCAAAGCCTAGGTGGTAAACATTATGGTTTAGTAATTGTGGATGACTATACTAGGTTTGGTTGGGTTTTATTTCTTGCACACAAAAATAAAGCCTTTTCGGCCTTTGAACCTTTTTGCAAGAAAATTCAAAATGAAAAGGATTTAAAAATCTCTTCTATAAGAAGCGATCATGGAACTGAATTTGAAAATAATTTGTTTGAATTCTTTTGTGAGGAATTTGAAATATCTCACAACTTCTCTTGTCCAAGAACACCACAACAAAATGGTGTTGTGGAAAGAAGAAATAGAAGCATACAAGAGATGACAAGAGCTATGCTTTGTGAGAGTAATGTTCCAAAATTCCTTTGGGCTGAAGCAGTTAACACGGCTTGCTACATTTTGAATAGAACAATCATAAGGAAATTTTTGAAGAAAATCCCTTATGAACTTTGGAAAGGCTACCCACCAAACTTAGATTACTTGCATATCTTTGGATGCAAATGTTTTATTTTAAATAACAAGGAAAATTTGGGTAAATTTGATCTAAAGGCTTATGAGTGTTTGTTTGTAGGATATTCTACAACTAGTAAAGCATATAGGGTTTATCATCAAGATGCTAGAATTATTGAGGAGTCCATACATGTTACATTTTGTGATACTAACTTGGTACAAAGCATTTTAGAAGATTGTGATGCAGGAAATCAAGCTCAAAAGGAAGTTGAACCTGTGCAAAATCAAGAGAATGGAAAATCTGTTCAAGCTGAACCAGAAACTGCTGTTGCTAAAAATTTAAGAGACAATTCCATTTTGTCTCACGAATCTGAAGGAAACCCTGAAGCCAGCAGCACCCAGAATTCCTTGGTAACTGAATCTGCCTCCAAGTCCACCAAACCTCGTGAATGGAGATTCTTGAAGAATTATCCTGAGGAATTTGTCATTGAGGACGTCTCTCATGGAGTGCAAACAAGGTCTTCCACTAGAAAGGCAAATGAAGGATCAAACATTGCCCTTCTTTCACAAATAGAGCCTCAAAACGTCAAGGAAGCACTTAGTGACCCCCTCTTGGGTTGAAGCTATGGAGGATGAGCTTCTTGAGTTTGAAAAGAACCAAGTATGGACTTTGGTTCCAAGGCCAAGTGGAAAGAAAGTGACCGGCACCAAGTGGATATTTCAGAACAAGTTGGGAGAAGATGGTAGCATTGCTAGAAACAAGGCAAGGCTAGTGGCACAAGGATATGACCAAGAAGAAGGAATAGACTTTGATGAATCATTTGTCCCTATTGCCCGAATGGAAGCCATAAGACTTCTCTTAGCTTATGCTGCATTTTGTGGTTTTAAATTATATCAAATGGATGTGAAATGTGCATTTTTGAATGGTGTGATAGATAGAGAAGTATATGTGGAGCAGTCTCCTGATTTTGAAAATAAAGAGCATTCTAATCATGTTTTCAAATTATCTAAAGCTCTCTATGGTTTAAGACAAGCTCCTAGAGCTTGGTATGAGAGACTTAGCTATTTTCTTTTGAAAAATGGTTTTCAAAGAGGCACTACTGACACAACTCTATTTATTAAAAATTCTAATGATTCTTTTATACTACTCCAAATATATGTTGATGACATTATTTTTGGATCAGCAAATGAATCCCTCTGTTCTGATTTTGGAAAACTCATGACAAGTGAATTTGACATGAGTATGATGGGTGAACTTAATTTTTTCCTTGGGTTGCAAATTAAACAAACTGAAAAAGGTATTTTCATTCATCAAGAGAAGTATGCCAAGGAATTAGTTAAGAAATTTAGTATGGAAAATGCCAAACCTATGGGAACTTCCATGCATCCTAGTTCAAAATTAGATAAGGGAGAAACTGAGAAAGATGTTTATGAGACTAGGTATAGATGAATGATTGGTTCCCTTATGTACTTAACTTCCTCTAGACCCGATATTGTGCAAAGTGTTGGATTGTGTTCTAGGTTCCAATCCAAACCAAAAGAGTCACATCTTTCTGCAGTTAAAAGGATCATTAGATATGTTCATGGCACATCCAATTTTGGTCTTTGGTATCCTAAGATTGATGATTTTTCTGTAGTTAGTTACTGTGATACAGATTTTGCTGGTGATAGAATTAATAGAAGGAGCACTTCAGGCCTATGTTGCTTCCTTGGAAAGTCATTGAATGTTTGGTCAAGTAAAAAGCAACCAACAGTGGCCTTATCCACTGTAGATGCTGAGTATATTGCTGCTTCTTCTTGTTGTTCTCAGCTTTTATGGTTAAAAACACAGCTTGTCGATTACAAATTAAATGCTGAAAATATTCCATTGATGTGTGATAATATGAGTGCCATTAATATTTTTAAAAATCCAGTTTTGCACTCTAGGACTAAGCATATTGAAGTGAAATTTCACTCAATAAGAGAACATGTCCAAAAGGGGGATATTAGCATTCAATTTGTTAAATCTGAGGAGCAATTAGCAGATATTTTTACAAAGCCATTAGCTGAGGACAGATTCTGCATGCTTAGGACTAGCCTAGGAATTTTAAGCTATGATTCATTGTTTGAAAATTACTGATGTGTTTGTTGAAGTCTTTGTCTCATATGTTCGGATGAGACAATTCTGGACAGAAGAAGAACCATCACTCTGAATTTTATCTTCTGGTCTCTTTTTGTTTTTTTGAAACCTTCAAGTAATATAAAACTCTCTTTTTGGTCCTAATGAATTTTTACCAAAAATTGGTCTTTGCACATCTGTGAGTTTTGTCATATAACTATGGTGTTGCTGATTGAAATATGATCTTTATTTCTCTTCCGAATTTTTCTTAGTATTTCAAAACACAATATTTAGCTTTAATATGCCTCTAATACATTTTCTTGCAGGTTCTATTTTGTTTTATTTTTCCCACCTTGATGACAAAAGGGGGAGAAAAATACATATATGAGGCTTGATAAGACATAAGACTTACTGAGATTATTGGATATTAGTTTTGATTAGTCTTGTGTTTGTTAATTGACTTGTGTTTATGAATTGAAATCTGTTTGACTTGTTTGTGAACTAAACTTGGATGACTTTAAGTCATTTGAACTTTATGTTGTGCTGGTGAATTGTTTGTTACATGCTACCATAGTTTGCAATATGTGCTTGTATGGATTCTTAGGCTTTTGTGCAACCATAGAATTCTAGATAAGCATGTATATACATTAGATTGTTGTATTGGCATTATTGTCTGTGTCCTCAGGTTAAGTGACATTCATATCTCTACTGGCCAGAAATCTGCCCTGCTGAATGTTGTCAATGATGTTGTTCAGAAGTTTGTCTCCCAATCAAATCACTTGATTGCTATGAGCAAAGAGCAAAGGAAGCTAGCAAGCAAGCGCGAAAATTTCCTCCATAAGTCAAGAGATAGAGTGGCTGTGCTCATGACTTTCATTGATAACCTTCAAAAAGATGAAGACCCTGCCACTGATGCTGATGAAGAAGTTGATTCAGAGGGAAATGGTTCTGATGCCTAAGAATTGTTTCATGAAGCTGCTGCTGTCTGCTCATTTTGTCTGATGAATTTTGTTTCTTTTGCTACTGATGAACTGTTTTATTCTCTTGGATGACTGTAATAACTTTAGATAACATTGCACCTTTGTTAATTCATTAGGACTGTGCACTAACTCTCTTCTGCAGGTTATAAGGTGCTGTTTTTGTTGATCTTGCATATTATCCGCCCTTGATAACAAAAGGGGGAGTAATAGCAATAGGATGCTAGATGGTAAATGTGTCCTATGATTTTTTTGGCATTGCTGCAAGCTACTAGTATTTCTTTTGGGATTTTTGTCTGATTGCTGCATTAAAACTTGAAATCACATGTTGAATCTTTTGGCTACTGATATTAGCTTGATGTTGGGCTGATAATGTGGTGTTGCCTGTGTGATATCCCTTAGGCAAAATAAATATGTGTAGCTCTCTATTGTGCTCTCTTTAAGTACAATGTAAAACAGGAACAAAGAGGAAAGCATAAATTCAGGGGGAGCTAATCTTGAAAAGGGAAGGGGGAGCAACATAAAAGCAATTGACAAAAATCAAAGGGAGTTTCTAAACCTAACTCAAATTCATTTCCTTTTGATTATTGCTTAAATCATGTTTGTCATCAAGGGAGAGATTGTTGAGTTAAGAAATTAAGTAAATTAATTTATGATGACAAACATTATTTTTGGGCAAAATAAATAATTAGTGTTGATTAATTATAATTACATATTACTAATTATTCATAAATTGTTGTAGGCCAAAATTTGAATTACAGCCCAAAATTGGAATGAATAGAATACAACAAGGTTGGTGGGCTGGTAAATCAAGCAAAGCCCAAAAGAAATCAAAGCTGAAGAAATCAAAATGGGCCAAGCACATCACTACCCGATCCAAGCCCGATTTTCTTTCAGCAAGCAAATCCCTCTCTTTTGCCTTACCAAAAGCAACGTTCACTTCTGAAGAGTTGGTCAGAAACACAGAAAAGTAAGAAAGAGAGAAAGAGCTTCTTCCCTAAGCTAGTAACCAAAGAAGCAAGAGAGAGAAAGTTTAAGCTTGAAAGTCAGAATGTCAAATCAACAAGTTCAAGCCAAATCAAGCTTAAGAAAAGATCAAAGGTAAACCATTTCCTCTTGCATGCATCAGATCTTCTTCTCTTCTTCCCAACTCTCTGCTCTATCCGAAATGGGATACAAAGAAAAGATGGTTTCTGTTCTTCTCTACTGTGTATCAACGGTCTTAAACATGACTTGGGGACCAAGTTGGTTTCCAAGGGCTAAGATTAAGTTGACCATGGGAAGATTTCTATGGTTGCTGATTTATGGCTTTCGGTCAAGATGAGGAAGTCAGAAGCAAAGTTTCTACTCTGGGGATTAAGGAGAAAAAGTGAATCTGTGGGTTGGTGAAGCTCAAGGCTCAAGGTGTTGACTTTGGAAGAAGAACCCAGCAACATGCAAGGAGTAAAAAGAGGTTTGCTGTTCATTCAGAAACCAAGGAGAGAAAACCAGTGAATAGAGGTTTTGTTCTGAGAGAGCTCTTTGAAGAAGTTCAACTAACTGGACAGTGTAACCTAATCAAAGGTGCATTCCACCAGTATGAATAACTGAATCAGAGGCTTGCCAATCTGGTTTTTCGCATAGCACAAAGGCTGTTGATGAAGTCAATCTCCTTCATGTTTTACATATTGTAATTTACTTTTCAGTGTTTATCTTTCTGTAATTTTTTGTGAGAAAAGGCATTGTGAGAAAACTCAAGTAAAAGCCATGAGTGAAAAAAGGTTGAGTAAAACACTTGAGAGAAAAGCCTAGAGTTATTTTCAGATTTCTTTAGGTATGTCTATGTCTTGTATCTTGTACCTGTGAGGTATCCCTTTCTTAGTTGGGTTAGCACTAAGAGGAAATAGTTAGGTAGTAGCATAGCCAATGTCAAGTTAGGATAGAACTTGAGTGTGAAAGGATTGTGTCAATCCTGTGAAATTGGTGTATGTAATACTATTAACTATAGTGAAATTCTTCCATTGTTGTGGAGGAGACTGGACGTAGGTTGCATAGCACAAGGCAACCGAACCAGGATACATGCTGGTGTTAGCTTTTCTCTTCTCTGCTGTGTTCTGTTTTCTGATATTCATGAGACAAAAATAAATTGTCTCATAAATTTTCGCTGCTGAGTTCAAACAGAATCAGAATTGAAAGTTTGTTTAAAAAGGGCCATAACAGCAACTTAAAAGGAAGGCATAGATTCAACCCCCCTTCTCTAAGCCTACCACAACCTTCATTATGTGAGAATAAAAGAAGGCAGAGAGAAAACAAAAGAAAGCAGACAAAGGATGGAAGAGAGAAAATGGTGGATAGTTAAGGAGCTTTTATAGGAAACTATTTTATAAGGAGCTTTTATAGGAAACTATTTTTTAGTATGCTCTCTTGTTATTTATAGAAGTTAGAAAACTATATAAATGAGTGAAATCAAAATGTATTAAATTTTTAATTAAAAATTAAAGGAATTCACATCCATAGCAATTATTCATTTTCTTTCTTTTTTTCTCTTTAACAATTATATAGCGAGTGTATTATTGTGAGTAATGTTCAATTTCATATTATTTTCTATCTATTAGAAGTCAAAATTCCGCTACAGACTCTACAATTGGTATCAAAAGTCAACGTTATATTATTCATTATTTGAGTGGTAAAATTCAATTATGAATATAATGGCTTCTACTAGTAGTAATGTCAACGTAGGCAAATATAAAATCGAAAAGTTCAATGGGAAAAATGATTTTTCCTATTGGAGGATGTAGATGAAAAATCTGCTTATATCACAAAAGTTACACAAGGCCCTGGCGGGAAAAGAAAAAGCCAAAAGGAATGAAAGATGAGGATTGGGAAGAATTAGATCTTGAGGCACGGACTGCAATAATCTTATACCTTGAGAGGGATGTTGCTTTCTTGGTGAACGAAGAAACAACTGCAGCAGGCGTCTGGACAAAGTTAGAGAGTAATTTCATGACGAAGACTCTAACTAACAGGATCTACTTAAAATCTAAATTGTATACATGCAAGATGGAGGAAGGCACCTCAATCGGAGAATATATCAATAAGTTTGATAGGATCATATCAAACTTAAAGGATATAGATGTAAAGGTTGATGATGAAGACCAGGCACTCATATTGTTACTTTTATTACCGAAGTCCTATAAAAATCTAGTGCAGACATTAATGCTGGTGGGTGACACTCTGACCATAGATGAGACGAGGGTATCACTTTTAGCGGATGATCTACGTAAGGTTGCTACAAGTGTAATGTCATCTTCAAATGGAAGAGAGTATAATGATCAAGCACAAGGAATGTTCGCAGCTAGAGGAAGGACTAATGAAAGAGAAAAAGGTAATAAGCGTGGAAAGACTAGACCAAAATCTAGACCTCACGTGGAGAGAACATGCTTTAAATGTGGTGAGGCTGGACATTTCAAAGCAAATTGTCCAAATAAGAAGATAACTTTCAAGAAACAGAACAACGATAATCCAAAAGAAAAGCAAGAAGCAAGCTACGTCTCAAATGATGAGGAGGATTGTTACTCTGTAACAGAACAATCTTATGAAATCTGCGGTAAGTGGATTCCTGATTCAGGAGCCTCTCACCATATGCGTCTGATGCGTGAGCATCTTTCCTATCTTTTCCTAGTGAATTTGCATCTAAATTGTTGAATTTAATTAAGAATTAATTGTATTTTAGCCACTATGGATGCTATTTTGAGTTTTGTACAATACTGTTTATTTTAGGTAGCATTTGGCGGAATTTGATGGAGTTTCTGCAGAGAAAGAGAAGAAGCCAAGGAGATGACCAGCGAATACCGACGCGAACGCATGGCTCACGCGACCGCACGGAATGGAGGAAGTTGCAATGACGCGATCGCGTGCCTGACGCGATCGTGTGGACTGGAATCCGCACAAATGACGCGAACGCGTGGACGACGCGGACGTGTCACATGCGCCACGTGCAGAAAAAGTAGAAAAACGCTGGGGGCAATGTCTGGGCTGTTTTGACCCAGTCCTTAGCCCAGAAATCACAGATTAAAAGCTGCAGAATGGACAAATCAAGTGGTCCCACCCATCAGCTGAAGACTTGTTAATTAATTCGAATTTAAATTCAAATCTTATTTTAGGAAAAGATATTATTTTAATTTTAAATTTTAGATATTTGATTTTTTTATTTATTAGGATTAGATATAAAAGGGATCCCAATAGGGTGGTTCCAGGAGAACATTCGACAACATTATTCCATACAAATTTACATTTCATATTCCATGAGTAACTAATCCTCCACTGTTAAGGTTAGGAGCTCTGTCTATTGTATGGATTGATAATATTATTTTTCTATTTTAATTCATGTTTTGATTTATATTTCAATAATTGTTTTCGTTCTTTATTTTATAAATTTGGGTAGAACGGAAGTATGACTCATGTTCTATTCGAGTTCTTGTATAACTTGGAAAAGCTCTTTACTTGAACAATAGCTTGAAAACATATTATCCTGAATTTCTAATTTTTTGTATTTAACGGAATACGTGACATATAATCCCCTTATTTTTGGATAATTAGGATTCTTGTGGCATATAAACTAGAATTTGATCATCAACCTCTAATTGGAATTAATTGACCAAGGAATTGGCTGTTGATGAATTTTAGAGGAGACTAGGAAGGTCTAAGGAATTAGGGTCTAGTCATAAATAGTTTGCCATGAATTAAATCTTGCATAATTAAAATAGTTAATAAGAAAAGTCAATCCAGAAAATAGATAACTCTAAAACCTTAACTGTCTTCTCCATATATTATTCCCATCTCAATTACTTGCCCTTCTTCAATATTTTTGATATTGTTTAATGCCTTTTATATTGCATCTCAACACCAATTTTTGTTTGTCTAACTAAGCCTATCAAACGCTATTGTTGCTTAATCCATCAATCCTCGTGGGATCGACCCTTACTCACGTAAGGTATTACTTGGTACGACCCGGTGCACTTACCGGTAAGTAAGTGTGGTTGTAAATATCGCACCAAGTTTTTGGCGCCGTTGTCGGGGATTAATAGTGATTAACAACTATTCGTTGTTTGATTGCTTAGATTAGATAATTTTTTTCATTAATTTTTATTTTGCATTTTTTTACGTTACTTTTTTTCTTTTTTTTCGTTTACATTATTTTTTCTTTTTCGTTTACCCCCTCCCCTGTTTTCTTTTTATTTCCTTTTTGCTTTCGATTTTTTTATTTTTTTATTTTTTCTTTTCCTTCTTTCGTCCGTTTTTAATTTTTCATTTTTATTTTATTTTTTCTTTTATTTTCATTTTGGTTTCCTTTCATTAATTTTTTTATATTAGTTTGTTTTATTTTTGTCTTTTAAAAAAAAATTTAAATAAATAAAAAGTAGCACTAATAGTTTTCTTTAATTTTTGAAATTAAGTTTGGTGTCTTCTATTTATTTTTATTTTTATTTTTTTTGTTATTTTTTATTTTTTTTATTTTTTTAAAAATTTTCGAATTTTTTTTATTTATTTAGTATTTTTATTTTATTATTTTACACAGGTTACCTCACAGGGACTTCTCTGCACTCTGACGTAGGGAGTCCCATTTTTTCTTGTTTTCTGCTTGTGTATGCGCAGGAATAGAGACAAAGAACATCTCTTAGACTTTGATCCTGAACCTGAAAGAACTTTCAGGCAGCGTTTACAACAAGCAAGACTTAGCAAGGCTGTAGAATTCACTATGGCAAATAATAATGCTAATGCCAATGTGGTAAATCCAAATGGGGATGATCAACAGAGGAGAGTGCTTGGCTCTTATTCTTCCCCTACTGCGGATCTTTATGGAAAAAGTATTGTGGTGCCTCCTATAAATGCAAACAACTTTGAGTTGAAGCCACAATTGGTCACCTTGGTACAACAAAATTGCCAGTATCATGGACTTCCTCATGAAGATCCAAATCAGTTCATATCTGATTTTCTGCAGATATGTGATACTGTGAAGACAAATGGAGTGAATCCAGAGGTATACAGACTCATGCTTTTCCCGTTTGCTTTGAGAGATAAAGCAAAGCTATGGCTAGATTCCCAACCAAAGGAGAGTCTGAATACTTGGAAAAAGGTTGTTACTGAATTTCTCACTAAATTTTTCCCACCAAAGAAGCTGACTAAGCTTAGGTTGGAGGTTCAGACTTTCAGACAAAAGGAGGGTGAAACTCTTTAGGAAGCTTGGGAGAGATACAAGCTACTGACTAGGCAATGCCCTCCAGACATGTTCTCCAAATGGACCCAACTGGATATCTTTTATGAAGGATTGGGTGAGATGTCCAAGATGAGCCTAGACACTTCTGCAGGCGGTTCATTGCACAAGAAGAAGACACCAGAGGAGACTATTGAGTTGATTGAATTAGTTGCAAGCAACCAATATCTCTACTCATCTAACAGGAATCCTGTGAACTTTGAGACCTCTCAAAAGAGAGGTGTGTTGGAAGTAGAAGCTGTTAATGCTCTTCTTGCTCAGAACAAGCTTATGTCTCAGCAGATAAATCTACTTACTCAACAGATAGGTGGCATGCAAGTCTCAGCCATCAACACTCAAAATCCACCCCAAGATACCTCCTATGACATGACAGGTAACTTTATGCAAAATGATAATTATGATTATGCTCAACCCTCTTCTAAACAGGTGAATTACATGGGGAGTGGTCCTAGAAATCCCAATAATGATCCATATTCTAAGACATACAATCAGGGATGGAGGAATCACCCAAATTTTGGGTGGAGAGATCACCCTCAGAGACCCCAGAACTTCAACAATAGTTCTCAGGGCGGTTTTCAACAGAACAACCATAATAACCGCCAATTTCAGTCTCAGCAACAACAACCACCTCAGCAGGAAACTTCTAAATCACAAGAAGATTCTAAATGGGAGATGATGACGAGTTTCATACAAGAAACCAGAGCCTTCATTAGAAACTTGGAGGTGCAAATGGGTCAAATGAGCAAGCAATTACCTGAAAGGTCTTCAAATACATTCCCTGGTGATACAGTGGTAAACCCAAGAGAATATTGCAAGGCCATTCAATTGAAAAGTGGTAAGGTAGTTGGTTCTGAGACTAAGGTCAATGAAGATCTAGTTGAAAAGGAAGCTCCAGAGGAGAAGAAGGAAGAAGTAGAGCACGCCCCTTCTAAACGTGCAGACAACCCATTTCCTGACTCTCTTGACACATATCCCACCTTACTAAAGGCCCCTGAATACAAGCCAAAAATGCCATATCCTCAGAGGCTTCAGAAGGCATCCAAAGAAAATCAATTCTCTAAATTTTTAGATGTCTTCAAGAAGCTGCAGATTAACATTCCTTTTGCAGAGGCTCTGGAGCAAATGCCCCTCTATGCTAAATTTATGAAAGAGTTATTGACCCACAAGAGGAATTGGAAGGAGCAAGAAACCGCGGTGTTAACCAAGGAATGCAGTGCTATTATTCAACACACCCTTCCTGAGAAGATGCCAGACCCAGGGAGCTTTGTCATTCCTTGCACCATTGGAGAAGTCGGCATCCAGAGAGCTTTATGTGATCTTGAAGCTAGCATCAACCTCATGCCACTTTCAGTGATGAAAAAGCTTCAAATTGAGGAGGTAAAACCCACTCGTATTTCTCTTCAACTTGCTGATCTTTCTATTAAATTACCTGTAGGTGTGGTTGAAGATTTACTTGTTAAAGTAGGAACATTTATTTTTCCTGCTGATTTTGTTATATTAGACATGGAAGAGGAGGTAAAACCTTCTATTATACTTGGTAGACCCTTTTTAGCTACAGGTAGAGCTTTGATAGATGTGCAAAAAGGTGAATTAACCCTGAGGGTCAATGAAGAACAAGTGGTCCTAAATGTTTTTGAAGCCCTCAAGCACCCCAATGATTCTGAGGGGTGTATGAAAATAGATGTTATTGAACCACTTGTTCAAGAAGTACTGGAAACTGAGGTACTTGATGATGTTCTGGATCCTATTTCTGAATGTGAATTAGTTGAAGTTGATGATTCACCACCCCAAAAGGAGCTTATGAACACGCCAATTAAGGAGGAGGAAGCCCCCAAGCTTGAGCTCAAACCCTTACCCCTTTCTCTGAAATATGTATTTTTGGGTGAAAATGATTCATATCCAGTGATTATTAGCTCTTCTCTGAAGCCTGAAGAAGAGGAGGCGCTTATTTCAGTGCTCAGGAGCCATAAAACAGCTCTTGGGTGGACCATTAGTGACTTGAAGGGGATTAGTCCAACTAGGTGTATGCACAAGATCCTTCTTGAAGATGATGCTAAACCAGTTGTGCAACTACAAAGGAGACTCAACCCAACTATGAAAGAGGTGGTCCAAAAAGAGGTGATGAAATTATGGGAAGCATGTATTATTTATCCTATTTCTGACAGCCCTTGGGTAAGTCCTGTGCAGGTAATTCCCAAGAAATGAGGGATGACAGTGATCCAGAATGAAAAGAATAAGCTTATTCCTACAAGAACAGTCACGGGATGGAGAATGTGCATAGATTACAGGAGGCTCAACACTGCTACAAGAAAGGATCATTTTCCCCTCCCTTTCATTGATCAGATGCTTGAGAGGTTAGCTGGTCATGCTTTTTATTGTTTTCTAGATGGATATTCTGGATATAATCAAATTGCAGTGGACCCTCAAGATCAAGAGAAGACAGCATTCACATGCCCCTTTGGAGTATTTGCTTACAGGAGAATACCATTTGGACTTTGCAATGCTCCAGCAACTTTTCAGAGGTGTATGCTTTCAATTTTTTCTGATATGGTTGAAAAGTTTATTGAAATATTTATGGATGACTTTTCTGTTTTTGGTAATTCTTTTGCATCATGCCTTAAACATTTATCTCTTGTCTTGAAATGGTGTCAAGAATCAAACCTTGTTTTAAATTGGGAAAAATGCCATTTTATGGTTACAGAAGGCATTGTTCTTGGACACCGGATTTCAAGTAAGGGAATTGAGGTTGATAGAGCAAAGGTGGAGGTAATTGAAAAATTACCACCACCAACTAATGTTAAGGCAATTAGGAGTTTCTTGGGTCATGCAGGATTTTATAGAAGATTTATAAAGGATTTTTCTAAAATTGCTAAACCATTGAGCAACCTGTTGGTTGTTGACATTCCTTTTGTATTTGATTCTGATTGTCTGCATGCTTTCGAAACTCTGAAGGCAAACCTTACCTCTGCTCCCATTATAGCTCCCCCTGACTGGGATTTACCATTTGAATTAATGTGTGATGCTAGTGATTTTGCTATAGGAGCTGTTTTAGGACAGAGGTATGGTAAGCTTGTTCATGTCATTTATTATGCCAGTCGTGTGTTAAATGGTGCTCAAAAGAATTACACAACTACAAAAAAGGAATTATTAGTTGTTGTGTATGCTATTGATAAGTTTAGGTCCTATTTACTTGGTTCTAAGGTTATTGTTTATACTGACCATGCTGCTTTGAAGTACCTTCTAACCAAGCAGGATTCTAAACCAAGATTAATCAGATGGGTGTTGCTCCTTCAGGAGTTTGATATTGAAATAAAAGACAGGAAAGGGTCAGAAAATCAAGTAGCTAACCATCTCTCTAGAATTGAGCCTGAAGCAGGAGTACAACCACCCACAGCTGTGACTGAGACGTTTCCAGATGAGCAATTGTTCCTCATTCAGCAGGCACCATGGTTTGCAGACATTGCAAATTATAAGGCCATGAATTTTATTCCAAGGGAGTATAGCAGGCAACAAGTAAAGAAGCTATTGACTGATGCAAAGTACTACATTTGGGAGGAACCATACCTTTTTAAAAGGTGTTCAGATGGTATAATCAGGAGATGTGTCCCAGATGAAGAAACACAGCAAATTCTTTGACACTGTCATGGTTCTGAATATGGAGGCCACTTTGGTGGTGAAAGGACAGCTACAAAGGTCCTTCAGAGCGGGTTCTACTGGCCTACTCTCTTCAGGGACTCAAGAGCTTTTGTGAAGCACTGTGGCAGATGTGAAAAAGCTGCAAATCTCCCTGCCAACCATGAAATGCCACAGCAGGGACTTCTTGAGGTTGAGCTGTTTGATGTGTGGGGTATTGATTTCATGGGACCTTTCCCACCCTCACATTCAAACAACTATATTCTAGTGGCAGTTGATTATGTGTCCAAGTGGGTGGAAGCTGTGGCTCTACCCACCAATGATGCCAAGGTGGTAATGAGCTTTCTTCAGAGGTATATCTTTAGCCGGTTCGGCATCCCAAGGACACTTATTAGTGATGGAGGAAGCCACTTCTGTAACAGACAGCTGGACTCTCTTCTGCATAGATATGGAGTCCGTCATAAAGTGGCAACCCCCTACCACCCTCAGACAAGTGGACAGGTTGAAGTTTCCAACAGGGAGCTTAAGAGGATTCTGGAAAAGACCGTCAGTATTTCAAGAAAGGACTGGTCTAGGAAGCTTGATGATGCTCTCTGGGCATACCGGACAGCATACAAGACCCCAATTGGCATGTCCCCATATCAATTGGTCTATGGTAAAGCCTGTCACTTGCCAGTTGAGCTGGAGCAAAAGGCTTATTGGGCAATTAGGTATCTGAATCTTGATTCAGAAGCTGCAGGAATTAAGCGGATGCTTCAGTTAAATGAGCTTGATGAATTCAGATACTCAGCCTATGAGAATGCCAAGCTCTATAAGGAGAGAACCAAGCTACTGCATGACAAGAAGATTGCCATTAGAGTCTTCGAGCCAGGACAGAGAGTGCTTCTATATAATTCAAGGCTCAAATTCTTTCCCGGGAAGCTGAAATCCCGGTGGTCAGGACCGTTTGTGGTTACCAGAGCTTCACCATATGGTCATGTGGAAATCCAGGAAGAGAATTCTGACAGGAAATTTACAGTGAATGGCCAGAGGTTGAAACACTATCTTGGAGGCGAAATTGATCGCCAGAGATCCACTCATCTGCTGAACTAGCAGAGCTGATTGTCAAGCTAGTGACGTTAAAGAAGCGCTTGTCGGAAGGCAACCCGTTAATTTTGTATCCTTCGCTATTTTTCGTAGTAGTTTTTCTTAGTTATTTTATTTTTATTGAGTTCTTACTATTTTTCTGATCATGCAGCTATGTTCTTCCAGGAACCGAACACCTCAAGCTCTGATTAAAAAAAAAAGAATAGAGGCACACGACGCGATCGCGTCATTGACGCGAACGCGTCAACCAAGTGTGCATGAAAAATAAATTTGAACAGAGAGTTGCGCGAGAGTGGCGCAAGAATGATGCCTCTAGCACAAACAAGCCCACGCGGACGCATGGCTCACGCGACCGCGTCATTCATGATTTTTGCCACTTTACGCGACCGCGTCATCCACACGGACGCGTGACCCGAAAAATCGACGTAGAAGATGTCTGGACAGAGAGTTAAGCTGGCTTGAGGCAAGAAGTGTGCTAAAAGCACAAATTCGGTCACGCGGACGCGTGCCCGACGCGTCTGCGTCAATTGCATAAATGGCCATCCACACGAACACGTGCATGACGCGAACGCGTCGTAGGAAAATGTGGCTCTCAAGCCATGCAAACAGAAAGTCACGCGGGCGCGCGGCTGGCTTCGCGCAAATCGCACAAAATCTAGGGCACCCGGACGCGTGCCTGACGCTAACGCGTCATTATGAAGTTCCGCGACGCACGCGATCGTGTCATTGACGCGAACGCGTCGCTTGCGCCGCCCAGTGTTCTTTCTCTCTCTCTCCCAATCCAAATTCTCCCTTATTCTCTTATCCTTTTATTTTTTCTTTCATTTTAATATTTGTCTCTTCTATTTTCAGTTCTTCTTTGCTTGAGGACAAGCAAACCTTTAAGTTTGGTATTGACGCTTCGCTTATAGGTTTTCTGTCTATTCTTATGGCACCAAAGGGAGGCGAATCATCTTCACGGAGGAACACAACCTGAAGAATAAAACGACCGCTAGGATAATTAAGGTGGTTGAGTTCCTTTCATTTTTTCCTTCCCTCTTTTATATATTATGTTCCAGTTTCCTGTTATTTTTCTTTGTTTGTTGTATGATCCTTTATTAGTTAGAATCCTAGGACTAGTTTAGTCTTCATTTAATTTCTTTAATGCTGAAAAGATGTTTCATGTACCACTCACTGAACTTGAATCTAAAAATAAAAGAAAAAAAGAAGTGATGTATTGCATGAGAAATTGAGTTAATTTTAAAAATAGTCGGATTTACTTAAATGTGGTGGTATTTTCTGTGATTCTGAAAGCATGACATGAACAGTGCATAATTTTTGATAGTGAAGTTTATGAATGTTAAAATTGTTGGCTCTTGAAAGAATGATGAAAAAGAAAAATGTTATTGATAATCTGAAAAATCATAAAATTGATTCTTGAAGCAAGAAAAAGCAGTGAAAAACACAAAGCTTGCGAAAAAAAAAAGAAGAAAAAAAAAGAGAAAAAAAGCAAGCAGAAAAAGCCAATAACTCTTTAAACTAAAAGGCAAAGGGTAAAAAGGATCCAAGACTTTGATCATTAATGGATAGGAGGCCCTAAGGAATAAAATCCTGGCCTAAGCGGCTAAATCAAGCTGTCCCTAACCATGTGCTTGTTGTAACAACCCTGATTTTCGAGTACGCGAGAACTTTTCTAAAGGAACGGATTTCTCCGGAAGATCAGTAAGGGGAAAACCTTTGATATATCATCAAGTATCTCAATCCTCATTGTCATTATGTCATCTTTAAGTTAGAACTTTTTCCGAGACAAGCTCGATAACGCGGTCGCGAAGAACCTAGTTTTTGAACTGTATCAGTTGGCAGTTTTGATTCTGATTTTCGTAAATAGTCTCAGTTTGACAAACCGGACTCAATTCATGAGAGGAGAGAGATAATAGGATAATATTATCATTATATTAGTATTAGAAGATGCTTGAATGATATTATAAGATTACCTGGTCTGTTTTAGTTAAAAACAGAAAATCGGTTTAACCGGGTTTACAGTTTACTGGTGCAGCTTAGCACCAGCACTCTCTGATGACTTTAGCAATGCTAAGGCCTCATTATACATGTTCTATTCTCATAATAAATATTTTACTAGTGTCATTTATGCTAGTAGCTCAGAAAATAATTTTTAGAGATGTTTTTACAAGTGTTCCGATACACCTAGTTTTAGTAGTTATACACCTGAGATATTTTAATATTATTTTAATCCACCTCTAAGCCAACCAATCACAACTCACCTTACACCCCCAAGACCTCTAAGGCTGTCTCATTTCATCATTTTGGCCGAAATTGAAAGGAGAGAAAAGAGAGAAAACTTCATGAACACTTAATCTTCAAATCTTGATTTCTTCTGAACCAAAACTCAAATCAAAATTCCGATTTCACCAAAATGATCCTCTCTTCTTCCTCTACATAACCATGTAACTTATCAAGGTTGGATAACTGAATGTTGCTAGCTACTTGTGATGTATTTATGTGTGGTTGCTTATAACTGTTTTATCTGTTATCAGTTGTGAATTCATTATGAATGATTCCGTCTATTAATCCAAATGTTTTCAAAAAAAAAAAAACATCTCGCAAATTAACTACGTTTTTAACAGCGAATCAGGCTCATATGATAAATAATAGATAATAATTAGGAAGACAAATTGGTAGCGCTCAGTTTTCGGTATGATCTAGACATATTGAAAATTGGGTCGTTACAATTTTGGTATCAGAGCAGTTCGTTCCCAATAGAGCCTGGGAAGTGGACTGACTATGCTTCGTTGCATACTCTGCTTGTGTGTGTCCCATGCTGTTAGGGTATCTTCAAGATACATTTGGCATGAATGTCTATAAGTGCTCATTTTGGGAATGTTCGTACTTAACTTGAGATATTAAGACTGATCACCTTAATGTTGATTGTTTGGTGCGGATAAGATCTCAATGACTGTGAATAGGCATGGTTTAATCGAGCTCCAAACGATGAATTGACGTGAGCCACAACTATCTTCATAGCTGTTATGATCTTCATGGCTATGCCTGTGTGAGATTTGGATGCTGTAAGGAATGGACCAATCTTTTCGTCAGGATGGATTGAAGGAAATAGACCGCTTAAAGATAGATTTCTTGCACGCGGATGAAATTTTGAGGGCAAAATTTTCTTTTAGGAGGGTAGAATGTAACAACCCTGATTTTCGAGTACGCGAGAACTTTTCTAAAGGAACGGATTTCTCCGGAAGATCAATAAGGGGAAAACCTCTGATATATCATCAAGTATCTCAATCCTCATTGTCATTATGTCATCTTTAAGTTAGAACTTTTTCCGAGACAAGCTCGATAACGCGGTCGCGAAGAACCTAGTTTTTGAACTGTATCAGTTGGCAGTTTTGATTCTGATTTTCGTAAATAGTCTCAATTTGACAAACCAGACTCAATTCATGAGAGGAGAGAGATAATAGGATAATATTATCATTATATTAGTATTAGAAGATGCTTGAATGATATTATAAGATTACCTGGTCTGTTTTAGTTAAAAACAGAAAATCGGTTTAACCGGGTTTACAGTTTACTGGTGCAGCTTAGCACCAGCACTCTCTGATGACTTTAGCAATGCTAAGGCCTCATTATACATGTTCTATTCTCATAATAAATATTTTACTAGTGTCATTTATGCTAGTAGCTCAAAAAATAATTTTTAGAGATGTTTTTACAAGTGTTCCGATACACCTAGTTTTAGTAGTTATACACCTGAGATATTTTAATATTATTTTAATCCACCTCCAAGCCAACCAATCACAACTCACCTTACACCCCCAAGACCTCCAAGGCTGTCTCATTTCATCATTTTGGCCGAAATTGAAAGGAGAGAAAAGAGAAAAAACTTCATGAACACTTAATCTTCAAATCTTGATTTCTTCTGAACCAAAACTCAAATCAAAATTCTGATTTCACCAAAATGATCCTCTCTTCTTCCTCTACATAACCATGTAACTTATCAAGGCTGGATAACTGAATGTTGCTAGCTACTTGTGATGTATTTATGTGTGGTTGCTTATAACTGTTTTATCTGTTATCAGTTGTGAATTCATTATGAATGATTCCGTCTATTAATCCAAATGTTTTCAAAAAAAAAACACCTCGCAAATTAACTACGTTTTTAACAGCGAATCAGGCTCATATGATAAATAATAGATAATAATTAGGAAGACAAATTGGTAGCGCTCAGTTTTCGATATGATCTAGACATATTGAAAATTGGGTCGTTACACTTGTGGCATGAAGGTGTCAAGTGAAAAGCTTGAGACTGAGCAGTTAAAGTCGTGGTCCAAAGCAAAAAGAGTGTGCTTAAGAACTCTGGGCACCTCTAACTGGGGACTTTAGCAAAGCTGAGTCACAATCTGAAAAGGTTCACCCAGTTATGTGTCTGTGGCATTTATGTATCCGGTGGTAATATTGGAAAACAAAATACTTAGGGTCACAGCCAAGACTCATAAAGTAGCTATGTTCAAGAATCAACAGACTGAATTAGGAAAATCAATAACACTATCTGAATTCTGAGTTCCTATGGATGTCAATCATTCTGAACTTCAAAGGATAAAGAGAGATGCCAAAACTGTTCAGGATTGCAGTTATAAACCCCACTATAAGAGAAAACATGGGCTTAATCGAACTCTCATTCTCATGTAAATTCACATCCTAAGCTTATATTAGTTTTGGTTGCTTGAGGACAAGCAACAGTTTAAGTTTGGTGTTGTGATGCGTGAGCATCTTTCCTGTCTTTTCCTAGTGAATTTGCATCTAAATTGTATTTTAGCCACTATGGATGCTATTTTGAGTTTTGTACAATACTGTTTATTTTAGGTAGCATTTGGCGGAATTTGATGGAGTTTCTGCAAAGAAAGAGAAGAAGCCAAGGAGATGTCCAGCGAATACCGACGCGGACGCATGGCTCACGCGACCGCGCGGAATGGAGGAAGTCGCAATGACCCGATCGTGTGCCTGACGCGATCGCGTGGACTGGAATCTGCACAAATGACGCGAACGCGTGGACGACACGGACGCATCACATGCGCCACGTGCAGAAAAAGTAGAAAAACGCTGGGGGCGATGTCTGGGCTGTTTTGACCCAGTCCTTAGCCCAGAAATCACAGATTAAAAGCTGCAGAATGGACAAATCAAGTGGTCCCACCCATCAGCTGAAGACTTGTTAATTAATTCGAATTTAAATTCAAATCTTATTTTAGGAAAAGATATTATTTTAATTTTAAATTTTAGATATTTGATTTTTTTTATTTATTAGGATTAGATATAAAAGGGATCCCAATAGGGTGGTTCCAGGAGAACATTCAACAACATTATTCCATACAAATTTTCATTTCATATTCCATGAGTAACTAATCCTCCACTGTTAAGGTTAGAAGCTCTGTCTATTGTATGGATTGATAATATTATTTTTCTATTTTAATTCATGTTTTGATTTATATTTCAATAATTGTTTTCATTCTTTATTTTATGAATTTGGGTAGAACGGAAGTATGACCCATGTTCTATTCGAGTTCTTGTATAACTTGGAAAAGCTCTTTACTTGAACAATAGCTTGAAAACATATTATCCTGAATTTCTAATTGTTTGTATTTAACGGGATACGTGACATATAATCCCCTTATTTTTGGATAATTAGGATTCTTGTGGCATATAAACTAGAATTTGATCATCAACCTCTAATTGGAATTAATTGACCAAGGAATTGGCTGTTGATGAATTTTAGAGGAGACTAGGAAGGTCTAAGGAATTAGGGTCTAGTCATAAATAGTTTGCCATGAATTAAATCTTGCATAATTAAAATAGTTAATAAGAAAAGTCAATCCAGAAAATAGATAACTCTAAAACCTTAACTGTCTTCTCCATATATTATTCCCATCTCAATTACTTGCCCTTCTTCAATATTTTTGATATTGTTTAATGCCTTTTATATTGCATCTCAACACCAATTTTTGTTTGTCTAACTAAGTCTATCAAACGCTATTGTTGCTTAATCCATCAATCCTCGTGGGATTGACCCTTACTCACGTAAGGTATTACTTGGTACGACCCGGTGCACTTGCCGGTAAGTAAGTGTGGTTGTAAATATCGCACCAGTGTCCAAATAGGAAGTGGTTTACTACTTGTGAAAGCATAAATGGTGGCACAGTTTTAATGGGAAATGATCATGCTTGTAAAACTGTTGGGTTAGGTACTATAAGAATCAAGATGCATAATGGAGGAGTAAGAACCTTAAAGAATGTGAGGCATATTCCAGACTTGCGGAAAAATCTTATCTCCATAGGTTTGTTGGAGAAAAATGGCTGTAAAATAGTTACAAAAAATGGGGTACTAAAAGTTGTTCGTGGTTCTTTGGTAGTGATGAAGGGAGTTCATCACGGTAATCTTTATTCTCTTTTGGGGACAACAGTCACATGTGAGTTAGCAGTTGGAATCGGTGGAAGTAGAGATCAAACAAATTGCACAAGAATACGGCACATGCGGCTTGGACATATGTCAGAGAAAGGTCTATCATTGCTTTGTGAACAAGGTTTGCTGAAGAATATAAAGAAACCACAAATGGAATTTTGTGAGCATTGTGTGTATGGAAAGGCACATAGGGTGAAGTTTTCTATAAGCAAGCATAAAAGCAGAGGTTGTTAGACTACGTGCATACTGATGTTTGGGGCCCGGCTAAAGTTACTTCCAAGGGTGGTTCCAGGTATTTTGTTACTTTTGTTGATGATTATTCTAGGTATGTTTGGATTTACTTCCTCAAATATAAGAATGAGGTATTCGATACTTTTAGGCAGTGGAGAGCAATTGTTGAAAACCGAACAGGTAGGAAGCAGAAAACTCTACGATCTGATAATGGCACAGAGTACAGGGATGGGGCTTTCAAGGAGTTCTGTGACCGAGAAGGCATTGCAAGACACTGGACAGTTAGAGAAACACCACAACAGAATGGAGTCGCCGAACGACTGAATCGTACGCTACTTGAGAAGGCAAGGTGTATGCGCTCTAATTTCGGGTTAGGCAGAGAATGGTGGGCATAATCGGTTGCTACAGCTTGCTACATAGTTAATCGATCCCGATATTCTTCTCTAGATGGAGACACACCTTATAAGGTGTGGTAAGGGAAACATGCAGATTACAAGAAATTCAGAGTCTTTGCATGCACAACCTATTATCATGTCAAAAATAATAAGCTTGATGATAGAGCTAAGAAGGCAATCTTTTTGGGGTATCCAAGAGGGGTTCAAGACTATCGCCTTTAGAGTGTAAATGATTCTAAGTTTGTAATTAGCAGGGTTGTTACCTTTGATGAACGATCTATGGTAGCTTTGTCTAAAGATATGGTGCCAGATGATGGTGATGTTAGAAAAACTTCAAATACTCAAGTGGTGGAGATAGAGTCTAAATACCAACAAATAGACTCTAGTAATGTTCAGGTGGAGCATCCTAATGCTACTCGAGATGACGTAGAGGATGAACTTGATCATGAGGAAATTCAGCGAGAAAATGCACATGCATTACAACAGCAGCATCAGGATTCTTTGGCATCTACTAGGCCAAAGAGGAATTATAAATTTGTTCAGAAGTTCGGGTCAGACAAGCCTTTGAGATATTATGGACAGGTAAACTTGGTAGATTATGCACTCTCAGTGGAGGATGATGAGCCGGTCACCTTCAAACATGCTATCAAAGACAAAGATAGAGAGAGTTGGTTGGTCGCTATGGAGGAAGAGATTCAATCTCTTCATAAGAACAAGACATAGGATGTGGTCCCATTGCCCGTGGGAAAGACTGCAATTGGTTGTAAGTGGGTGTATAAAAGAAAAGAAGATCCTACTAAGTCAGATAGCACAAGATTCAAAGCTAGGTTAGTAGCAAAGGGATTTGCACAGAAAGAAAGTGTTGATTACAATGAGATATTTTCTCCTATGGTGAAACACACTTCCATACGGGTACTTTTAAGTCTTGTCGCTCATGGTGATCTTGAGTTGGAACAACTAGACGTGAAGACTACATTCTTGCACGGTGACTTAGAGGAAGAAATCTACATGTATCAACCTGAGGGTTTCAAGGTTGAAGGTAAAGAAAGTCAGGTATGTCACTTGAGGAAAACGCTATATGGATTGAAACAATCTCCTCGGCAATGGTATAAGCGATTTGACTCCTTTATGTTAAAACAAGATTTTTCCAAAAGTAATTATGATTGTTGTGTATACATTCGTAAGCTTCCTGGAGGTGATTATATCTATCTTCTATTGTATGTGGATGACATGCTTATTGCCTCTAAGAGCAAGGTAGAGATAGATATGTTAAAGGTTCAACTTGGTAAAGAATTTGAAACAAAAGACTTGGGTGCTGCACGAAAAATATTAGGCATAAAAATTAAAAGAGAGAGATCAAGTCAAAAATTATTCTTGAGCCAAAGAGGATACATTGAGCGCGTCATTGAAAGGTTTGAAATGAAAAATGCTAAATCAGTGGTAACGCCGTTGGCTCCACATTTTAGGCTCTGTGGTAAATAATCTCACACAACAGCAGAGGATAAGGCTTACATAGAAAATGTACCTTATGCTAGTGCAGTCGGTAGCCTAATATATGCTATGGTGTGTACACACCCAGATATTTCACAAGCAGTCAGTGTTGTTAGCAGGTTCATGGCAAACCCGGGTAAGGCACACTGGGAAGCAGTCACGTGGATATTAAGATACTTGAAGGGTACATAGACACATGTTTATGCTTTAGTGGAAAATCATGTCAAATCAGTGGCTTTGTTGATTCTGATTATGCTGGTGATCTAGATAGAAGACGTTCTACGACTGGTTATGTATATAAAATACAAGGTGCTCCAGTTATTTGGCGATCGATGTTACAAGCTACAGTGTCACTATCTACTACAGAGGCTGAGTACATGGCAGTAGCAGAAGGGGTGAAAGAAGCATTGTGGCTAAGGGGTCTTTTAGATGATTTGGGGTTGAAGCAAGATTGCGTGAATCTGAGTTGTGATAGTCAAAGTGCAATTCATTTGGCTAAAAATCAGGTTCATCATGCTTGTACCAAACATATTGATGTAAGATATCACTTCGTGGGCGATGTTATAGAGAAATGTAACATTTCTTTTATAAAAGTACACACAGATGAAAACTCTGCTGATATGTTGACTAAAGTAGTGTCAGGAAACAAGTTCCAACACTGTTTGGAATTGCTCAATATTGCTTATGTTAGGCATTACATGGAGAAATAGAGGAATTACGATTGGTTTGATCTTGAACAAGGGTACGTAGGCAGTCATTGTAAAAATGATGCAACCGGATATGAATACTACACTTCGTCCAAAATTTGAGTAGATTTCAAATTGTGAACGAGGTGGAGAATTGTGAGAATAAAAAAAAAAGACAGAGAGAAAACAAAGGGAGGCAGACAAGGATGGAAGACAGAAAATAGTAGATAGTTAAGGAGTTTTTATAGGAAACTATTTTATAGTACGCTCTCTTGTTATTTATAGAAGTCAAAATTCCGCTGCAGACTCTACAAGTTAAAAACATGATGATATATCTTTTGCAAATCCTCAAATTCTAGAGACAAGATCATGATATTTATTTTAATTTGCTGTTCATAGTTCATATTCAATTACTCATACATCTGTAGCCTATGATTTACCATTTTACCCTATAAATTTGCTAACTGTTGTATGATCAATAAGATGTCCTTCTTGATTGCACAACATATCAAAATCAAAACTTTTCAAAGTTGCATTAACTTTAATTTCATATTTGATAATGCTTTAGAAATACAAAATGAGATTTTAAAGTGATTCCAATAATACATACCGTCAAGGTGCCACGTCAAATGAAAAACTTTCATCCCATATAATTACATATGACTTGAGTCCAGTGCTTGAAATATCTCACAAGTAAACTATGATCATTGATGATAACCTCATATGTAATTGAAAACATGCCAGTAGCAGTAGCACATTTTTCCAACTCAAAAACTGCGCTAAAAGACACCTCCACAGCCTTATTTGGCATAGGATTCCACGTCTGGACTGTTAAATAGTTCAATAATAAAATAAATTTTTTTTAAAATTTTTTAATATTTACTAAATAGTTTTTATTTAATTTCTATTACAATTTAATTTTTATATATTATTTAATTATTAAATTTATTTTTTATTTTATAAATTATTATTTTATTATTCATCTATCATATTTATTAACAATTAGAAATAAAAATAACAACGAAATATATCTTCCATTAATCATGACCTTCGTAAATGTTTTGATATTGTGAATCAACTAGTTTTTTTTGTCCTTGATTCGTTACATCTATAAATAGGATAATCGTGTTTTTTGGTAATTCAATCGACGTATGGATTGGAACTGTTACGCAATCGATTGAATTGCGCTATAGAATATAAGTTTTTTCTTATTTAGTCGATTGAAATTTGTACATGATTAAAGTTTATATATATATTAGTTTAAAAAACTCATATTTTTATGATGAAATAATGTTATTTTTATTTATTTATTTAACAACCATGTCATACAAATATTATGTCTTATTAATTATATTTTATTTTATATAATTAATTTGTTTATAGAAAATATTTTTTTTTGTATTTGTTTGCATTTAGTTTATATGTTTGCATATATTAATGTTATTTCCATTCTTTAGAAGTTTGTGACATAAATTGATATTTTTTAATCCTTACGTAAAAGTTTTTTTAATTTTCTAGAATTCTCTAGAGAATTAAAATTTTATTTCATGTTTTGATATAAAGAAAAAATAGCACTCATTTCAATTCTAATGAGATTTTAATTCACATGTTAAGAACTATGTACAAATCATACTAAAATAGGTCTAATTTTTAATTCCATTTAATTTGTTCTTCTTCGTATCCCATTTGTGTAACTGCTCAAGCATCCACACTTTATCAAAGTAGAAAAAAAAAAGAAATTCCTTAAAAAAATTTAGAAAAAAAAACTGGAACAGATAACAAAAATGGCGAAATACGAAGTGTGAAGGCAAATAATTAGAGAAGAAACAGCAACGACAAGGAGAATTCATGGCGAACAATGAGCCAACAAGGAAGAAGAGCAAACAAGTGCTGTTTGAATGTCTTTTTACTGTGACTAACATGAAATTTTTTTATTTTTGTTTAAAAAATTAGTAACTTTTACTGTTATTTAATCGTAGCTAATTGAACAATTTTAATATATTAAAAATTATACTTCAGATAATATCTATATACTTTTAATACATGACGAAGATTGTCATAACAAATAAAACAAAATTTTATATATACAAATTCAATATGTTGTTGCATGATTATAACATACTAATCGATGTATTATCATACCAATCAATTGAATACGAAAATATCCTTAATCACGTACAAAATTCAATCGATTATGTTACAAAATCAATCAATTAAATTTTAAAAAAACTCATCCTATAGTACAATTTAATTGTATTGTATTACTATGCCAATCGATTTAATCAGAAAATATCATTGTTGCTTTAAGAAATTCAATCGGTTGGGTAATACTAATCGATTGAATAAGAAAACTTATATTCTATAGCACAATTCAATTGATTGTGTAATAATTCAAATCGATTGTGTTGTACTTCCAATAGATTGAATTATCAAGAAACACGATTTCCCTACCGTTTACAGATGTAACGAATCAAGGACAAAAAAATTTCATTGATTCCCATTTATTTCGTTGTTATTTTTGTCTCTAATTATTAATAAATATGATAGATGAATAATAAAATAATAATTTATAAAATAAAGAGTAGATTTAATAATTAAATAATATATAAAGGATTAAGTTCTAATTAAAATTAAATAAGAACTATTTAGTAATTATAAAAAATTTAAAAAAATATATTTTGTTATTGGACTATTTAACGGTCTAAACATTCTAAGACAGTTGAATTTTATGCCAAAAAACGTTTACTTAAATATTCAATTGCATTTGTTTTTTGGTTGATTATTTATAAGATGTTTATTTTTGAGTAATTACCTAAATTAATTTTTAAAATTTTTAAAATAGTATACTTTATTCTTTCAAATTTTAAAATACACAAAATAAATTTTAACGTTTATTTTTGTTAGATAATACGCCATCTTCTGATAATTCATACACATGGCCATTAAATATCTGTATGTACAATCTAGACAAATTTTAAAAAATCTCAAAACAAACTCTAAAAAATTTTAAAAATTCTAAAACAATCTCTTCGAATATTTTTTAGCTTTTTTCAATAACAACAACCTCTTATAATATTTTTATTAATTAGAATAATAAAATATTATTAAAAAATATCATAAATAAAGAATGCAAAAGATAAAAAATATATATACAAAAAAAATAATAATTTTATTAATTAACGCAAAAATACCATCAGAAATAACATTATTTAATTATTAACCTATAATATCTATATCAAAGTATGGTAGAAATCATAATAATAACTAAATCTATGAGACCATTATATTATTAAGATTATTATTTATATATCTAAATTTGTAAGATATTGACACCAAATAAAGTTAAAAAAATATTTTTAAATACAAAAATTTAATTTTTTTAACATAATTATTAATTATAGTAGTACAAACAACTTTAACTGTAAGCCTATTTTGTACAACATTATAACTAATGAATTTCAAAATTTTTTAAGAAACATGACTAGAACACCTGAATTTGTCATGCCATTTCTTTTTCAAGTGTTATAAAGTGTTAGGAGCTTTACATTTGAATTTTGTAAAGGTGATTGCTATGATGCTTAAAAATATTTTCCTAATTTACTAAAAAAGGTTAAAAATTAATATTTACTTTTAAAAATATAAAAGTAAATAATTATTAAATATTCAAAATTTACCATAAAAAATAAATTAGGCAAAAATTAAGTACTAAGTTAGCACCATAGAATTCACCTTTTTGTAAATCATCCACATTGACTTTATGGTTGATCAAAATTTACAAATTTGACTTCATAAATGACTTGGCTTCCATTGTATGCAAGTTCTAAAGTATTACCTTCATAAATATTTTCACAAATATTTTTAATTCCTTATGTATAAAATTTTATGTTAAATGAGAGTTCTTCTATATTTTCAAACAATGCTATTTTATTTTTTTTATTATTAAAAAATATCATAGAATATGATGTTTATAAATTAAATTAATATATTGTATAAAAAAAATAAATATGAATTTATTTATTCTATCTTTTTTTTAAATAATGTCTTTTCAAAATTAATATATAATTTATCTTAAAAATATATAAAAAATTTGTGTATATAAATAATTAAATTTGAGATAAGTAGATCGAAAAGTTTATAAATAATCCTACCTTATGCATGCTGCAACCTAGTAGCGAAACCGCAAATTTTAAATAAAATTTCGATTTGCGAGGAATTATTTCTTAGACTACTAAATTGAGAGATATAATGAGAAACAAAAAAATTTCTTTCCTAATCTTTGTGCACACTTAATGTAATTATATTTCGATAAAAAAATATGATATATACATAAAAAATTCAGTTATTAAATCGATTATTTTGTATTTATATATAAATATATATTATTTTATATATTTTTAATAATTTTATAATTTAATATATATTTTATATAAATAATTAATTTGATAAGGTTTCAAGAGTGAATTATTTTAATTTTTTTTTGGTAAAATATGATATCTTATCATTTAATTTTTTTTTGTCCCACTTAAAGAGTGTAAGGTGAAAGATCACACTTTACTAAACAATTGAAGAAAAAAATTGAGAAAATATATTTTTGATTTTTAGTGTATATCTATGAAAAATGAACACTTAGCTGAGTTGTCGAGTTTGTGTGTCAGACACATTTTAGATACGACACTCGTCCGGCATGTATTTTTCATGTTCTAAAATTTTCGTACACACTTAAACACGCTTATATACTATTATATATTAGCGTGTCTAATTTTATTCTTAATATATATTATTAAAAAAAATTTAAAAATAATATATATTATTATTATTTGTGAAAATAAAAAATTAGTTTAAAAATTTATATAATTAAAAAAAATATATATATATATTCTCGTATTTTATAAAATTTTGAAATTTGTGTATTTGTCGATATCGGTGGATCATAGGTGTATATACTATATACATATCCTAATTCCTACCGTTATGAAGAATGGTATGTGAAGTGGTTATGGAGTTTGAATTTAGATACTCTAAATTTTGAATTTTCACTTAAGAGAATAAAGTGTGATTTTTTTATTTTTAAATGATTTTTTTATATATTTTTTTATTCTCACTTATGAAATAAATAGTGAGAGATCACATTTTATTCTTTAAAATAAAATTTAAAATTAAAAGAATCCAAATCCATCAAGTTTTTATAGTCATGTAGATGTAGAAATACTTTGTTTTGATATTTAAGTGGGTGTAAATATTATTATCGAAATCGGAGATCCTCAGCTTTTGGGAATTTTTATAAATAAATAATTTAATTATTTTATTTATCTAAATATGTAATTTATAGTGTATTTTACTAATTTACATTACATTGATTTATTTTGTTTAGTGTAAACAAAATAATTATAAGTATATCTTGTCTATACTATAAACAAGATCGGGCCTGCTACACATACAAGAAAAAAGGCCCTACAAGTCATACAAGCTCCTAGCCCACACTTCATTCACACGCGCACTGAATTACTTTGAATGGAGCGTAACATTCACGCGCTCCACTCAACAGTCGCGTTTCGCGAAAATCGCTCCTTAATGGCGCACTCTTCCACTTCTCCAAGCCATTCGAAGAAAACACAACCGTTCCATTTTCGAGCAACATTGCAAACGGCAAAGATAGCAATCGTCGCGAAGATTTGAACTCTCCATCAACACAACATAGAACTCTCCATCAAGAATCTCGAGAAAAAAACGAAGTTATAATACTCAAGATACGTTACGTTACTATTTTACTCATCCTGTATATTTTCCACATTTCGAAATCGAAGAACTAAGTTTTACTGTTCTTTTACGTTCTTCTAAGTTTTACTGTTCTTCTTGCTCTACGTCTCATTTTACAGTTTATAATGTTCTACTTGTTCTAGGTTTTACTGTTATTCTTGGTTTTAGTTTATACTGTTCTTCTTAGTTCTTCTAGGTGTTACTGTTCTTGTTGTTCTAGTTCTTCTGGTAACTAATTTTTGGGGGTATATTTCATAGTTTGGTGGGTGTATATGGAGTAATTTGTTGGGTGTATATGGCATAATTTGTTGGGTGTATATTTCTGAACTGATATACTGTAATATAGTCAGCAGTTGCAACTGTTCTTATATTTGCTTGTCCATGTGTGTATATTGCTTGACCTTGTAATGTTGCTTGACCTTGTATATTAATGCATGTTTGAGTAATATCTAACTGATATATATGGGTGTATCTGACTCATATATATGGGTGTATCTTACTGATATCTATGGGTGTATCTGACTCATATCTATGGGTGTATCTTACTGATATCTGTGGGTGTATTTTTCATTTCAGAAAAAATGGCAGTGAGAAACCAAGCTGGAAAAAATGTAAGAACAAATATATGTCTTAGATGAAATCAGTTTTATATAATAGAAATATATCTGACTATAATTTTGCTTTGTTTATAGCAAACCAAAGACCTTAAGTGTGTAACACATTTGTTAAGTGAGAAATTCAAAAACATGAGTAAGGAGAAGAAAATGATTGTTAGGAATTTGGGATTCGGTGGCCTGATGCACATCCCACCACTAAGGGTGCATCACCAAATATTAAGGGAGTTGGCTAACTCCTTTAAATTAGGGGAAAACAGGCTGGAAACCGGCTACGATTCTTTTAAAATAAGACAAAAAACAATAGGTTCTGCGCTTGTCATCAACGCATCAGGTAACTCGCTAAAAATTATAGGTGTATATGAGTCATATTCAGCTGTATTTCAATTGATGCTTGGGTGTATTTGAACTGATTTTCATACTATGTTGTTTTCCTTTTTGTAGGAGATCTATTTCCTCAGAAAGTCAATTATAAGGATCTTTCTGAAGATGACAAACAAATTTTTAGAAGATTCCAGGGTAAGACCTTCAAAAATCTTACAGATGAGATGATGGATATTGGCATTGGTAATGAACAGGATCGCCTCATGTTCAAGAGGATTTTCATCCTCTATATACAGATGGCGTTCCTGTTACCAACGACAATAAACAAAATCTCACATGTGCACCTGGCCCCAATTTTTGAGATGGACTCAATAACAGAACGGAATTGGGGAGGACATATTTTGAGTTTTATCATCAAGGGCATAACCGATTACAAGCTGAAAAAAAAAAGGCAATTGACGGCTGCCTATTTGCCCTGATGATAATTTACTTTCATCTTTCAAAAAATAAAGACAAGAAGAGGGCAGAAAGACCTCTAGAACCTTGGATTGCCAACTGGAGTAAGGAGCAGTTGGTCGAAAGAATGAGGGCGGAAATAGAGAAAAATATGGTAAGTGAACATAATATGTTGGGTGTATTTTATTTACCTGAATGCTGCTAACTAAAATTTCTAATGTTTCAAGGGATTGTAAAGATGGCGGAAACAAGAGAAAAAATGAAAAAAATAGAGAAATAAGAAAAAAAACAAGAAATAAAAAAACAAAAAAAGGAAGGCAAGTTCAACATCATCATCGGAGACAGAAACAACTGACAGTGACAATTCTACCTTTGAGTCTGAGACTCAAGAAGACTCAGAGGATTCACTAAGAAAACAACCCAGCAAAAAAGCCAAAAAAGTAGGTAACATACTTGGGTGTATTTTCTTTATCAAGTTGGGTGTATTTTCTTTATCAAGTTGGGTGTATTTTGTTTATTAAGTTGGGTATATTTTATGCATTCATTTGGGTGTATTTTATCCCTTTTAGTATGTTTTTAAATAATGATTGTTTGCCTTCCATAATGGAGTCCAAAAAAAGAAAGAATAATCAGGAGGATTCTGATTCAGAATCTGAATCAACTGATGAGTAAAGTTCTGAAATTATTACTCCTTTCCTTTGGGTTTATTATCAAGATTTCATGTATTAACAGAGTGTCTCTTATTAACTTATAGAAGCGAAGAATCATCACCAGTGAAGAAGCAAAAAACAAAGAAAAAGAAAAAGGTCATTGTTGAGGATTCATCTCCTGAGCAAGCTCAATCCTATCATGGGTACAGTACTTTGTAAGCTATATTACCGTCTATCATCAAGATTATATTTGTTAACATGTTCTTTTATGAATGTACTGTCAGATCTGAAATAGGAAGTGAAGATCTAGATGAATTGTTAAGGGAAAACAATGAAAATTCTGCTGCACAGGGGTATGTCTTGTTGGGGTGTATATTTCAGATTTTAGGGTGTTTTCTTTGCTAATAATTGTTTCTTGTTTCGCAGGGAGAAGGAAGCTGACATGCGATCGACGGAAGGTCACTATGTCTCATCTGAAATGTAAGAAGCTTTATTTGATAAAATCTTGTTATCATGATTTAAAAGTATGGTATTTTGTGTGAATAACATGAACTCTATTATGTTTAGAATACCGGATGTAAACTTGGGAAGTGATGATCCTTCCTCTCAAGGACACACAGAACAAAGTAGCGTAAACAAACCGGCGGAGAGCATGTAATTTCTCTTTCAAATAACTGTTACTTTTGTCCTTTTATTACCTTCTACTTCTAATTCTGTATATATTTTTTAGAAAAAAAACCCTTTATTGTTTTATTCGAGAAAAAGAGGGCAGGAAAAAAAAGCAAAAACTGCAAGTATGTAAGTTCTCAAAAAACAAAGCCTGTCTTTCTTTTGAATTGTTCGGGTGTATTTTTGACTTTCTTAGGGTGTATTTTAGGTTGAGTCTGGTTGAAGAGTCAGCCAGTGAGCCGGTTGATTCGAATATGATGGTTGTGAGGGAAGAGACTCCGTCCGAAGGGCTTGCAATGTGAGTTTTTCAAAAATATTTCAACCTTATAACCTTTTTATTTTCAAAGGCATTGTTAACCTTTTATTTTTCTTCTTGTTTAGAGTTTCGATTCAAGTTTGTCTACCACTGTTCCAAACAACCACTATGCCGAAAATTGAAGAAACACCTGAGACAGAAAATGAACCAACCCCTCTGCTACAAATTGAAGGAACTACAAAAACGTAAGAAATAGTCTTGGGTGTATGTTTGGTTACAGTTTGGGTGTATATTTAGTTACAGTTTGGGTGTATATTTCCCCTGACTAGTTTTTTACATCATGATTAATTTTATGTGCCATGCAGCACTCCTGAACCCCCAACAACTTGAAGAAAGCACACCCACGCTTCCCCCAGCTCCATCTAAAATGTAAGTTCATCAGAGTAAAATCAATGTTTTGGTTATCATCTGTATATTCTTATTCTTATAATATGTTATACATGATCACGCAGTAATCCAGCCCCAGAAGACGTTGCTGCGCTGATGATGATGGCACGGACAGCATCGTATGTTCCTAAAACAGATCTGATGCCATCATTCAGCCTTGGCTTCACTGATTCAAGCCAAGAAGAAACAACAACGCAAGAGGGAGCGTCAACGCAAGATGAACACAGGGTAAAAACTCCAGAAACCCCAAAACTGCTAGAACAATTAGAGAATCTGGTACATAAAATTGCAATTGGTGAGGTGACAAAAAAAGAAAAAAGTTCGCAGATTCCAAAGGAGAGTGGGGCAGAGAGTTTCGAGAAGTTTGAAACTCCTGTCAGGACAAATGAAAATAGTTCTGACATGAAAGAGAAATGCTACCTCTGGGCTATACGAGTGATTACCTACGCAGATGGGC
Source organism: Arachis hypogaea (assembly GCF_003086295.3). NCBI lineage: Eukaryota > Viridiplantae > Streptophyta > Magnoliopsida > Fabales > Fabaceae > Arachis > Arachis hypogaea. The sequence continues at coordinate 151,604,761 of NC_092054.1, read as the reverse complement.
TAACTGATGAGTTTGACAACGTTTGCAGACTCCAAGCCCAAGATATATACACTCTGTCAAAACTCCACCTTGCATCACTCGCGCCTAAAACGCATATAGAAGCTGAGGTAATATTACAACAACATTAATGTTTTTATCACCAAAATTAACTACAATCCTGATTGATGTAAAATTGATTTCGGCATCTTTTTCTAGATTGTCTCTGCCATGTGCTTCATCCTAAACCAACAAAATATTCAAAGGTTTTAAGAAGAAGTATACTATCTCCCCCCTAATATTGTGGTAAGGGTTGCTTCAACGAATTTTAGGTGTATTTTCTGCATTTCTTAGGGTGTATTTTTTGTCTTATATTGGGTGTATTCTGTTTATTCATTTGGGTGTATTTTCTGTGTTCAATTGGGTGTTAGTTGTTTATGCATTTGGGTATATTTTCTGGATTCATTTGGGTGTATTTTCTGTATTCATTTGGTTGTTCACAATTTTTGCAGAACATGCCCCTTGCAAATCATCCACAGGGAGTATTCTTACAGCCTAAAAACAATAAGCCTTTCAGGATGGAAGACTACCCAATGTTTATACCCTTCTTGGACCTTCAAAAATTAAAATCACATCGTTATGTAAGTTTTCATTTCTAAAACTACTTATTACCATTTTTTACTTATGTGCCAAATAAACTAAAACAGTGTTCAATATGAACATATTTCAGATATTTGCACCTGTTTGCCATTCACAACATTGGTGGTTATGGTTCGCTGATACAAGAAAGAGGAAATTTTATATAGTCGACCCATATCACACAAAATCTCCTTCCGATGAGAGAACTGCGCTGAATACATTTGTTGTAAGTTGGTTCTGTGTTCTGTATATATATATATATATATATATATATATATATATATATATATATATATATATATATATATATATATATATAGTTGGGTGTATTTCTGTTCAATATAAGGTGTAACTATGTACTCCTTTGGGTGTATCCCTTTATTGAAATTATTCATGTATTACTGATTTGTTTTGTGTTTTAAGGGATACGTAATTTCACGAATTAAAGTATATGCTGGGGGGCACCTCTGAAATCAAGGGACAAGGACAGGGAAATTGTAGCACCATACCTTCACATCTTGGGCCAAAAGGCAAGGTATAAATCTTTCACTCTGAAAATTAAACTTTCCTATATGTAATTTGTAATTTATTTTTCTGTTTTCAGCTATGACTGTGCTATCTACGTAATGAAGTGGCTTGAGATATTTGAGCCCACAAACATTAAAAGGTGGAAGTATGAGTGGGACAATTGGACCCAGGTAAATATGTTTAAAACTAAATAACTCTGTATTACATTACTCAATTAACATGGTTGATTAAACAGAATATTCTTTTTTACTGTAGGACGAGGTGGACCACTTTAGAGTAGAATATGCTTCCCGGATTCTATTCTATGACATGAATCTAGACAAAGCTGAAGCCATTAGGGGAAGTAATGCAATAAGACTGTCCAAGCCATCCTCGTTGTTATCGAGTCCATATTGTCAGATAGATTCTGAGGATGTTGACACTGCTTAATGTAATTGTTATATAGTTCTGTAACAAATTGAACACATGCTGTAAAAATTTTCTAATTATAATCCAGTTTATGGTGAAATTTCTTTCAATAATTAAACTCTGTCTGCTGTATTCAAAATGTATGAATTACAGGTACTATAATATGAAGGAAAACATCAAACCAAATATACACCCATAACCTGCCATTTTTTACACCCAAAGAAAGTTGAATATACACCAAAAAATCTATCCCCCCTGATGCTTTATCCCTAAAACCCTGAACCCTAAACACTTAAAACCATCTATATGCAAACTGTATTTTATAACATAAAACCCTTAAAACATTGTAAAAAAAAAACAAACAGTATTTTATAACATAAAAATAAGGTTCTGAAGTATATATATGTATATATATGTAAAATGTGAAATATAAGAAAATTCAGAAATACACCCAAACGAACAATGCTTTTACACCCATATTCTGTAACTATACACCCAAAGAGTTATCCGCTGCTGCTGGTACCCTGAACTGATAATTCATAACACGTGCTTGATATTGGCTAGAATTTGAATGCACCACTGATGCAGCATCAAAGAGGTTTAACTGAATATAACAAACTCACATATTAGCTAAACTATTAACGAGAAAATTAAACTCAATCACCACGTATTTAAAGAACATCACTTTTACCTCGTTTAAAGCTTTCATTTTCTTCTTCTTTGTGGTATTTGCAATCTGTTTGTCCAACTTTGAACCTAGCCTATTTTTTGGACGTCCTCTTGTTCGAATCCTTGGGAGGCTTTGAAGCTCGTTAACGGATTCCAAGTTGGCGTCTTCGTGAGATAAAGATGTGTCCTTCCTTTTGGCTTTCAATGATTCCATCTCAGCCATGATGTTATCGTACGCACGGTGCAGAATTGCAGTCAGCTCCTCCGATTCGGATGCAAATTTGCAAATATTTTGCGAACGAAAAACCAATTGGTCAAACCTCTTGCTTCTTGGCTCCAACAGTGGCTGCTCTTGATGTGTGTGTGTCGCCTCTTTACCTTCTTGCTCCATCGTTCCAGTATATATCTAGGTGACACTTGGCTTACTCGTTCAAAGCTTAACACGCTTAGTGTGTGACGGCACAATATCCCTCTCGACTCGAATAATAAGCATTGGCATTTTACCTCGGCTGCTACTGAGTCGTAAGTAACCACAAACTTGTTGAATATTGAGCTGAAAACTTGTTCTCCGACTTCGTATACTGAATAGCCTAGAGCGGAATTCTTTAATCTAGTAATGCAATTCGCCTTTCCTCTAAATTGTGCTTGGACTTCCCTAAACTTTTGATGAGTGTACACATCTTGAAACTGAGCTTCAATGGAGGATTTAGTTGCACACGGTATGACCGTATAAAAATCTGTAGCATCTGATTCTCTCTCTGCTTGCTCCCTGCTTCCGAGGCAATTATCGTATTGTTTGACGAATTGAATAAGCGAGCTGTTCTGGGTAATAAACTTGTTAAAAAATGAATGCATGCTCTCGCTCCTTTGTGTGCTTCTCATCCCTGCCCAGAAGTGGTGATCCAGATAGATTGGAACCCATATATGACGGTCTTCATAGAGATCTGCAGAATACACCCAAACACAGACTATAAATGCACCCAAAAAAAATTCAATTTACACCTCTGCTGCAGATTTTAAACAAACATTACCTGAAAGCCACTTGTTGTCCACAAGACCAAAATTCAACAGAAAATCATTCCAATTACTATCAAATGAGTCTTTACTATGAGAGTCCCAAACAACTTGGCTCATTTCTTGTTCAATTTCTGCATGTCCCTTGTACCCGTTTAATTTGCTTGGAATCTTCTTCATGATGTGCCAAATACGCCAACGGTGAATTGTTGTTGGCATACAAGCCTCTAAAGCCCTTTTCATTGATGCGCATTGATCGGTGAGAAACCCTTTCGGAGCATTTCCTCCCATGCAACGAAGCCAACATTGAAATAACCATTTGAATGATTCAATTTCTTCGTTTTTCATCAAAGAGCATTCGAGAAGTGTTGACTGACCGTGGTGATTCACCCCGACAAAAGAACCACAAACCAAATTATACCTGAAACAAATTACCATAGTGCAGAATGGAAAATCATTAGGTACACCCAACAAATGCTTTGTATACACCCAAAAACACCCAATATACACCTCTGCCGCGGATTCATAAAAATACATTAATTCAGCATCATAAACAGGGACAGTTTGTTACTTGTTTGTATTGTAGGTAGTGTCAAATGAAATAACATCTCCGAAATACTCAAAGGCAGCTCTGCTTCTTGCATCGGCCCAAAAACTCAGCTTAATTGATTGATCCTCCTCGAGTTCAAGCTCAAAAAAGAAATTCTGATTCTTCTCTTTCATTCTTAACAAATATTTCCCGAATTCCTTTGTATCTTCTTGTTCAGAAACATTCTGCACTTCTCTCGTAATGTAATTCCTCACATCCTTTTCAATAAAATTTAACTCGCGGTGACCCCCGGCAGCCGCAACAAATGATTGGTAAGTTTTGCTTGGTCTGATACCAGCCTCCTTGTTATTCTCTATTGTACAACGAATGGACATGCTTAGTTCCCTATGCTGTTTGAGCATCTCTGCTTTACTTGGACAGCAAGGGTGTGAATGATCCAGCACAACTTTTGAAATGATCCAAGCACCAACATCATTTAATGTGTGTATATAAATTCTTGTAAGACAGTTTAAACCGGCTGTCGGATTCGTCTTCTCAGTCGGAGATATTTTAGATTTCCATTTTTCCTCTCTGCTACATGTAATCAATTGATTCTTAATCTCGTTTCCCTTCCGATTTGTGCTCCGAACTCTTGTAGAAAAACCTGCAGCCTTGGCGTAGTTCCTGTAAAAATTTCCAGCATCTTCAAGGGTGGTAAAGGTCATTCCAACCTTCGGAACAAACTGGTCATCAACAACAGAGATAGGATGCAGAATACACCATGTCAAAAACTAAAAATACACCCAATAATTACTGATATAATACACCCGAAAGGCAACAACTCAACTAAAATGATAATAAAAGCCATAAACTGTAAATACACAGGCTGCAGAATACACCATGTCAAAAAATAAAAATACACCCAATCATGTCTGATATAATACACCCAAATGACACAACTCAGCTAAAATAACAAAAAAAAAAACCATAAACTGTAAATACACAGGCTGCAGAATACACCATGTCAAAAACTAAAAACACACCTAATCATGTCTGATATAATACACCCGAACGACAACAACTCAGCTAAAATAACAGAAAAAGCCATAAATTGTAAATACACCCACACTTCCCGCAAAAATTCACCCAAAAAGTTCTGATCTACACCCGAGCGTCTGCTATAAATTCCAGATAATTAATCAAAACTAATACATTAGATTCAATCCACAGATTTATGTTCACGCGTTAGTTTCACAGTCAATGTTCACGAATTATTCAGCTACACAATGCTATACAAATTACTGCAACAAAATTCAGAGTAATCGTATGTAAATCAAACCTCAGGAAGTTCGTTAGATTCAAATTCATAATCCACTTCGCCCTGATTCAGCTGACAATCTGAGGTTGAATCATCCATTATCTTCAAAACGAGTTCAAACTTTGATTTCAGAAAACAAAAAATCGAATAGAAAACAAAGCTGGAGTTACAGAGAGAGGAACTAACGTAAATGACGAAGAACAAACCAGTGAGAAAGGAGGGGAAAAGAACGATCGAAAAAAGCAGGGGAAGACGCGCAAGAAGAAGAACGAGCAAATCTAGAAATAAGGAGAACGAAGAAGGAAACAAATCTTTTAAATTTGGTAGTTATATATACGCGGGATCTTTATATAGCGCGTGTATGGGACGTAACCCTTGCAGCGCGTTTTGGGGTTTTATTGGTTAATTAACTTGTAAAGCTTACAAGCCCTAATGGCTTGTATGCAGAGCTTTTCTAAAACAAGATATATAGAATTTAAAAAAATACACGTATCTCATTTACAAATGAGATACATTCATAATTATTTGATTTACCCAATAAACAAGATAAATCAATGTATTGTAAATTAATAAATACGTTACGAATTATATATTTCGGTAAATAAAATAATTAAATTATTTATTTAAAAAATGCCAACTTTTGCCTGTTATTGCACTCGGGTACTGCCGTACTGGTAGGGCTGCACATGGATTGGATAATATCCGCATATCCGCGGTAATTATCCGCATCCGATCCGAATTTTGCGGATATTATCCGATCCGCAGAGTCATCGGATTATATCAAATCCGATCTGCACTATGATAGAATCAGATTGCGGATTTGGCAGTGATATCCACGGATCCGATCCGCAAATCCGCATATCCGCACATCTCATATAAATAGCATAGTTTAAGAAAGTAAACCCTAATGTGATATGAATTTTAGTGTGTTATTTTATGAATTTTATATCTTGTTTTTAATTTTTTGTTGTACTTCAACTTAGAACAATTAAACTTAAATCTTGTGTATTTATTTTGTTTTTGTTTTTTTTTTTTTTGAACTTGATCCTTTTATTGATAATATTTTAAAAGTAAATAGGCTTAAACAGGTGAAAAATAAATTTTCTGAATTTTTTTCAAACAAAATTTTACAAAATCTTAAAATTATTTTTTTGAATTATGCGGATCAGATCGGATCGGATCCAGCCTGAAAAAATGCGGATATCGTATCCGATCCGATGAGTGCAGTGCGGATCGGATAGAATTTTAGGCTATATCCAATCCGTGTAGTTACTGGTCTAGTTACATTTGAATAAAATCAGAAAAATAAAATAAAAACAAATATCGATGACACGTAAGAAAAATCATTTCTAGACATGCCAATATGCCTTGCAATTATTACGAGAGCAACATCTATATTATAGATGACACATTATTTTCTAAATATTTTTCTTCGTTATATCCATTCCATTGTCACCAAAAAATAAAAACAAAAATCCATCCATTCCATAAAGTAAAGATAATGGTTTTGTTATAAAATGGCCATCACAATTATTTATTTGATCATTTAAAATGTTTTTAATATCATTATATTTGACTATTTATATTGTTTAATTTGCTATACTAGTAATATTAAAATTTGACCATGCCTCTCATACAATTTCAAGAATTTTATCAGAGTCCAATTCCAAATGGAAAAATCCACTTTGGCTTAATGATGTGGTCAGATTGGAAATGAATTTTTCTAACGTGACACGGACACCAACTCAAACTAAATCTACTGGAATACAGGTGCTAGCAGGTTCTGGGATCAGAAAGGAAACAAAAAGGTACTAAACTCAACTCAGCAGTGAAATGAAACTCTATATATAGAAATAAAGCCCCTCCTTTCTTTCTCTCTTTTTTCTCTACTCTCCCCATCCTTTGTCAACGAGCAACCGCCAATCAAAAGCGAGGATCAACAAACAAACAACCACCACATCAAGCAATTGGAAGCTCACCAGAGTCACTGATGGTAACCTTCTTTCTTGGACGGTCTCCCCGATCTGTCTCCTGCGACTCAATCAGCCTAACAATGTCCATGCCTTCCAAAACTTGGCCAAATACAACATGTCTCTGATCCAGCCATGGTGTCTGCCAATTCATCAGACAAGTTGATTAGGTCAAACCAAGGATCATAAACATTATCCCCTTTGTTTTTAATACGTATTTTAGAGTTTTTTTACTTTTCATCATAAAGAGTAATGAGTAATCAATGTCAGTAGTACTCAGAAAAATTGCAAAGCATATATGTGCAAAGGTTTAAAAATGTTGGTGATACTGATACTAAATATCAGGATAAACTATGACATGGATATAGGAAAAATTGGCAGAAAAGTCAACAATTGATACCAGCTGCAAGGCCACGGCCACAACATTCCCTTCACTCCCTTCCATCAACACTCTCACATACCCCCCACTAACCACTTACCCGACACCCTAGCAGCCCCCCTCCTCCCAATATAGGTTTACACTACCCATTATCAATAGAGAAATAAATCATAATCACAATGCCTCTCAGTGAAATAAGTCAATTCTTCCTAGTTCCAATGTGTGGAGAAAATGACAGTAACAACAGTGTCGAGTCCCAAGAAATGGTCACCATATGCAGTGAACTCAAACTCAGGTAAAGTCTAATGATGGTACCAGATATTTGATTTAATATTTCTATTTTACTCGTATTTGCAATTGATGTCCATAGCCCACAGGTTGAGATTGCAAGGAGACACTTTCAAGGTGAATGCAACTTGCAAGAGCAGGGGAAAACAGGGCAGTTGGACAAAAATAAAATAAATAAAATAAACAGAAAAGAGTAAGTTTAGTATATTTATTCCATTATAGTATTAACATGGATCAATTTGGTCACTGACATGCATCGGCCATTTGAGAACATGCCACTCCATGATTAGTGCATTTTGCCTAGAATAAGGGTAGACAAAAGAGTTGGAAAAGGATGATATACCTTCACCGTGCAAATGAAAAACTGACTTCCATTTGTGTTGGGGCCTGCATTTGCCATGCTCACAACTCCAGGTCCAGTATGAGAGACTACAGATGTTGTACATATCAGCATTGTATTTTAAATAATACTTCAACTAAATATTCAATACTCAAGATGAGAATAGAAGAAAACACCTTATTGAAAAAGTTTCTCCCCTTTTTATTTACATAAACAAAATGAAAATAAGTGAGACAATATTGATGCAAATGCTTCCATTAATTTCATTAATTTAATTTCTGAATAGTGAATACTACAATGGATTCTAGCACATGGTCAGGACTTTAGGGTCTCCTTAGGAAAGCAGACCCTCCCATTTCTCCTCCGTGCCATCAACGACACTCCCCTTCCACCCTTGATTAAAAAAATGTCCCAAACATAGCCGAATTGGCAATCTCTAGGGTTCTCAAAACACTACTGAAGTTGAGTATTACACTCAAAAATACACTCTTTCAGGTTTCAAGTTGCTTGACCATCGAAATTACTTGTAATTAACTAGTGTCAAACTTATTTAACCAACAGCCTCCCTATAGTTTGACCAAGTGGTCTGTACTTTGTAGATAAGTATGACATTTGTGTAATGAAGTGAAGACACAAGAGTGGGTAAACTCACGTTTAAAATTCTCATCTTTGAAGGTGCGCCCGTATATACTTTTGCCTCCAGTTCCCTGCAAGAAGAGAAGAGATACTTATGTAAATGCTGTATTAAATGAAACGAAGGAACATTGTTAATAGTAGTTAATACAGAGACATACATTTCCTTTGTCAAAGTCTCCTCCTTGAATCATGAAATCCTTGATTACACGGTGGAAGGTGGAGCCCTTATATCCAAAACCCTTCTCTCCAGTGCAGAGGGCGCGGAAATTCTCTGCAGTTTGAGGAACATCGTCACCGAACAGTCCAATCACAATCCTCCCAGCAAGCTTCCCAACGGGGTTTCCAATGCTGATGTCGAAGAACACCTTGTGAGTTACTTTGGACTGTAGTGGTGCATCCTCCGAACTCGCCCGCACAAAACCCCTTTGCCTCGTGGTTCTTACGAGCGGAATCGCATTCAGTCGCGGATGAAGAATCCCCCCGAGGAGCCTGTGCTTCGATGAAGTAGCAATCGCACTGCAACTGGAACTGGTGCTGATTGCGTTAAGGTTAGGGTTAGGGTTCAAACCTCTGATTCTGCTCCTGTTTCCTGAAACATTTGACTGAGCACCCAAAACACATATATTCTCAACGAAACAAATTGCGGAAAAAAAAAAAACAAATAAAGAAAAAGAAGTAGAAACGGAGAAATGAAAAGTTATCATCTTTACTTACGAGAGTTGCTGCCGCTGTTGTTGTGATGGTGAATGTAGCTGCCATTGATTTCCACCGTCTGAGTATCACCACACTGCGAAACCAATATGTAGAGTTTGATTGTTATTATCGCATTTTAGGATATAGGATATTCCCGTGCCGGCATGCACATGAATTCACCTTGAAATTACTATATTATCCCCCAATATTATTGACAAATACATAAATGACCATTTGTATCCATGAAAGATGAAAACGCTGATATATGTACTCACAGATCGAAATTAAACTTGTACCCACACAAGATGCCTTCTGTATGACAAAAGTAGCATGTCTTGGATCTACACTTAGTTCGTGGTTATCGGACTCTACGTGACTCTCCAACCCTCCAAAAGTCCTATCTACGTGAAAGTGAACGTTTGTATATGAAGGTGGAAAGGGCTTTACGCATTAAATTGAAACCCTAGCAACTTATCTTCTCCAATTTGAACCATACCCCCAAAATCAAATATTGTTGAAATTCAAGTGTACCTACAATCAGAAAGAATTATCTCGTAACCCCTGGAATATCTTTGCGCAGATTTAACTCTGCTGCAAATGATGGAAGTCACAGCAGTTCTGCAAATTCGAAAAAGATGAAGGAGAAGAAGCTCGACGGCAGATGTTTCTGTGGGAGGGAGGTTACTTTGATGGAGTCTGGCATGATTATGAACCCTAATAGATGGTTCATCAGATGTCTTTTATGAGCAGTAATGGCCAAACAATGTTGATGTTGAGGTGAAAAATTTTATTTTTGAATTTTAGTTGCATTTTGGTGCGTTTTTTTTTTTTTTTAAGACAAGAGAATACAAATACTTTGTTTGGGTGGATGAACTCGAAGAAGGATGGGAGGGTCTAACAAGATGTTTAGTCAAGAGAAAGTCGGAGCATTCTTATGCAATGCATGATGATAGATTGACTGTCACTGCAGTGGAGGAAAATCAGCAAGCATCCTCAATGATGGCTAGGAAAATAGAAAAATTTAAGGTTGAAATTAGGGGTGAAATTAGGGGAATTAGAATGTTGCTTTCAACCGTTGCGTTGGAAGTAGCGTTTTGTTTATTCTGTGACTTGTATTTGGTGATGAAATTATAAGATCTGTAAAATTGGGGATCTTTGTTCATGATAGTGAAATTTGTTCCTGATATTGGCATGATATGTTGTGTTCCTTATATTGTTCTGGTTTTTTAATTTATGATACATTGACGTAGACACGCATGCTTTGAACTTGTTGCTGCCATCTGAAATAATTTTGATAACGTTTATTTGTAGACAATGCCATTGAAAATGCACATGAATCTTCTTAAGGATCCAATAATAAGTTGAATCTGTAACATAGTAGCCTGATGGTTTTGGTTTTCAATATATGAGTTTGTTTCAAATTCAGAACAAGATGTTGTTACAAGAGTGATAAAATTAACAATAAGTTGGAGAACACTTATATATATAGATACTGCAGGTTCCAATGATTGTCACATAAGCAAAAAAAAGCAAGTATTGACAACTCAAATCACACCTTCAAAACCAGCATAACTAAGTCTACACTTCGACATACCATGAAAATGCATAACAAAATACAAGAGTTATGTATCTCTCTAAAGTATATCAAAAACAACAAAAAGCAACCATAACTAGTCTACGAAAATGGGGTCAAGTTATTGCTCCCGCTTAAGATACCATTTTTTCCTCCTCATCAACCGGTACATAAAAGGTTGGAGGCTTGTCCAGTCAGGGTTCGGAATGAAGGATTGTCTTGTAGGGAGAGACCTCTTTGTTGACCTTCTCTTGTTCACCTTTGGCCGTCCCTTAACCTCATATGAAGGATTGATTTGATTATTTTGGAGAGTCCTATTGGAGTTAGAGGATGGGACTGACTCAGGGATTGATTGTGAAAGTGGATTTCTATACGGATGTGGGATGTATTGGGTTTGTTGTTCAGGTGCAAGAGGTTCAGAGACATTGTCTTCAGAAGGGGAAACTGGGTCTGAACCATCAGTATGTATTGGTTGCTGGTCATGCTCAATAGGTTGCTAGGAAGGTTGGGACTGAGTTGATGGTGGCTCATCCGGTAGAACAGGTATTGGGAGAGGCTGAGAAATCTGTCTTGCATCAGGGGATGATGAATGTGGTGGATCTCCTAAGTGTTGGGGCAGTCTGACACTGTCCTCATTCTGGACCTCAACATCAACCTGGTTATTGTTTTCATGGGCCTTTTCCCTAGGCTGGGCCTCACCCCTTTCTTGGGCCTCCTTCACAACTTGGACATGCCCTACTATTTTAGCATCGTCATCATCTTTCACTATTATCAATCTTCTTCTTGGACTATTCTTTGGAGTTGGAATCCTTTTAGCACAGTTCTTTATTCTCATCTTTGATGGAGTCACATTCTTCTCCTCAACTAGCACATGCTGATCCATCGGATTCTCAGTATAGACATTAATTTTGTTACCGTTTCTTGCGGCTGCCTCGTACATTTTAACTATATCCATATCAGCCCTTAGTAACCTCAACCCATTATCGAGCTCCTTCCCAGGTTCTAGCCAGTAAAAGTCAGTAATAGACGTATATCCAATGTCCTTCAGCAAATCAGATATGAAAAAACTATTCAGGGTATCAACGTTAACCCTCTCAATCTCTATTATTTCTCCACCAATGTAACTAACCTTCCCACATGGCCCTCTCTCAAACTGTCCTCTATGATTAATTGACAGAGTTATATGGATGGTGGTCATTCCTGGAAGTAAAATTAAACAATACAATCAAAGAAAATATTTTTTGTAACTGCAACTAACACAAACCCTCAACCAACTATTCTAACAACTCTCAAACACATAAAATTAATAACATGGTTTGATAAGGTTTCAGAATCTGTCTAATTAGTGGCAATGACATATGAAATTTTTCAACAATTGCAAAGATGTACCTCTGTTCTTCACGAATGAAAGGGAGTGACGTCTTTGCTGTCCCCGAAGAAACGCCTGGTATGAGGCTTTCCTTGTTAATCTATGCACGATGAGAGTATTACGTGTTGGTGGTGATCGATTGGGAGTGCTCTGATCGTTTTCTCCGATTTGGGCATGGAGCCACGATGAACCTCTGCTAGGGCACAGAAGAATCTCCCGCAAAATGTGCTTCTTTTTCCAAACCTTTAGTGAAAACAAACGTTCACTTCCACGTAGATAGGGCTTTTGGAGGGTTGGAGAGTCACGTAGGGACGGATAACCACGAACCAAGTGCAGATCCAAGACAGGCTACTTTTGTCATACAGAGGGTATCTTGTGTGGGTACAAGTTTAGTTTCAATCTAGTGTGGGAACATATGTCAGCATTTTTATCTTCCATGAGTACAAATGGTCATTTATTCTTTGACAAATAAATCCTTGACCTTTTAAAATGGTGATAAATAAGTTTTTCATAAAATTTGATTATAAATACATCCCTCGTCTTTATAAATGATAGACAAATACATTCTTCCGTCTATTTATTTCTCTAAAAGCCGATAAAAATGGCTGATGTAGCATCGATATATTAGTAACAGAGCAACATGTTCGTTATGGTACTAAAGTGGCATGACCCAAAAAAAATTGAGGACAACTAAATCCCTGAACTAGTAAAACGACGCTATTTTTGGGAGCTACCTTAATTCTTCAAATTAAAGGTAGATTTTATTGCAACACCATTGTTGAAGGTTATTTGTTGTTAGGGTTGTGTTTCATGATCAGCAAAAATCATTTTCGAGCACGCAACGAGTCACATTACATTTTTGGTACCAATTAAAAACTTAAGACAGAAAGCAAAGCGTGGCACCACCGATGGTTATACACAAGCTGAGCTGACACTATCTCAGTTTGGACCTCAATCAGAAGTAAATTCCAGAAACAAATTTGTCCTCTTGATAAAAAAAATTAAAGAATTAAATTATCTTTTTTTCCTTAGGAACTGTTGTGCACATTTTTATTTTTTAAGGATTTTAGTTGTCTAATTAGTTTTTATCAACTATGTGACACATGATTGTGTTATGTCATTGTTCAAAATTGACAACAAAGTATCCCTGAGACAATCAATCAGAACCATGATGCAGTAAGCAAATATCAAATATCGAATGCAAACATTTGAGCTTTATTAATCTGATCCAAGTGTATAATATTTTTGCAGGGTAGCTCGAATCCTGCTAATGGGCAACAACAACTTGCTCTATCAAGCAGTCAAATATCATCAGTAGCACCAAATCATCTATGTCTGTATCTACAGTCCCTACAAGGCCAAAATAACATAATTCATTAAGCAATAAACATAACACAATTTGTAAACTCATACCACAATTTATTACAACAACAATGTACATAATCTGACTGTCTATTTTTCAAGACTCAACGATAACAACAACAACGCAACTTACAAGCAAACATACAAGAACAATTCACATATTAGCTTTTTTTGTCCTCTCTAAATAGGCCAGCTTCTTTTTTAAATTCACCAGCTTCTTTTTTACTTTATTCTTGCACAAATATTCTTTCACATCATCAATTTCATTGTCACAATTTAACCTATTTGTACTCTCAATTTTTGCAGCATGATCATTAAGCTAAATAAAGAACTTGCAGTAGGCTGAATTTATCAGTTACAAATTCATAAACAAAATAAATAATTCATGAACAACATCAATCTCATTCAACATTTATAACCATCTTACCTTAAAGAAGGGGCACATGAGAAACTATTTGTTGGGGTTGGTTGGCATCTTGAACTTGTAAAATATAGCATAGACTATTTACATTTGAACATCAGAGCAACGCCATCCTTCTCCTCTCTACCTTGCATACAACAAAAGGTAGAGGGCAATGAGACTCCTTGCGTGCTCAAGGAAGCTCCTTCGTTGGCCATGGAACACAACCTTAACCACAAAAACCCTCTAGCAATGGTGCTGTAATAGAGTCTGACATCAATTTGAAGAGTTAGGGCAGCTCAACAAAACGACATCATTTTTCTAATACAGGGACCTATTTGTCCTTTATCTTTTTGGGACCATGCCATCTTACCAATGTAACAGACATGTTGCTCCATTACTGACATATGGGCGCCACATTAGCCATCTTAATTGGCTTTTGGAGAGGCAAATAAACAGAGGGATGTATTTATCTGCCGTTTGTAAAGGTGAGGAATACATTTGTAATTAAGTTTTGTGAGAAACTTATTTGTCATGGTTTAAAAAAAAGTTAGGGACTTATTTGACCTTTTTTCTATTTTTTAAGTGAATAATCACCTTAAAAACAGGTTTGGTATGAAAAAAATATGGACAATCAGTATTTTGAAGACTTAAAAATCAACTAAAATAACGTCAAAAGGAAATGATAAATAGGTCTTTAATTTGTTATTTCAAAGACAAATAAGTCTTTGATTAATTAAAAATACAAAAATATCATTTATTTTTTAAAACACGAGATATCTAAGTTCCTCTAAAGGATCTATTTATTTTTATATATTTTACACGGATGGACTTAAATGTCTCATATTTTAAAAAGTGAAGGATGTTTTTATATTTTTAATTAGTTAGAGACTTATGTCTCTTTGAATTATAAAATCAATGACCTATTTGTTTTTTTCTCTAACATCAAACTTCCTTGAGAATTATATTAATTTTTAGAGTATATATTCAAATAGGTCTATAAAAAATTTCGCATCGAACATTTTCATCCCAAAAAAATTTATTATGTTGAGGTTACTGATACAAAAATAAGACATATAGATCATTGCGTCACACTTTTCAGGACCTATTTATCCAAATGAAAACAATAGATCTAACTAAGGTAGGAACTTATATATCTTATTTTTGTAAAGTTCAGAGACTTCGATATAATAAAATTTTCTTCAGAACAAAAATGTCCAATACGAAAATTTTCAGGACCTATTTGGATATATATTTTAATTTTTATTACAACAATAGAAGCTAAACTATTAAAAAAAATTGAAAAATATATTTGTATTGTTTATTATTATTATTATGACATAATTTGTCTCATTAATACTAGAAAGTCAATATTTTTAATAATAAAAAATAGATAGTTAATTAATGTTGGTTTATATATATATGATAAAAACAAAGAAAAAATATTGATCACTTATTATTTCTTATAAAGAAAGAAATATATGTTGAAGAAATTGTCAACATGTCTTCGAATAGTGCTAACGAATGGAGCGGTGGGGATCTCTTTAGTTGTTGATGGTTATGTCGGAGATGACATGTGATCGTTTTCGTGTTGTTGTGGTTCTTATTAAGTTTGTAAGTTTTTTTAGTTTGTTGATGGATATAATTGCTCTACTACTATTGTGTTGAGCTGTTTGCTTTCAAAAAAAAGAAGAAAGAAATACATTGAAGACGAGCTGACGAGTGAAATTAGATCGCATTGAGCAATAACTAAACACTAAAACATGACTTGCAAGTTGCATCATAAGGGAAAATCAGGGTTTCATAAGTGAATAATGTATTTGCGCATGTCAAAGTCAATCTTCCTTCTTTACAAAGAAGTTCACCACTGAGGTTGTAATTCTTTGGCTTCTGCAAATAGCTTATACAAATTTCCTTTTTCAAAGTATATTCTTACTTGTTAGTAAGAAACAATAGTTGAGAAACATTTTTGTTTAGATTGTTGGTTACAACCCATGAAATGAAAGGCACCCTCAACGACTATTAATCCATCTCCTTTTACTATGTCATGAAAAATGGATCAATAATCATGAGATATAACAACAAAACCAACTACAAACACAATAAAACAACAGTTTAACATGGTCACATCCACATCTACTAAACACAATTATCACCTATTAGTACAAACCGCAAAACATATTCTATAGTAACTGTTTTCCTAAAGATAACAACCAAATCCAAAACCTACTTTCAATGGCATATTATACTGGTCACCGAACATTTATATGTTTTACTATAAATTTTAATTTGGAATAACACATTGAAATTGTTCTAGGGAATGCACAGAGGAACAAAAATGCGGTACCACAGTAGATCTAAGTATTAAAAATACAGAAGATAGATTAAGACAAATTGCACTAATTTATACTAAATTACAATTGGTCCAGGATGCACCACAGTGATGCCAATAATAAAAAAAAAAGCGTCCCGAACCCCCTTAATTGAAGGAGACAGCAAAACAAATCACCTAACTAATTTGCTAATAAGATCATCAATAAATGCATTTTCATGACTTTGTTGATTAGTAAACACTATTTACATTAAAAATGATAAATATTATTAAGAAATGGAGATAGAGCACAACATCATGTGTGAAAATGAAGCATGGTTGATTATTGATGAGTCTTGTATAAAAATAAACAGTATCACGATTTCCTTTTAGTAGTACCCCCATCAAATAGTTCTTCAATTATAGCCTCAATATCTTCAGGATGATACTTAATATACTTGTCAACATGTCTACTAGAATTTAAATGGTGCTTGAATCTGCCATAAAAGGAGCGGTAAGCTGGGATCACCAAAGCAGCTATTGAAGCTCTGAGCTCAGACTTAAGCTGTTCATCACTAACCACCCAAGAACTCTGCGTTTTATATATATCTTCAAACGTGCTATTGAAACGTTTAAACTTATCTTTTAGCTCTTGTTTTGGCTTTTTATCTTTATTGGCTCTCGGGCTTAACACACTACTCGTGTTTCCTTGAAGTCCATCTGTACTAAGGCAGTTCAAAACCTTAGACCATGTTTCTGTCCGGTAATTTTTATGGTGCAGTTTTAACCCGGATTGCCTCTTTCTACACCAATTGTCACCCATGCATAGGTGAAGATCTTTGCACCCTTTCACCTTCTGCACTATGTACCTCCCATTATTCATCAAGAAAACACTTCTCAATGCAAAATCCTTATACAACATGGCCTTGTACTCAAGATTCAAGCTCAACAGGTCCATGATTGTCATTAACTGAATCGCCAAGGCTGAATTCTTAGGCGTTCCATCGTCCTCCTCTAACTCGATTTTGCGGATAGGACTGTAATAACGGCAAGTATGATAATCATCCTGAAGGCATTGTCGCAGAACTTGTTCCAATGTGTCCTTGTACTCGCAAGCATACTCCAGATAATTCATCACATAGCGCGTCAATGGATGAATTGCGCCGTTAGGAACCGGAACCCTGTCGTTGTCACCCTTAACGGAATTTTCCAAGTCGCGAAACATGGCCATGGTGGCCTCTGCTATTCGAAGCTTGGTGGTGGCTATCTCGTGCGCCAGCTCCTTCCTGCACCTCTCTAAGTAAGAACCGTCGGCGATGGCGATCTCCACCACGTCCCTCAGCGTCTCATACATGTCTAGAAACTTGAACAGCTTCTCTACGGTGAGCAATGTTAACACGACACCTTGTGCGAAGTTCAGGAAATGAATGATTACGGCGCGTGCAAGATCGCTCAAGAGGTTTTGAGATATGGATTGTTGATTGGGGAAAACTGAGGCGTAGAGCTTTTTTTCGCCGTTGAACAAAACGGTTATGCAATGTCGAACCGCGTTGTTCCACGTGGCAATCTCTCCTTCCAGCATTTCCCATTGCATTTTATGGATCTCTTCCATGCCTACGCTCACGTACCCGAACTCTTGCAGCGCGGTTTTGAAGGCGATCCTCCTGAAGCTGGCGAAAGCCACGCAACACTCCGTTTGATATCCCGCGGCGATCATGGCGCTGGCGATCTTGTTCATGAGTGAAACTTTCTCCGGAGAGAATGCAGGGAACGTTGTATCTTGATCTTGATCCTGATGAGACGATAGAGTAGGTATTATAGGAGGATCACTGAGATTTACAAGGTCAAAGGGAGAACAAAGCGCCGCATCATGAACTTGAGTAAGAGAACCGAAGGATGATGATTTTTTAGGAGGTTTAGGTTTGGATTCGGATCCGGATCCGGATCGAAAGCTGCCGTGGTAGCTGGAGGTAGGGGTGGTGGTGGTGGTGGATGATTTTGGATCCTGTAAAATGGTGCAGAGATGTTTCTCCAAGAACGACATAGCTTTTTCCAAGGAGAAGGTAGTTTTGTCCAAGACAGAGGGATCACAGGGGAAGGTAGAGAGAATAGCAGAGATCTTTGAGATGCGATCCACAACGGCGAGAAACAAGTCATCATCTTCTGCATCTTTGCCCAACTTGCTTTTACCGGTGTTGTATCTATACACCATGGAATCCAATATCTTGGTTAGACGGTGGACGCAATCAGGGACTTGTAGAAGAGGAGGAGTGGTGGCACTGGTTTCAAGGAAACCATCCACTTCCTCGGAAACTTGTAGGATGGTGTCGTGGTCCTGGAAGAATGCCGCCAGTTCCTCCTCTCCTCCGGCTGATTTCCATTGAGGACCGCCGCGAGTGGATGATGATGATTCCAAATCCTTGTCTCTCTGTTTCTGAGAAGCAGCGCTAAAATGATATGATGAAAAACTGAAGGATTTCTCCATACTAATAATGCTAACGCTATTGCATATTGCTACATGCCATTAGCTACAAATTTTTCTCTTGTTTGCATTGTTCTTGAGATTCATCAATCAAATTCAGAGCTCTAATGTCTTTCATGGACATGCATGGGGATCCGTATTGCTGCTCCTGTTTTTTTTTTTTTTCAAAAGAAAAAATTATGCCCTTTGATGTTTTTAGTTACTTGTGTAATTCTATTTCATGTTTTTTTTTTTTTTTTTACTTTCTTTTTTCTCTCTCTTTTCTTTTTTTTTTTGTTTGTTTTCCCTAGCTATTTGCCTATTTTGGTGATGACGTGGTAAAGTCTTTACCATTGACGTATATAGTAAAGTAAGAAACTATTCTAATATTTGCAAGAAATCTGTCCATCCATTTCTCTCCCAAAGCTCTTTCTTGCTGGCTTCAACTGCGCATAATTTGGATCTTCTGCGCCTCTTACGGGCTGCTTCCTCTTCATAGTTTCAAATGTTCCATTTTAGCTCATAAAAAGTAAATGACAATTATTTCGGTATTTTTTGAAAATTATAATTAAATTATTGTTTTTAATATAATTTGCATAATAAATTTAAGGTGTTTGCTACGGTTGATAATAAATTCATACGTACCGATACGTTTAAAATATGGATAAATAATACCAAGCCACGTGGAATTTATTTTTCACATCAACATTTAATTTTTATTTTTTTAAATATATATTATAGGGCAAAAAACCATAATAAGCCAATGCCAGGCCGAAATTACGTAAATAAGCCAAAACCAAAATCGTTTCAGTAATGAGTCAAACCATATATTAATATAATTCGAACCACAATGGTTCGAACTCCATTCATTAATAATTCGAACCAAGGCAGTTCGAATTACAGAGAGAAGCTGGTTCAAGTAAATCGAACAAGGTTGGTTCGATTTAGCAATGCTAGTAATTCGAATCTGGCTAGTTCGAATTATAGAGAGAGAAGCTGCATCATATAATTCGAACCAGGCTAGTTCGAATTATAGAGAGAGAAGCTGCATCAAGTAATTCGAACCAGGCTGGTTCGATTTAGTGGTAGACAGAGCAGTATATATATGGTTGTAAACGTGAGTTGCTCTCATTAGAGGGTGTAAGATGGCTAGTGAGGAGAGTTTTGTTGTTTTGGTTCACCACAGAGGATCCATTAAGAGGAAAACTCGTTCCAGTGTGAAGTTCACAGATAAGGATCATCTCTGTATTGTCTTGAATCCAACGACGAGCTATGATGACCTTGTTAGATCTATGCTGATGAAACTTGGTCTAGAAGGTGCGAAGCGGGTTAAGAAGTTTTTCTATCACATTCCAATCACGGTTCTGCAGGATACCGTGAAGTATGATTGTTTCATGATTGGTAGTGATGAGGACCTGCAAGTCATGTTTCTTTGTCGGAGGCAGTTTCTGGAGGTGAGGACACCAGAATTGTTCGCAAAGCTGGTTGATGTGGTATCCAGCTCAGGGGGTTCGAACCGGAATACCACCACGGTAGCCACGGCAGCCGGTTCCAGTTCCAGGCCTGCCGTTGCTTCTTCCTCCGTCCCTGTGTACGAGCCAGCGGTCCAACCTGTCGCCTCCCCGTCTTTTGCTGTTGATCTCAATGACGGCGTAGGCGACGAGGTAGGATCATTTGATATTCTGCCGAACGCTTTACAGGGTGTTCCACCGGTTGGCGTCGGAGACGGATTGTTGGGTGATGCAAAGGAGGACGACGTCGAGCCGGATATGATTGAGGATGACAGCGGCGACGAGGTTGGAGCGACTGAGCCTGCATTGGCGGTCGGTGGTTCTAGTTTTGGCACACAGTAGTATCCACCACATTTTTCCTCTTTGGACCTGGATGCCATGAGGCAGGAGGGGGTTTCAGGGCACTCTGTTGGATTCGGAGCTAGAGATGCGGAAGGGACTGCTGGTCTGACAGAGTTCCAGGTTGGTCAGCAATTTCAGGATAAAGATGAGGCCCTGTTAAGTGTGAAGACTTACAGCATCCGGCGAGGGGTACAGTACAAGGTAGTGGAGTCTAATTATCACCGGTATGTGGGCAAGTGTTCTGAGTTTGGGAATGGGTGCACATGGTTGATTCGACTGAGTCTCCGGCAGCGCAAGGGCATTTGGGAGGTCAAACGGTACAACGGACCTCACACTTGTCTGGCCACATCAATCTCGAGTGACCACAAGAGTTTGGATTATCATGTGATTTCGGCGTTCATTATGCCAATGGTTAGGGATGATGCATCCGTCAGCATCAAGGTGCTCCTGAATGCCACGACTGCACACTTTGGGTTTAGGCCTACTTACAGGAGGGTCTGGATGGCGAAGCAGAAGGCTATTGCCCTCATCTACGGTGACTGGGATGAGTCATACAACGAGCTGCCTAGGTGGGTGTTGGGAGTCCAGCTGACGATGCCTGGTACTGTTGCAGTCCTAAGGACGAGCCCCGTTCGAGTTGGAGGACAGGTAGACGAATCTCAAGCATATTTTCACAGACTTTTCTGGACTTTTCCACCGTGCATCGAGGCATTCCGTCATTGCAAGCCCCTAGTCAGCATTGACGACACACATCTGTATGGCAAGTACGGGGGAACGTTGCTCATCGCGATTGCACAGGACGGGAACTCCAACATTCTACCTGTTGCATTCGCACTAGTAGAGGGTGAGAATGCAGAGTCCTGGACATTCTTTCTCTCCCACCTTCGACAGCACATGACACCACAGCCGGGTCTGCTGGTTATATCGGACAGGCATAATGGCATCAAGGCTACGCTTGAGGCTCTTGACGGAGGTTGGTTACCTCCATCTGCCTACCGTGCATTCTGCATTCGACACGTAGCGGCTAATTTTGCCCTTACCTTCAAGGGCAAGGACGCACGGAGGCTTCTAGTGAATGCGGCGTATGCAAAGACCGAGGTTGAGTTTGATTACTGGTTTGATATTCTGCGGTCTGAGGACCCGGCGATGTGTGAGTGGGCGAACCGGATTGATTATTCCTTGTGGACTCAGCATCGTGATGAGGGGCGGAGATTCGGTCACATGACGATGAATATCTCCGAGTGTGTGAACTCAATCCTCAAGGGTGTCAGAAATCTCCCTGTATCCTCCTTGGTGAAGGCAACGTATGGAAGGCTTGCGGAACTCTTTGTTCGCAAGGGGAGAGAAGCTGAGGCCCAGATGGGAACCGGACAACAATTCAGTCAGCACTTGGTGAAGTGTATTGAGGCCAACTTGAAGACGGCCAGGTGCTTCATGGTGACTTTGTATGACCGGGATAACTCCGAGTTCACCGTAGCAGAGACCACTCCGACTGGTTCTTTCTCGTTGGGTAGCTACAGAGTATCGCTTGCCTCTCGGACATGTGACTGCGGGTACTTCCAGGCGCTTCATTTCCCGTGTCAACACGCACTTGCATGCTGTGCCTACTCACGGGTTACATGGACCTCTTATGTTCACAGCGTGTATCAGATTAGTTATGTATTCAGTGTGTATCGGATGGGATTCACACCTCTGATCCCGGAGGGCTTCTGGCCACCTTACGACGGGCCCACGGTGATTCCGGACCCTGACAAGAGGCGTGCGAGAGAGGGTCGTCCGAGATCCACTAGGATACGGACGAATATGGACGAGGCAAATCCGAACCGGCCAAAGAGGTGTGGCCTCTGTCGCCAACCCGGACACACACATCGGAGTTGCCCACAGCTTGGAGGATCGTCTCACACAGGAGGCCATTAGTAGCCATGTTGTTAGTATTAGTACTTATTATATTTAACTTTTCCTGTTAAATGTTATTTTTGAGCAGTTATGTAAATTAAAGATCTTTCTACATTGTACTGTGCATGCTGCGTTAAGTAATGAATATGTTATGTTTCACTTTGAGTATTGCTACAAGTCCCATAAATGCAAAATTTAATAACTAAATGTAAACATTAAACTGTTATATGATTCAATGATTATAAATAGTCACTGACCAATCCCGTAAACACCAGTTTTCAAAGTACAATACGATGAACAAACAACAAAGGAAAACAGCTATAAAATAACAACAAAAGTACATATGGCTATCATACATAAATGAACCCTAAGGAACAAAATACATCAAACGTGAATCATCTAAACAGATGCGAACCCGTACCACAACGACGGGGTACCCGTGCCCTCTGACCTCTGCGGATAAACGGCTCCTCATCCTCGATCTCATCCGCGTCCTCATGCGTGGCAGGCTATGCAGGTGGGGTAACATGGATGGGTGCCGCGGACGGCCCGGCAACAGACTCTGATGCAGTAGTGTAGGCGGATGGTGGTGTACCTCCCAAACCAAAATGGTCACCAACAGATGCCGTAGGAGGCTCATTCAGATCAACATCTAAAGGTGCCTGCGTGCCGGAGGTCTGACCACGTCTCCGGGACTGCACGTCCTCCTGCATGATGGCGGTAATCTCCTCTAGAAACTGCTGACCCCGAAGTCCGCATCTAGCGTATCTGAGGCAAGGAAGTCTGACCACTGTGATCCCGGAATAACCCATGGGGTACCCTCCTGCTGAGGCTGGTCATGGGCGGGTACACCAACGAAGTAATCTCCAAGAGGCCCCGACCTGAGTCCAGCGTCCCCAGGGTCAGCCCCGTCACCCATACCTGACCCATACCACTCACCTCCATGTCCGCAATCGTGGGTACTAACACCAGCAACTGCTACAGCCCCTGCACCATCCCCGCCCACGGGCCCATGCTGATCGTCGTCAGGGTCACGACCAGGGTGGTCCGCCGCAACACGCCCTCTCCGTCTCCCTCCCTGGCCTCGTCGTCTACCTCCAGCGGGACCCGCATCGTCATCATGGTCCATAGCATGCTCAAGCCACCTCCAGTCACGCTGGCTCTGTCGTGTCCCGACACGAGCTCTCCTCTCAACCCGCCGCCTGTCCGGCACGTCCTCAGGTCGATCCATGTCAGGAACTCGCCCAGCACCCCGCTGTGAGGCCTCAATTGGAATAGGAACCGCCCTCGGATCCCCCAAGTGCATCTCCGGAGACAGGAACCTCTTTCCATGCTGACTCCACCACTCGAGGAACTCATGCGATGGTCCAGGGTCGGCAACAACATCGAACCTCAGCACGGTCTCCGCACGGTCGTCCCAATAGAGATGCCACTTCTGCAAATGGTACGGGAACCATCGATCACCACCTCTGCCATCCTTCGACATCAGAAAGTCGATGTTCAGGGCGGGATTCGGACGAGGCTGCACCCCTCCGAACTGCGGAAGCACCCTATCTATCTGATGCCACTCTATGACGGCAAAGTAGATCAGCGACATCACAGACCGCCACAACGCCATATGCCGAGGCTCCAAAGCCTCTGGATGCACAACCTGAAGTACGTCGGGGCTGCTGTACGGCATCCAGATAAACTGCACGGAGAACTCTCCATTGTCAGGACAACTCATGGACCCAACTCATAAAGTGTGGTTAAATAAAGAAACTGTTTAAGTAGCATACTCACCTCTCTGTCCTGTAACCGGTCTATCCTCAGCCTTTACATCTGCACTCTAGGACCCTTCTCGCTACCGGAAGGGTTGTAACCTGACCACCTGCATCATACATGTGTCTTATGGCTACTTAAATGTGTGTTTAGGGTTTGTAATACATTATTAATGAACATGGAGTTATGCAAATTAAATTGAAATAGAGAAGGCTGAGTAGAGTACCTCGAGGCCAATGGCCAGCTGAATGTCTCATACCCTGCAGGCCTAAACAGAGGAAAGCACCAGAAGATCCAAGATTGAAGTAGCTGAAGTGGGCCCGCTAACTTGACCACATGTATGTTCGCTACTCGGCACATGCACCAGTACAACCATGCCAGTGCTGCAGAACCCCACTTGTAGGTACCCATCTCCTCCAGCCTAGCTACGTAGGGAAGCCATCTGATGTGAACGCGGTTGCCCGACTTGTCCGCAAACAGCTGCGTACCCAACAACATCATGATGTACGCACGGGCATATCTCCGCACAGTCTCGTCATCGGCTCCCTCGGGGCACTCACCAAAAGTCTCCTGAAACCAGCTACAGTTCACTGCGTACTTCTGAACCTGGCTGGGAGGAGGAGTCACTCCAAGCAACTCCTGGAACCATACCCAGGCTGGACGGCCACCCTGGATGTATATCTGAAACTCTGATAGGCAGCCACTCACGTAACGCCCGTCCACTGGCAAACCCAACTGGTATGCCACGTCCTGAAGTGTGACCGTGCACTCTCCGAACGGCACATGAAACGTGTGCGTCTCCGGACGCCATCGCTCCACGAATGCACTGACAAGGGCCTCGTCTAACTGGAACCATCTGTCGTTCAGCCTTGCAAGATGGTATAGTCCTGCCATCTGCAAGTACGGAACGTATCTGTCATCGAGTCGCATGCCCTGCTGCCGCCGCATGCTCCTGATGCATCGCTGAGACTGCGCATGACAAGCACCGCATTGTTAGAACCAGCTTCATAACCAATGCCAAACATAACCAACACGATAAATCATCAACAAAACATCATACTAAATCAAACCGCATAAATATCCATGAATGAGAACCACATGCAAAACAACTACCATAGACCACACAACTAAACCACTAACATAAAACAGCTTAACTAGAACCACTAACATAAAATAGCTTAACTAAAACCATTAACAAAAAACAGCTAACATATAACAACTAACACAAACCACTAAAATAAAACAATTAACACAAACCAGTAACATAAAACAACTAACATAAACCACCAACATAAAAAAAACCAACATAAACCACTAACATAAAACAGCTAACATAAAACAACTAAACCATACCACTAACATAAAACAACTAACATAAACCACCAACTAAACCACCACCATAAAACAACCAACACAAAACAACCAACACCTACCACTAACGTAAAACAGTTAGCATTAAGCAACTAACGTAAACCACTAACATAAACCACCAACAGAAACCAACTAGATAAACCACCAACTAAACCACCATCTAACCCGCATCCTAAACCTCTCAACTAAACCACCAGCAATACCACTACACTTTACCGCTAACATAAACTGCCACTAAAATAAAATGCAAAACCACTAAGTCACATATACCGCTAGCACGAAGTTATTTCTGTACTAACCTCGTCGTTGATAACCCCGGCTATATGAGCAACTCCGTCCAAGTGATATAACCGTACCGGATCGTCCCCCATCAGCAGAGTATTCCGTTCAGGTCTTCGTCGGAGAGAATCTGGGTCGTTTTCTCTTGGATTTGGTGGGGTAGGGAAAAGGAAGAATGGTTCGAATGAGGCTGATTCGAACTCCTTATATAGCCGAATCACGAGTAATTCGAACCAGGTGGGTTCGAATTACTAAGGAGCCACTTCAAGGGTAATTCGAACTACCCCAGTTCGAATTACGTTGAATTTGAGTTCGAACCACCTTGGTTTGAATTACGTTCAAGGTTTTTCTCACCCTAATTCGAACCACTCTGGTTCGATTTATTAAGGAATGTAGTTCGAACCACACTGGTTCGAATTACATTAAGATAGTGTTTGGCTGATTGCTGAAACGATTTTCGCTTTGGCTTATTTACGTAACATGATTCTTGCCTTGGCTTATTAGGGTTTTTTTACCCTATATTATATCACCACTTTTACTAATATACCCATTTAATTAAATAAAAATAAAAAAATATTTTTTATTTAATTTTATAAAAAGACTTAAACATTCTTCTTTTATTTGATTAGACAAAAATATCCTTTTAAATTAACAAAATTTTAAAATTCAATTAATCCTAATTTTATAGTTTCAAATAATTTAAACAACAAAACAAAAACATATTAAAAAAACAAAAAAATCAAAATTTCTTCATCTTCTCCAATTTCTCTAATCATTCGTGCCCCCTCTAAGAAAAATATATCAAAGAAACAAAAAATCGATCGTTCTTCATCTTCTCCAATTACCCTCTGAAACAAAGCAGTAAAAGTCCCAAACCAAGACCCTAGATTCTTTGTTGCTGCCGTAAGACTGCATCAGCAGAAGGGATCGATTTGAACATGTCACCGGCAACAAAGTTCAAATTCCCATCTCCTTTGAGGTTACCAACAACCTCCGGCTGGTCGAAAACGGTGCACTTCCACTGCGGAAACTCTTGATGAATAAGCTTGGAGACACCACCAACATCAACAATGGAGCCGAGATTCTCAAACACGTGCCTGCACTCCTTGAGCGCAATCTTGAACATGTATGAATCAGCGGCGAATAACCTAGGATTTTGGTTTGGGATTTTCACTTCTTTGCTTCAGAGGAGTAATTGGAGAAGATGAAGAATGATTGATTTTTTTTTTAATATGTTTTTGTTTTGTTGTTTAAATTATTTGAAACTATAAAATTAGGATTAATTGAATTCTAAAATTTTGTTAATTTAAAAAGATATTTTTGTCTAATCAAATAAAAGAAGGATGTTTAAGACTTTTTATAAAATTAAATAAAAAATATTTTTTTTATTTTTATTTAATTAAAGGGATGTATTAGTAAAAGTGGTGATATAATATATATTTAAAAAACAAAAATTAAATGTTGATGTGGAAAATAAATTCCACGTGAATTGTTATTATTTATCCATATTTTAAACATATCGGTACGTATGAATTTATCATCGTACCATAACAAACACCTAAATTAAATTATATACGTATTTAACACATAAAATAAATATTATATTAGCACATAATAAGGGTAATGATATGTGCCTTAGCTTCCTCTCAACTCATTGAAAGTCTCTAACTCACAAAGAAAAGGTGGTGAATACATATCCTTTTAATCTATTGAAAGATAAAAAAATTAGTAATAATTAAAAGTTTTAATTAATCCTTCTAATTTTTAAATGGATAAAAATTTATATGTATATTTAATTTTTGAAAACATAACAAAATAAAAAAATTCCCAAGTCTTTTTAATTTAGAATTAATAGGATAATTTATAATCATTTTACTATACAAATTACTCGTTTTTGTTTTTTATTTGCTAGTATATAAGGCATACAAAAGAGTATCACTAAATCTTTTCTGGATAAATAAATATAATTGGTTCTATGGTGTAGTGGTTAGCACTCTGGACTTTGAATCCAGCGACCTGGGTTCGACTCCCGGTAGGACCTATTATTTTTTTGTTTATGTTAGCTAAATTCTTTTTTAAAATCTTAAATTTGGACAAGAAAAATTTTATCTTTATGAAAGTGAAGTAAATAGAAACTAAGAAATGTGCCTGCCTTATCGGGAAGTGGAAGAAGAAAATTAGGGAAATCAATGGCGGAGGAGAAATACAAAACCCTAGAGGTAGTAGAGAAGAACCCCAAATCAGGGGTGTTCCACCTTTACTTGAATCGTCCGAGACAACGCAACGCTCTGACGTATGATTTCTTCACTGAGTTCCCCAAAGCCCTGTATGCCCTGGACCACAACCGTGACGTCAACGTCATCGTGTTATCCGGCGCAGGTGATCACTTCTGCTCCGGCATCGACATTTCCCAGTTGAAATCTATCACGCAGTCCTACCACGATGCCGGGGAGAGTCTCCGTCGGCAGATCCTGGCGATGCAAGATTCCGTCACGGCGTTGGAGCGGTGCCGAAAGCCAGTGATTGCTAGTATCCATGGCGCTTGCATCGGGGGTGCAATTGACATCGTGACAGCCTGTGACTTAAGGTATTGCACGGAGGACGCGTTCTTTTCGGTGAAGGAGGTTGATTTGGCCCTGGCTGCTGATCTCGGCACTCTTCAGAGACTGCCATTAATTGTTGGCTACGGTAACGCCATGGAGTTGGCCTTGACAGCTCGCCGGTTTTCCGGTTCCGAGGCTAAGCAGTTGGGCCTCGTTTCTCGCGCTTTCCCTTCCAAAGATGACCTCGATCAAGCTGTCTCGGTTCTTGCTCAGGGTCAGTGTTCATCTTATCGATTTTAGTCTAATTGGATGACCTTATTATGGAATTGATTTATACACTATAGAATTAATACTTAAGAGTCTATAGTCTGCTACACTACACTACTCGAGTGAAGTGGTTCATCTAAATTGTTATTGGCATCACTTCATATTTCATTCATGACATGGTAAGTTTCCTGATATAGTTGGTGATTTTGATACTTGACAGAAATTGCTGCCAAGTCTCCCCTTGCAATCATGGGGACAAAAACAGTGCTGCTTAAAAGTAGGGACTTAACTGTGGATCAGGGATTGGACTTTGTTGCAACCATGAATTCTGCCAGATTGTTGTCAAGTGATTTAACTGAAGCAGTAGCAGCACAACTGCAGAAACGAAAGCCAGTTTTCTCGAAGCTGTGACTTAAAATTGTTGGAGGGAGTGACATGCATTTCGTTTGTCACTAGATATTTAGGATAAAGATCTATAATCTATTTTCATATATGGAAGTGCCAAAGAAATATATTTTTTAAACATGCAAATTATTGTTGCACGTTTAAGATATAGTAGAAGCTGAGTTAACACTTCCTTTATGATCATTATCCTTCAAATCACGAACATACAGTTCAAAAAATAAATAGATGACATACATTCTCTTATTGAAGTATTTGTAGACCTTCTTCATTAGAGATTTCATCGTGGTCTTCTCCCGCAATAGTTAGTATCAATAACAAATGAGAAGCAGGAACCCCTTGAATATGAGAAATGGTTGCTGTTCCATGAAATTGTAGCAATGCTCCATTAAGGTGCATGCAAGAGGACCATATTTCCATCATTGAAGTTCGTCCATACCCAGGACTTGTTGCTGTCTCAAACTTAACCAACACAAATTTCATGCTGAGCTTCTACAATCGCTCAAAGTCATGTAAAACCAAAACTTTCCTAAACATCATATTGGGGACAGTTTTGGTTGAAAATATTATTGCATGTTATCTCATTGTGCTGACGGGCTATCAATATTATTTGCCTCATCCAAACAGGGGTAAATGAAATGCACTAGAGTGTCATAAGATCCTAAATTTTGTTGAAAAGTGTTATAAAAGTAGTTAAAAAGCTTAATGCTAGACGTGGGATAAACTCGCTTGAACACCATTGTGTGAGGCAAATTTGTAAGTGGAAGATTAAATCCAACATTCGTGTATATAATACGTCAAAAACCTATGAAAGGAAATTAACTAAACATTAATTTCAGGTCAAGTCGTTAATGTTGGTGCAATAGTATATTCGTGATCAACTTCTTTCCTGGATGCTTCCCAGAGTCGATGTTCAATCCCCAGTTTCCTGAGCTCCAAAAGTCCTTGGTCAACTGAAATTTGAAAATAAACGAATGACAAATTGGAAATACTCTCAAGTATAATAACAAGAATTCATTCCTATGAAGTATGGAGTGCAAAATGGGGACGAAAAATAAAGCATAACCTATTAAGTGCATATGCCAGCATAGTTGAATTCAGATGTGAACTAATTTAGCACCACCGGGGTGAATGGGTACAGAAAACAGAAAACAGAAATCAGGGAGAAGGAGCAACTATTTATATGGTAGATGCCTGGATGGTAGATGGAAAAAAGTGCAATCCTTTGTCTTATACAAGTGGCTACTACACCTGACCCGGGGAGAAAAATAGTGGCTACTACAAGCCCAGTAATACAAGTGTCCATGATTCACTACGACTCTCCCCTTCATTGTCGTTTCCCTAGTCTAGACTCAGGCTACTCCATGCACATAATGAGGTGTTATGCAGCTTTGTCTTGTATGATTAAAGTGGAACATTAGCAAAAATTCACTCGGATAATTGATAGTGAATTTTCCCCCTTTTTTTCCTATAAAAAAAGAATTCATTAAAATGGGGGAAGATTAATGGTGAAACAACTGATCATTCTACTTACAAACCACCTAAGATGGCACGAATTGATACATCTATATAATTGTGTACAAAGTAACTAATTAAAATAAATGTGTCATCACTACCGTCAACAGCATCATGCGAGGTAGGAGAATGCACACTTCGACCAATCCAAAACTGAAGACGTTCTTTGGCAATGTCCTCCTCTATACCATGAGCCTTTGCTCTTCTCCAAAAATATGTAAGCCAAGCCTGTCCATATAGAACAGTTTAATTTAGACGGCATGTTTCAGTACTGCAAATTATATTTCTTGTTTGGCATAGAGAATAGTGAGAATAAACATAAACTATTGGTCATCAATCCCTACTGGTTATAATCCACCAATCGATAAAATGAAAAGGGTTGAGAGATTAATAGGTGTTGTTAATGATTTAAAAATTGTACATGTAAATCAAACTAAAAGAACCGTTTATCTATAATGCAGAAGAGAATAACTTATAGAAAACACAAACAATCAAAGATAAAAAATCACGAATTAAGGGAGAGCTAAACCCCATTTGTTTACTCGGAAAAGGGGAGATCTGTACCTCCTTGAAAAGAACATCCTCAGACTCCTCTGGACTTAATTCTACATAAAGACAATGACATTTAGAATAGCCTTATTATTTGCAAGAGACATATTTATTCAGCAAATAGTAGGTGGGAGAAACTTACCAAAGGCTTCCATGAACTTCGGGTCCCCTGGTGATTTAATATCTATAATGTCAAAAGGGTGTGAATGTTATAATTTATTTATTAGTTAAAATGGCAAGCACATTTTATTGCGTATAGAAAAAGGCCAATAGATAGAAGTCAAATGTGCTTTCAAGGTCATATACTTCCCCTGTTGTCCTATAACTATAAAGTCGAAATATGCGTGTACTGGTTTAACAGATAAGGACAGAAGCACTTCGCTTGTAAGGCTGCTCACTTTTGCCATACCCTGGCCATGGAATGGGGTACTCACCCTTGTCTATAGGTAGACCGTAGACAGTCACTCAAACTAAGAATAGAAACTAACTAGAATAGTGATGAATGCGGGAATGCATACCTGAGACAGATTGTCGAGCAGAACTTGGACGACGTTGTTGGGCTAATACTTGCACAATAGCATCCTCAACCTTAAGTAAGCAACCAAAATGAGAAAGGAAAAATGATTTGACAGGTTATGCACGACAACTATTGATTGGGAATTCAAAGCAACAAATACAATGCCTTCTAAACAAAAACATGAAAATTTTAAATGGTTTAATTATAAAAATGTGCGGTAGAGGAATGTTAGGAAAACAAGAAAACCAATGCATTCAAAGAAACCTTTAAAGATGCAAGCTCCTTCAGTCCCATTTCAACTGAAAGCATATTCTCGATATTTCCTTCTCCAGTAAGATCATTCAAGTCTGGAACAAGTTTGCTCCTCTTATCTGGGGCTTCATCACCTGCTTAAAACTGATTATAATTATATCTGGAAAAACTAAGGGTTCATGAAACAGAACAGTAAAAATTATTACTAAAGAAGAAATAACATGAGCACATATTTGTCCTATAATGCTGACAAATTAGTATGAAATGAAGAGTAAGAAGTCTTTATTTCATGCCTTTTTCCCAGCATTCCTCCTTAGCTTTTTGTCCTGCAGAAAGGACAACCTCAAAAGGAAGAGGGGCTAATGATGACCAAAGTTCATACTTTGAAACTGCAACATCTGCACAAATGCCTATAATCCATAGCAAATGTTACACAAAATAAAATTTAGCAGTAATGACTTATTAAAATCAGCTAATTCATATTCATGCTAGAATAATAGATAAACACCCAAAACATTGTGTATGCTAACACGTATACTATGACCAAAGATTAAAATACTGACAATTAAAATACTAACACTACCGTATTCTTTATCAATGTCCTGATGATTCATTAAGTTTTATGTTTGTTGTTAAGTTCCTTGCCCAACCCTACCATTTTACTGGACATGAAATTTGAGTATGAAACTATTTACAATAAAGCACAACATAAACAACGAAGTTATTAAGATGCATGCATAAACAACAATAACAACAGCTAAGCCTTGTATTCAGTCGGTGAAGTCAACATAGATTAGATTTTGCCACAGTATCATAGCTTGAAACTTGTTAACAGTCACAACATTAAGATCTAAAAAATTCACAAACAGTGAATACAATTGAAAACGATGATAAAAATCTTCAAGAGTTCATTCAAGTTCGTTCCAAATTGATTAACATATTGAACAATTGATATTAAAATGGCTTCTAGGTCATGTCAGGAATGGATGCCATAATCCCACATCCCCAGAAGAAAATAAATTAAAAATAAAGCTAAACCAAACAGCAGCTTACCATATTTTGCAGCTAAACCCCAATACCGAGCAAGCCAACACCTCTTAAGAACAACTTCCTCCTGAAAAGACAACAATTTATCAGTAAGTTCCCCAAATAACTAGCATATCCCAACGGACTCCTGCAACTGGGGAATTACATACCATTTCTTTCTGAGTTAATATCATTCTGTGTGTCATTGACCGAAGAGCTTTCACTTCAGATTCAGCTCCATTTAACTGGCTCACAGCAGCTGCCACTTCAACTTTTGCATTCTATTGGAGAAGAAATCATTTCAACATATAACAACAAGAGAGGAATAATTCTTAGAAAAAATTATTTATGCTGGCAATAATCAAGGGGGGAAGAAAGCATATGCACCTCAACTGCAGCCTTCAGAGATGTGATTTCCTTACCAATTCCATCCTTAGAGTCTTTGGCATTTTTAAGTGCAGCCTGTATCCAACAAGAGATGGTACATGCTACTATTTGGTGAACAATAGCTCCATTCTCTGTGAAGTATACATACTTCTTTTATGATACACACATCTACACTTCAAGTTATTCCCACATTACCTCTCTTTGGCGCAATGCTGCTTCCTTTCTGCAATGTCATAATGCAGGTGTGTCATATATACTATTAAGTGAAAGAAAATCCACTTGAAAGAGTTAAGATATAATTCACTAACCTGCTCAAAAGTTTAGCTTCCAAAGATACACCTTCTCCAAGAGAAGCTACCTGCAGACTCCAACATAAAGAAAGATTAATTAATTAAACACCGCAAATGCAGAAATCTGAATTGTCTCATAACACACATACAAGAACAATCAAGTCTTTTGCAACTAAGTGGAGTTGGATACATGATGATCAAACAATGTTATGGTGTCCTCTACCTCAAACTACGAGGCTACCCTCCCATCAAACTACTCTTTACAAGTCTCTTCACACGTGACCAACCAATCTAGAGTGAGTTTCTACCATCTTTTTCACAATAGGCATGTAAACATAAATATAATAAATTTCAGAAGTAAAATAGAAGAAGCAAAAAAGTTTTATCATTTATACTTATAGGTGAAACTATTTAAGCATGTCAACAGAGAACAAGCAGACAATCATTTAGTAAACCTCAATCATATACCAAGAAAGAAATAAAGCAAGTACCTGTTTCTCAAGCTCCCTAACTCTGGCCTCTGCTTCCTTGCATCTCTCTTCCTCAACTCTGAGCTGTGTGTATCAGTTTCAACCAAGGTTAGTACTATCAGCATCACGAGGGAGAAAGAGATAATATTAAAATACCTTGTCAAGAATGCTTTCATTCTCTTCCTGGAGCATATCAACCTGCAGACAGAGAAGACACCTCAATTCGAAACATACAAATCCTCTTTATGGGAAATGCATACCAAAGGTGTGGTACAAGAAGCAACTAACCTCATCAAGAAGTGCAGAAGCATCACGGTTTCCTCCTGAATCTTTTGGTTGAACAAGGCCGGAGTCAAACGGAAACCTGTAAATATTCCGCTAAACTGAGTTACATGATAATGCAGATAGAGGAGCTCAAAATTGCTATTGCAGTTTTCATATTAAAATATCCAAATCCAACTAAGGAAGCATTCGCGTCTTATCAGAACTAGAAATAAACAATTTGTAATGCAGAGGAATGAGCCAGAGTGAGCGTGAGAGTGGTAGTTAGTTAAATTTACCTTTTATCCTTTGACTTATTGGAGCGAATGAGAGGGTCGAGTGGAGCTGGAGCTGGAGCTGGAGCTGCTGCGGCCAGAGTAGGAGTCCTGAGGCTGAGCGGTGGTCTATTCACGGTAGGTGATTGTGCCGGTGCCGGTGCCGGTGATAGTGCCGGAGCCGGACGAAGATACGACGCTGATGCTGGTGCTTCTTCCACAACCACAGGATTCTGAGGTAACTAATTAATATAGCAATTCACAGCATTAAAGAATCCAAAGTATTTAGTTAGTCGGTTAGAGTAACAAGTAGCAACTAAACGAGGAAGAAAAGGAAAAGGAAAGAAGAACCCACCGCAGGAGAGGGAGATCTACGAGTGCGGGAGGTGATGTTGCTGGTAGATTTGATGGCATTCCTGGATAGAGAGAGAGGTGGAGGAGCAGCGTAGCGAAATCCGAGATCGTCGTCGTCGTCGTCATCATCGTCGTCGGCGGTCTGGGAAGCCATGACCTGTGCGAGGCGCTGAGCGGCGGCTTTGGCGGCAACATTTTGATTCCTCTTGACGGTTGAGATTCCATTGTTTCCGGTGAGAGTTAGGGAGGAGGAGCGAGCATGGCCAGCAGCACCATTACGTGAAGAAAGAGAGCTAGATTCACTGCTCCACTGCCTGACAGAAACCGGGCTCTCACTTCCTTTACGCTCCATCACCATAAAAAATGCTTAATGCTAAATGCTAATGAAACCTCTTCGTCTTCCTCTTCCTGAAAAGAAATATTCCCAGTCAAGTGACTGTGAGCCTCTTTAGTCTTTACTTTGGTTTACACTTTACACTGCTTTGCTTTTTTACTCGATTCTCATTTCACACTCTGTTCCTTACTTATCAAATATGACAAACTTTTTTTCTTTTTTTGAATGGTACAGCTGAATGTTAAGAGGTCATAACTCATGACTCTACTACGACCGGGACACTGCAACGAGAAAGAGGAACCCATTATAAAGAAGGGTCCCGCACACACTATAGTCTTCAATGTTTTTTGCAGCAACTCTCTCTCAGACTCTCACCGCCATTTTTTGGCTTTTTGGGAAGTTAAATTAGTAAAGTGTGCAAATTAATTAGAAGGGACACGTTATACTTATACTAAATTACTAACCAAAATCAACACTATACTAATTAAAATCAAGCAATTTTTTTTTTTTGGTCATATAAACACACTCACACACTAACCTAGCCACCAACCACTGCTAGGATACTTGTGTGGCTTTGGTTTGAGGCAAATAATTTTGCCACTGAATCACATGCCTCAGCCAAAATCAAGCAATTTGTGTCACTCGTTGTAAGAAAGTGTGTTCTTTTTTCATGGCAATGGTTTTGGGCTTGTCAACCATGGCTATAGTAGATACTCTAGTTTGGGCAAGATCCTTCTTTTGTTTGGGCCAGACTCCCAGCTACTATAACATTTTTGAAAGTTGAAAGAAGTTTACAAAAACTTTTTATCAAACCAAAAGCCCAAAACCTATTGAAAAATAATAATTTAACAGTTAATTCAGGTCCAAAAAAAAAGGTTAATTAATTCTTTCTAGTTGTTAAATTTGTATTTCTTTAAGCTTATTTTATGATTTCAAAAGTTTTCTGAAACCTTTTTTTATCACATGATTAACAAAATTGTTGAGATATGTGGAAACACGTAAATTAGAAGTGAATCAGAAGTTTGTTCTCTATCAATGCGAGTATACCCCACCGACCATACAATCACTATCAAATAATTCATATCTAAACTTCTAGATTATGTTGTTTAATCAAATTAAATATGATAAATTTTGACTAGAGATAGAGATAACGCAATTAACTAAAATTAGAGTAGGTCTACGTATGAAACCTTTATATTATTATTATTATTCAATTCAAAGCAAAAACCAGTACATGCATAACAGCATCAACATACTTTGATCACAAGAATCAAAGCCTGAAGAAGCTAAGGTGATGATGATATTGATTGCACATAACTCATAAGTAATCATCATTCATCACCACCACTTATTATTCCATCATTACATAGCAGATATTCATTCTAAAAGGGTCTTAGTTTCGGTACGATGCGGTTGAAAGCTGCAGGTACACATTGAGATACAGTGTTTGATAACGTTGCCATCAATGTTTGGGACACCCTAACACTATCATCAACTTCAACACAATCCTTGATTTGATTGCCGTAGTGGTTAGTAATATCGCGGTACCTATCCCAAAGCATGACGCCACCATAGTTAGGAGTGTGCTTGATGTTTGGAAGAACCTTAGTACACAGATCTTGCGGTGAAATATAGCCACCGCTGGGAGCTGCATCAGGTGCAGCGGGTAGCCCCATAAACACCGTGTTATTGAGCTTCACATAGGAGGTCCATGTATTCCATGAAGATAAGAGCAAAGATGCGTCGCCGTTACTATATTGGCATGGAGGGTTGTTGTAGAACTGAACGAATATGTAATCGAAAAGCCAAGTTCTAATGGCGGTATCAAGGTAGTGATCTGTGAAGGAACATTCTGGTGCTGCCGACAAGTAAAAGTACCTACAGAAGTAACACATCCAAAATATTTTGGTATCAGAAAATCTCGAGAGTCAATAGATTTTAACAAATTTTAGTAGGTAATTGACTAGTATAAATACTAAATTATTTAGAATAAATAAATTTTGTTAATTTATATGAGAAAGTATAGAGATAATGATTTTAGTATACAATATGTATAATAGAAGTAAAATAAAAAAATTAAATAATAATTAATAATTAACTTTTTTATTAATTTTAAATTTTAAATTTTAAAAAATTAGGATTAACAATTAAATGTTTTAATATGTACTCTAAAAACTTAGTTTGTATGGTATAGGTTGGATATTTTTTGTCATCTTCTAAATTTGAAGAACTTGTTCTTTTATCATAGCACAGAGCATTCGTTCAAGTTCTTTTCGGGACTTTGATGAATATGGCGAATAAGGAATAATGACATCTTCAATCTTTATGAGACTTGGCCTCCAAAAAAAGTGATTTGTCTGGCATTAGCTTCAGAAATGGAGCTTAAGAATATTTCTGAATTATAACGTACGTCCCTTCCCTTTATTCTAAATGGTTTTTAGCATTTTCAATCCATTGGTACTTTCAAAATTAATTGTGATGTTAGTTATCCTAGTTCAAGTGATAGTGTTGGTTTTGCTTGCGTTATTAGAGATTGTAATGGGAGTTGGCAAAGGGGATGTTTGGAAATGATTGAAAGTAATAGTATTCTTCAGGGGAAATATTTGCTATTTCGATAGGATATCTCTTAGTTTGGGATGTGGGTCAGCGAGATGTTATTTGTGAGATGGATTGTGTGGAAGCGTTTAATCTTGTTACTAATCACCAATATG
This sequence comes from Arachis hypogaea, assembly GCF_003086295.3. Classification (NCBI taxonomy): domain Eukaryota; kingdom Viridiplantae; phylum Streptophyta; class Magnoliopsida; order Fabales; family Fabaceae; genus Arachis; species Arachis hypogaea. Next base: position 151,566,585 of record NC_092054.1, on the reverse strand, counting down.
GTTTTGGGTTTATTGATCCGTTGGTGCTCAAAATAAGGAATATCAGGCATTAAAATTGGTGTGTGGACTTTCGTTTAATTATGAGAGATGCAAATACAGTGGCAGACACTAGGGCAAAGATGGCGATGAGGTCACAACTTCATCATGTGAAGCTTCCTTCTCCTTGGGAGGAGTTTAAAAGTAATCTTAAGCGAGGTTGTCTTTCTATTTAAGCATTTCCTTTATTTTTCTTGTATTTTTTCTTTGTTTAGTTTATTTAAGTCACAAAAAAAAAACGTTTTAATGTTTACAGTTATTCAACGTCTCATCAAAACCTCCCATCCATCTATGCTTGACATTGACGTCGTAGCAACCCCCGGCCGACCGTTCTGGGGTTATGGCCAACCAAAACCTCACCTGGTCTTTCCGTTGGCGTATCGGATTTCTCGGCAGGCCCTTCCTTTCTCCCCTGTCGCCACGGCCACGTCAGGTTGCGGCGCAACCGGCAACCATTCAACGCTGCACCCCTGGATCTCGTCGCAGCCGCAACCAGTCACCACTGAACCTCCGTTGGCACACCGTGGTAGCAAATCCGAGAATAGGAAATCCCTCTCTTCTCCTCACACAAGCACGACGGGTGAAGAAAATTTTGCTACACCATCATCAATAACCATTGATGATTATATTCCTTCAAATGGCAATTGTGCTTTATAACTCCCACAAGATACCAATCAGGTACAAAAGTGAAAGTCTTTTTTTTATACGGATGTCAGTGGATGGTTATTTTTATGCCTAATGCGGATAATTATTTACGTAAGTACAATTAAAATAATTTGAATATTCAATATAGTAGATATGCAAATGGTTGTTTTAATGAGCATTTAGATGATTATTTTATTGAATTTGGTTGAAGCATAAAGACTAAACATTTTGAGGGATGATTAGTTTTACATGTAATCGGATGGTTATTTTAATTGGGGGAGGGGGTTCATGGCGCTGTTGGAGCTGCTGGGGGAGGTCACGGTGTTGTTGGAGCTGCGGAGGTTCACATTGTTAAAATTTGAAATTTGAAATTTGATGGTTATTTTTGTCATATATTACAAAGTGCTTTTTATTTTTTAATCCACCATGGGTTAATAAATCAGTACATTGTACACATTGTCAAAATTTTTCATTGTCTCTCTAGCAGAGTTCAAGTTATATTTATTTATGTGTGTAAATTTTAGTATATATAAATATAAATTATATATGTGATTTTTGTATGCGAATCTTTTTAAATATGAATGTAAATTATCTATTATATTATATATATATATATAATTTTACAACCAAAATGTGCCACATGTCACTTTTTCATTGCAATTAAAATCAAATATTTTCCTCCAAAATTAAGAAATTCTCCTCTCCTTCTTACTAATTTTACAACCAAAATGTGCCACATGTCATTCTTTCATTGTAATTGAAATTAAATTTTTTCCTCCAAAATTAAAGAATTCTCCCCTCCTCCTTACTAATGTTACAATCAAAATGTGTCACATGTCACTCCCTCATTGCAATTAAAATCAAATTTTTCCCTCTAAAATTAAAGAGTTCTCCTCTCCCCCATCTTTCTTTCTCTATTTTTCTTATTCCTTCATCCATTCTATCTATTTTATATATCATTATCAATATCAATGACTAATTACTAATTTAACAATTAAAATGTGCAACATAATATTTTTTAATTGCATTAAAATTAAAATTAAAATATTAAAATTAAAATTGAAATATACCTATATTATGTATCATATATTACTATCTAAATTGAGAGAAAATATTTTTTTCATTAATAAATTCCCTTCCTAAATTCTCGCATCTACTTCTCTTTATTTTTCAATTTCTCTCTACCAGTTTTACTCTATATATAATTTATATTTTATATTAGTAATTTGACAAATCAAAATATGTCATCCGATAGTTTTTCACAATTAAAATAAATTTTTTCTTCAAAAATTAACAAACTCTCACTCTCATTCTTCATCTTTATCTTTCTCTTTCTTTTCTCTTATTCTCTATTTTTCTATCTTTGTGTTCTACAGAAAACAAAATTAACAAAATAATATAATTCAAATAAAAAATATTATTATTATTATATACATATATTTTTTTTAGTTTTTTATTTAGTTTTAAATTTTCACCGTTTATCTTTCTAATCTATATTTCATTTATTTTCTTTCAAATATTTATTACATATAATTTGGAGAGAATACTAATGTTATAATTAAAAGTTAGAATCAAAATTCAATTGTTTTAAAAAAATTAATTTTGAGTTAATTTTGTAATTATTAGTATAATTTTTTATACTAATATCTAATTATATTTTTATATGCATTGAGAGAAAAAATATTATTTTTAAATAGCAAGTATAAAAATTAATTATTTTTATTTGTGCAACAGACTTAATACCTAATTAAATGTAAAAGTATACACGTTAAATTATTTTAAATTTTAGATAACGAATATTAAAATTAATTATTAATAAAAAAAATAGACTTTTTCATATAAAAATAATAACTAAAAATCTTATTATTTGATTTTTTATCTATATATACCTTAGTTTTCTTAGCCAAAAACTTTTGTCAACTTACGACTTTTTTTTATAAAAGTAGTTTGATTTTATAAATCTTTTGTATCATGTATACTGTCAGAATAAAGTAGACTATAATTTTAAAAAATTTATATTCCCGTAATATTATTACGGTTAAAAATGCTAGTTATTGACTAAATATAAATTCTATTTTTTTATTATCAATAATTAATATTTAAAAGTATTAATTAAAAATATAATACTAGTTAAATTAAAAATATTAAATTATTGATTAAAATCGTTGACTTTTAAACTTTTCTCTTGCATTGATATTTTGATGATTAATTTAGTTGCGATAACTAATATTATAAAAGAGAAACATATGACTCTTAACACCATGAATGTTATGATGACTATTATTACGGTGATTATAGTAATTATACTAAAATTAAAATAATATTTTTTTATTTTTTATAATATTTTTAATTAATTAAATAAGTTTTATTCTTTTATTTATTATATTTTATGTTAATAGTTTATATATAAAATTTAAGATTAGTTATTTTTATTTTTATTTTTAATAACAAATTAATTTTTAACAAAAATTGCACTCTTATTTTTTCTAAAAGTTATTAGCATGTACTATATGCTTTTTAATATAAAAAAATAAAAACAAATGATGTTGCAAAAATGTAAAAAGATATGAAATTAATTTTAGTAATATTTTTTAAGTGTTGGTAAAACTTGTATAATAATGATAAATATTTGTGAGTATGCACCTGTCTTGCTTTCTGCGTGTATCGAGTTCTCTAGCTAAGTCATCCCAATAAAGGTTTGAACCACCTTCAATGTCCAAATCAATGCCATCAAGGTACACACTCCCAAATGGACCCTTTCGGCCACTCAGGAAGTTGTTGTAAAGATAGTCGGAGACGCTCTTGGCATCTTTCGGCGAGCATAAGGAGTAGAACCCATCGGCTCCTCCAAGGGAAAGGAACACCTTCACACCGTTTCTTTGGCAATGTTTGATTTCTGGTGCGAGTTTTTTACAACGGGACCATGATCTACAGTGGCCAGCAAAGTTCCATTCTGGAGTTCTGCCACAACCGAAAGTGCTGAGAGAGGCGAGGTTCACAATCTCGAAGTTTCCGGTGTCGCATGTGGAGGTTAAGGTGCCGTCGCCATTTTTCTGCCCCCAGTATGTGGCTATGCCATCTTTGGCGTGTGCAGAGGAGAGGGTGAGGAGGAAGAACAGGAGCAATGCTAGTGCTTGATGAGTTCTACTACTCTTGTTGGAAGCCATAGCGGTTTTGTTGTTAGCGGAGAACATGGTGCATAGAGATTGGGAAGTAACCTATTTATAATTGTTACACCTTCTCCTTCAATAATAAAGATGTTAAAAATATTTTTTTATAAAATTTTTGACAAAATATTTGATGGAGGTATAATGGATTACTATTTTACGATTTATTTTGGATTGAATTGAGTGGATTTTATCCATTATTTTTACACTTATTCATATAATTAGCATATTTTATATTTTTTTTAAATTTTGTGCTATGATTGAAAACTTTTTTTTTTTTACCTTAAATTTGCCAATTTTAATCCTCTCTTATTAGTTATTATCATTCGATGTCGTGATATGTTTGTTAAGTGTTTTCAGGGTTTATAGGGTAGAAATGACTTAGAGGATGGAAAATAAGCATGCAAAAGTGGAAAGAACATAAGAAATTAAGGATTTCAGAATTTGATAGTGACGCGCACGCGTGGATGACGCGTACGCGTGAGGAGCGTCACGTGCTGCAATCAACAAAAAATATTGGGACGATTTTTTGGCTGCTTTTGACCCAGTTTTAGGCCCGAAAATATAGATTAGAGGCTGCAGAGTGAAGCTGGAAGGGGAAAATCATTCACTTCATTCACACAATTTTAGGTTTTTAGATGTAGAATTCTAGAGAGATAGGCTCTCTCCTTTCTCTAGGTTTTAGGGTTTTAGTCTTGTTCCTTCTCAAATTCAGATTTCTATCTTGCTTTAATTTAGTTTTCTTCTATTTTTATTTGTTCTAGTACCTTAGTTATCTTCTCTTGTTGATTTCTTTCACTTTGTTGCCTTCATGTTATGCACTCTTGCTACTCTTGATCTTTATTAATGCAATTCATGTTTTTATGTTATTAATGCTTTCTTTAATTTGTGTTATTGATTCCTTGCAATTGTTGGTTTTAGATTTTACATTCTCTTATTACTTTTCTATCTTTTTATCTTATGCCTTCCAAGTGTTTGATAAAATGCTTGGTTGGATTTTAAAATAGATTTTTATGTTCTTAACTTGGATGATCAATTAGAGACTTTTGAGTTATCAAAACTCTTTTGTTGAATGGTAATTGAAGATTGCCCGTTAACTTGAACTTCACTAAATCTAGTCTCTCACTATGAGTTGACTAGGACTTGTGAACTCAAGTTGATTGTATGCACTTGACCTTCTTCTATTGGTTAGAGGTTAACTAAGTGAAGGCAATTCACATTTACCATCACAATTGACAATGATAATAAGAATATGACTTCTAATTCTCTTTTCTTGCTAAGAGCTTTCGTAGTTATTATTTAATTTTCTTGCCATTTTTACTTTCTTGTATCTTATTTCAAAAATTCCAAAAATATATTTTTCCATAACCAATAGTAAGTACACTTTCCTGCAATTTCTTGAGAGACGACCCGAGGTTTAAATACTTCGGTTAATTTTATTGGGTTTGTATTTGTGACAAACAATCTAAACGTTGATTGAGGTTTAATTGTCGGTTTAGAACTATACTTGCAACGCGATATTTTTGTGAAAAATTTTTATCGATATTTTTTCTCCGTCAAGCTCCCAAAAAAAATTTTATATGATGGAGTTGCTTAAAGTATTTATAATGTAATCCAATTTATTATGATGTATTTACTCATGACTAACAAGAATTTTTATATTTGTAAAATAACCCCAAACATTTTTTTTTTGTGACTAACTATAGAAAGAAAAAGAACAAAAGATAGAAATTTGAAAACGAAACAGAGACTCACGCCGGAAAGAACCAGCATTCATCAACCCAGAAGGAACAACGCCCTCGCAGCAAGCAACAGTCGCAATATGAACCAGTAGTGGAGGCGGCGCCAGCAACAGCCAAGCAGCAACGAGTGTACCACCAGATTGATGGTAGCAGTCGTGGCACATTGAGATGAAGGAAGAAGACAATCTATAGCGCAGCGGTATCGTGAGGCCAAGCTGGCAGAGCATATGGTAGCGGTGGCATCGGAGCGGCATTTGCGATCAGATTCTCTTTACCAATGGAGGCATGGGGCGGCACATGAAAACTCTGAAAGAGTATAAATTGGGTTGCACATTTTTTTCGGGTTGGGTACTCTGTCTTTCTTTGACTTGTCCCAAGACCCCCCAAAAATGAATAATCTTCTTTGGGATTGTTTTATAAAGTGTTAAGTACGATTTTGGTTCCTAACGTAGAGGTCAAAACTTTATTTCGTCCCCGACCTTTTTTTCGCTACAAAATGGCTCAAAGGTTTAACATAGTTTTAAAATCGTCCTTCGAACGAAAATACCCGACCCCTATTCTTCCCCAAAATTAGAAGCAGAAGCGCAGAGGCATAAGCAAATGCAGAAACAAAAGCAAGTAGAAGCAGAATGTAGAAGTAGAATAACAACAATCAAACAACAACAACAACAATAACAATGGATAATGGAATCAGAGCAACAACAAAAGCAGAACTGAAAGCAGAAGTAAAAATAAAAGCAGGCAAAAGTAGAAGCAACCAAAGCATCAACAACAACAATGGAATAAAAGGAATAAACAGAAGCAACCAGAAGCATCAACAACAACAACAATGGAAAACAGAAGCAAAATACCTTCCTTTAAATTTGAAAAATTAAAAAAAAAAAATAAAAAATTGAAACAGCACTGCAGGGGAAGGGCTGCGGCGGTGGTGGGGGAGGAGGGACTGCGGCGGTAAACTGCGAATCGCGAGAGGAGGAAAGCTGCGGTGGTACTGGCGGATCGTGTGGAAAGGGCTGCGGCAGTGGTGGCAACGCCGTGAATTGCGACGAGAACAGCGATGCGGTGGTGGCGAGCTGCAAATCGCGACGAGGAGGGCGCTATGGTAGTCGAAGGCGCTGAAAATCGTGACGAGGGCAAGGGTGTGGCAACGAGAACGGCTCCGTTCCTCTCTTCTCTTTCTCTCTCCCTTTGCTCTCTCCTCTCTTGCCGTTAGTGGGTTGATGCGTGAGCATCTTTCCTATCTTTTCCTAGTAAATTTGTATTTGAATTGTTGAGTTTAATCAAGATTTGAATACCTTTTAGCCACTATGAATGTTACTTTGAGTTGTGTGCAATTTTGGTTATTTCAGGTAGCATTCGGATGGATTTGATAGAATTTTATAGAAGAAGAGGAAGAAAGTGGATGATGCTGTCAACCCTAACCTCCTTGCACTCAAATAAGAATAACTTGAGCTACAGAGGTCCAATTGATATGATTTCAGTGGCATTGGAAAGCTAACTTCCAAAGCTTTTCAACGATATATAATATTATACACTTTTCTTCTAGCTATATGGTCTTGGTGGCGCCTAACTTGGGATTCTCCAAATTAGGCGCCGGAAGAAGCACTTGCCTTTCAATTGCTTGCTGCACCCTCAACGCCTAACTTCACTGCCAAAGCTTGAAAGCGCACTCCAATCTCTTCGGCCATGGCAAAGTCTAAGCACCAATCCAAGGATAAGCTGTGGTCTCCACGTGTGTTGAAGCTCAGCAACGAAGGATTTTAATTTTATTTTGATTAAAACTTTATTTTAATTACAAATAGGAAAATATATTATTGACTTTTAGAAAATATATTTTACATTAATCAGAATTAGATATAAAATGGAAAAGAATCAGTCCTTCGGGCTCCTCTCTCTTTTCTTCTCTCTCATCTCATTCCGCACTTTACAATTTTACAGAATCCTTAGCTTGTTTTCTCTCTGAACCATGAGCAACTAAACTTTCACTGTTGAGGTTAGGAGCTCTGTCTATTGTATGGATTGATACTATTACTTTTCTATTTTAATTCATGTACTGATTTCAATTTCAAGAATTATTTTCGTTCTTTATCTTATGAATCTGGGAGGAACGGAAGCATGACCCTTACTCTAATTGAGTTCTTGTAAACCTTGGAAAAGCAATTTACCTGAACAACAGCTTGAAAACAAATTCTCCTAAATTTCTAATTATCTGGACTTAACGGGATACGTGACATATAATCCTCTTATATTTGGGTAATTAGGGTTTCTGTGGCACATAAACTAGAATTGAACTTAACCCTCTAATTGGAATCAAGTGACCAAGGAATTGGCGGTTGATGAAGGTTAGAGGAGACTAAAAAGGTCTAAGGAATTAGGGTTTAGTCACATATATTTTGCCATGAATTGAATCTTGCATGATTAAAATAGTTGGTAAGAAAAGTTAATCCGGAAAATAGATATCTCTTAAGTCTTAACTGTTTTCTCCATATATTTCACAACTCGTTTACTGCTTGCTTTATTAATTCTCTGAATTTACTGTTTGATGCAATTGAACTCTCAAAACACTATTTTCTGTTTGTCTAACTAAGTGAATCACTCAATCATTGTTGCTTAGTCCATCAATCCTCGTGGGATCGACCCTCATTTACTTGAGGTACTACTTGGTACGACTCGGTGCACTTGCTGGTTAGTTTATAGGTTATAAATTTCACATCATGTGTGTGCTGAGGAAGAAAGGAGCAGCGACGAAAAAACAGCAGCGGCAGCGAGGAACATCGGCGGCGGCGTGGAGCAGCGACCTTCCCCTTCCCCCTCTTCCCTGAAAATTAACAACACCCCCCGGATTCTCTTTCTCCCTCTCGTCGTTTCCTTTCTTTCTTTTTTTTCTTTTTATTTTATTTTATTTTATAATTTTTTAGTTAGGGGTAATTTAGTAATAAAAATAAAAAATTTGGTAAAAAGGACAATTTTAAAACAAACTAAATCCTTTGGGACTATTTTGTAACGAAAAAAAGATCAGAGACGAAATAAAAATTTTTTACCTCTACATTAAGAACTAAAATCATACTTAACCCTTTTACAAATATGAATAATCTTGTTACTTATAAGCAAATATGCCACAATAAATTAGAACTGTATTGTAAATAATTTAAGCAGTTTTATGAGATAGAAGTCTCTAAATGTTCCATCAAATATTGTTAAGATTCTTATATTAAAAATATATTTTATTTGTTTAGCTATATTTTAAAAAGAATAACATTTTTATATATAATATAACAAAATCAAATTTTATAATTTATGATCTAATAATAAAAAAAATATCTTCATTTACATGAAAACAATTATAAAATTTTTATACGTAGAATTCATCTACAAAAAATCTCTAGTATTTAAAATATCATCCATGTTTGATGAAAAACTTTGGATAATGTAGTATAGGATTCTTATACTTGACTATTCAGAAATTAAATTAAGCATGCAAATTAAAAGATGTGCTTGGTATTAATGTACCAATCTTATCATGTTGAATGAATGGTTGTGTATTCAATACCCGTGTAACATGCTGCATCTACTATTGATTTACTCTACTTTAAGATTACTTCAACACATATAGGCATTTCAACGTTTATCCGACGTGTAAATAGATAGTAACCTGTAAGAATAAAGAGGAATATGCTTTTGTTATTTGTCTTTTAACTTTCATCCCTTGGTGCCTTAGGATATATATGATGCTAATTGCTACATCTCTAGTTAAAATACACCGTCCGTTAAATAATTGAAACTTGCGTGAATTTGCTGAAGTATTTCACAAATGCTGTAAAAAATTACATACGGCAGCTAGTAATAAGATAAGAATAGTGAATAGAAATAGAAACAAGTCAAACAACCTTCCAAAAAGAAAAAGAAAAAGAAAAAGAAAACAGAAAATTATTACAAGGAAATAGTCAAATAGGCAATTAGCTATTCAAAAAAGAATATAATAATCAACCTAACACTTCTAAAGATTGAACTCGTGCAACCCGTGTAACTCAACTTCAACTTATAATAATATTTATTAGAGAAATGACAAATAAATTTTTGACATTTTCGTTCACAAATATTTAGGTTTTTAAAAATTTAAAAATATATTTAAATTTTTGATCTTTTTAAAATATGAATATATCGATCTTGTATGTTTAGTTAGGTCTGTCAGACTCAATAAAAAAATTAAATATGATTCTCTTTGTACGGAGTTGATTGATATAAATGTACACGTGAGAAAATTTTTAAAATAGACCAGAACAAATTAAACTTAAAATCGATATAGTCAAATTTTAAAAAAATAAAAAATTTAAATATATTTTTAAATTTTAAAAAATTTAAATATTCGCAAACAAAAAAATTAGCGGTTGATTTGTCCTTTTCTTTATTTCTTATTTGAGCTATTAGACTTTAGACGCGAGTTAACAGCAGATTACGATAATGCATAAAGCAATGTCAGAAAATAGAGTCGCATATAGATTGCAGAGATACTTAGATAAATGATAAATCTACCATGGGTAACCACAAGTTATCATGCATGGTTTGCCAACAAATTAAATTGTTTAGCATAGACTAAAGTTACGAATTATATATATATATATATATATGATCAATTGAAAGTTATCTAATGCAAAAGAAACTTTCAATAGTTACACAAATATTTTCGAAACGTAAAATAGCGTCCCTTTTTTACCTATTTATTTTCCAACAAGTTAATACTAGAAACAACTTGCATGCATGTACAGAACGGACCCAGGAATCTGCCGAAAATTAAAATCTTGTATAATTAAATATAATGCTATATATTTAATAATAGATATAATTATAATTAATTTTTTAATTAAAAAATTAATAAATATTTGTCAAATAAAAGAATTATCTCAGTTTTTATAATTTTTTTATAGTTTTACATCTAATAAAATATAAAATTATATATTTTTAAATATTTTGTTAATTAATTTACTTTATTAAGTATTTATGTGACAGTAAATTATATTTTTATGTTTTATATTATTAAAAAATATAACATAAAATAATATAAGTTAATTACACTAACAATTTTGTTATGTGAATTTAAAATATATTAAAGTATTTTTATATAATAATAGGAATAAAAATTAATTAAAAAATAAAAAAAACAATTAAATAAAATTATAAAAAAATAATATTATGATAAATAATATTAAAGTATTTTTTATATGATTATAAATATTAAAATTAATCTTAAAAAAATGTAAGAAAAAATTTTAAATTAAATAAAAAGTACAAATAATATAAATATATATAGAGAAATTTAAACTCTAATACATAAAGAATAGTAACTCTTTTTATTATTATTACATTATTAAATTTTACTTTATACAATACATCTATTATAATAATATATGAGTTTTTAAAATTTGTTGGGCCAAGACCACTACTTCCCCAAATCCGTCGCTGTGCATGTAGCAGAAAGCCAGAAGCAATGCACTAAAAAGCAATCACATTGCTTTTTGCAATGATTATTCATTATTATACATATGTCAAATACATCAAATTTGAACAAATTAATTTTTTCCAGTTACAAATCCTAATGACTTATGAAAGTGAATCAACTAATCATACTAGTACACTAGTTGAAGAAAATTTCATGTCCTAAGCTGTTCAAGCTGTGATGTTGATGGTTTGATGAACCAGAAAGGATTAAGAGAGGGAGAGAAATAAGTTCTTCTCATTGTTGGAGAGAATGAAAAATCCCTTTAGAAAATATTTGTTGAGTTATTACACCTTATATACTATGTACTTTTTATGTACTTTTACTAAAAAATAATTACAATGGTAAACCTATTATTGATAAAGAAATAATCTAGATAACACCCTCCCGCAAGCTAGAATTGTGTAAATCTAACAATCCTAGCTTGGAAACATTAGCAAGAAAAGGACCCGGCAGCAAGTTGATCCTTGGAACGAACTGGCATAAGATGAATGAGACCAGACAAATGCTTTTCACGAACAATGTGGCAGTCCACTTCAATGTGTTTAGTTCTTTCATGAAAGATGGGATTATTGGCAATGTGAATGGCTGACTGGTTGTCACGTGATAGACTTTTGAAGCGGCAAGCCAATGAAATCCATTAAGAAAGATAACCAACTAGCTTCGCAAGTGGCAACAGCAAGAGACCTATATTCAGCTTCTGCAGAGGACTTGACAACTGTAGTTTGCTTCTTACTCTTCCAGCTAATGAGTGAGTTCCCAAGCATGAAGCAATAATCGGAAACGGAGCGACGAGTATTAGCACAGGTAGCCCAGTCAGCGTCGGCAAATCCAGTGAGATGCAGATTAGAAGTAGAGGAGAAGAAGAGACCAGTTGCAGGTCGGCCTTTTAAATATCGGAGTACACGAAAAGCAGCCTGTAGGTGAGAAGTGGTTGCACAATCCAAAAATTGGCTCAAACGTCCCACAGCATAAGAGATATCGGGTCTAGTGTTTGTGAGGTAAAGGAGTCGGCCGATGAGCTGTCTGTAAACAGTGTTGTCTGTTAAAATGGTACCTGATTCCTTTGAGAGTTTCTGACTATAATCAAATGGAGTAGAGAGAGGCTTGCAATCTAGATAACCAAAATCTCTGAGAAGGTCCATGGTGTACTTCCGCTGGTAAATGTGAATTCTAGAGTTAGAGCGTGCTACTTCCATTCCCAAGAAGTATTTGAGATCACCAAGATCCTTTATTTTGAATTTGTCATCCAAATCTTGCTTGATGGAATTGATTTCACCAATTTCATTCCCGGTTAAAACCAAGTCATCAACATATACTAGAATGGCAGTGAAGCTTTCAGATTGTTTCTTGATGAAGAGTGAATGATCATCAAAAAACTGCTTATAACCATCATCCACAAGAGTCTGAGTGAGCTTAATGTTCCATTGCCTGCTTGCTTGCTTAAGGCCATATAGAGATTTTTGTAATTTACAAACCAAACCTGGTTGTGATACAGCCAAACCGGGTGGTAACTTCATATAAACTTCCTTGTCCAAATCTCCATGAAGGAAGGCAGTGTTGACGTCCAGCTGTTTCAAATGCCATTTCTTTGCCGCTGCTAATGCTAACATTACTCGTAGGGTAGTCATTTTGACAACTGGACTAAAAGTATCACCATAATCTACTACTTGCACTTGAGTGAATCCTTTTGCAACTAACCTCGCTTTGTGCCTCTCTATGGTGCCATCGGGATTGAATTTTACCCGAAAAACCCATTTGCAACCCACAACCTTCTTGTCTTTTGGGAGTTCAGTGAGACACCAAGTTCTGTTCTGATCTAGAGCTGTCAATTCATCTTGTATTGCCTTTCTCCAACATTCATGTGCAGCCGCTTCCTCATAAGTGCTAGGTTCTTGATTTGAGGTGATGGCTAGAGAAAGTGACTTATATTTTGGGGTTAGTTTATCATATGACAAGTGTTGTGAGATAGGATATAAAGAGTTAGAGTTAGCAACGTTGCTAGAGTGAGCTGTGTGGGTTGTCATACAATGATAGTCTTTCAAATATGCAGGCGGTTTCTTGACTCTTTCAGACTTTCTAGTAATGCAGTCATGTGTGATGTCAGAGTGTTGTGATGCAGGTGCATTGTTAGTGTGTGGTGTGGTAATGGGTGCAATGGTGTGTGAGGAAATTGGTGAGTGCATTGAGCTTGAGAAATGTTCATTTGAATCTATGAGTGTGGTATGTGTGGGTGATTGCAAATGATGTGTGGATGGTGTATCATATTGAAAAAGATCAATGCATTGTGGAGTACGAATGGGTACCACAGAAATGTCAGTGCTAGTGGAATGTAAAAATGGAAAATGAGTTTCATAAAAAATTACATTTCTGGATATGAAAATTTCCTTTGATTTTAAATCAATAAGTCGAAAACCCTTTGTTCCTAATTTAAAACCAAGAAAAGCTGTTTTTCTGGCTCTTGGGTCTAATTTTGTTCTTGAATTTGTTAATGTGGAGGCATATGCAAGAGAACCAAATACTCTTAAATATGAAAGGTCAGGTAAGTTACCATACAAAAGCTTATAAGGACTAGCATTATCCAGGTTAGTGCTGGGCAGCCTATTAATTAGGTGAATGGCGTGAGCAACTGCGTATTGCCAAAAACAATGTGGAATTCCTGATTGAAATAGCAGTGCTCTAGCAACACCTAAAATATGCTGGTGTTTTCTCTCTACAATCCCGTTTTGCTCTGGTGTTTCTACACAAGAAGTTTGGTGTAAAATTCCAGTTGATGCAAAAAAGGATTTTAGAGTGAACTCTGGCCCATTGTCAGTCCTTATACACTTAACTTGTTTTTCAAATTGTACTCTGACAAAATTCACAAAATTAATAACCAATTGTGATGCTTCAGATTTGGTTTTCATAAAAAAAATCCAAGTGAATTTGTTCTTGCCATCCACCACAGTCAAAAAATACCTATGTCCTTCATTGGAAGGGACAGAAATAGGACCCCAGATATCCATATGAACTAAGTCAAAACAATCTTTTATTTTAGTTGTACTAAGATTAAAAGATAATTTCTTTTGTTTTGCAAAATGACATGAATCACAAGGAAATTTTGAAGCAATACAATCTATAAAAGGATAATACTTCTTCAGAAAAATCAATTTATGCATGGGTATGTGTCCTAATCTAAGATGCCAAATGTTGTTGTGCTCACTGTGTGAAGGTGTGGTGGGATGAGTAGTAGTCGTAGTTGCCGCCAATGAAGCTTGCTTTGTTGGAAGAGGGGGAAAGTGAGAGAATTCTGGTTCTCTACTCATTGTATATAACCCTTCTATACACTCAGCAATGCCAATCATTTTTTATGTGGATCTATCTTGTATCTCACAACACTTATCATTGATTAACAGTTGACAATGTAAGTTTGAGGTTAACTTTGACACAGATATCAGTTTAAAATCAAAAGAAGGAATGTATAAAACATTTTTGAGAAAAAAATTTTTAGAGAATGTGATTGTGCCAATGATGGTGCTAACAGTTTTGCTCCCATTTGGCAATATCACATTGATTGGATCAATATTTTGAAAACTTGCAAAATCTTTTAAGTCAAAAGTCACATGATCTATTGCACCGGAATTAATGACCCATAGTGCAGATTTTGGAGTGATAATGCTCATAATTCTTGCATTAAAATATAATGCAATGGTTTTACCTGGAGTGAAAGTTTGAATGGAATTAGTCAAAATTTGATTTGCATTATGAGGTTGTTGCTGCACACTTTTGTCTTTGATCAACTCTAACAAGGCAAATATTTGCTCTGGAGTGAATCCAGATCTTGATATTCCAGTGTTCTCTTGGAGACAATTGAGCTGGAATTGTTTGTCACTGAGTATATCATCATGTCCCTCAGTGATCACGTGATTGATGGTGGTGTTATGTTGCTGCCATTGATAGAAATGGGAGGAGTACCCATGCTTCTTATAGCATACATCTTCTGTATGGCCTTGCTTGTTGCAATGAGAGCAAGCCAATGTAGCTCCACGACCTCTGCAATGGGAGGATCTATTTGCCATGTTTGCCATTTTGAGAAATCAATGAATCACAGAGTAATAGGGATTCAGATCTTCTTCCTTCCAACTCGTTGATCGGAACAACTATGTTCACCAAGAAAGAATCTTGCGAAATAGCCTCTCATCAAACTCTATTGGATGAGTTTGAAGGAAGAGGTAAGAATGGGAGAAAGAAAATGTCGAAAGAAAAATTAGGGATAGAAAGAAAATGGCAAAATTGGATTGATCTCAATTCACAACTTTTTTTTTTAATAATTTGATTCACAGCTTGGTTGCTCTCCACGCTCACCGCACCATGAAGAAAATCTCATGTCCTAAGCTGTTCAAGCTGTGATGTTGATGGTTTGATCAACCAGAAGGGATTAAGAGAGGGAGAGAAATAAGTTCTTCTCATTGTTGGAGAGAATGAAAAATCCCCTTAGAAAATATTTGTTGAGTTATTACACCTTATATACTATGTACTTTTTATGTACTTTCACTAAAAAATAATTACAATGGTAAACCTATTATTGATAAAGAAATAATCTAGATAACAATTGTGACACCGGAAAAGCAAATATACAGCTCCAGAGTCCAAGACACTAGCATCCACCATTTGTGGCTAAAAAACTAAAGTACACATCTTGGGTTATTCTATTTTGCAAGTTTAATTTGCATATACAAATTATCAAGTTAATACTTAAAATGGCTTTTAAATTTGATATTCGAATCAATTTGACCTTCAAAATTTTAATTGACCCAATATATATTCTGAAATTTTGAAGCGAGACTCAAATTAATCTTTTCGTTCATTTCCGTCATCGAAAAGATGACATAACAAATTTAATTGACACCTGACATTACATAAATGACTTCGTGTAGTTGTTGGCGCCCAAAATATTGCAAAACGACATTGTGCAACATGACAAGGAAGTTAAACAAAACCCTAAAGCACTGTAATTATGATTATTAAAATGTCAATTGACCCTTCTTCTTTCTCCTCTTGTATACACTACTGTGGTGAGAAAGAACTAAAGTTGTCGTTATAGGTGAAGTTGGAAGCTTTTCGCACTTATTTTGGCGGCCTATAATGAATATGAGAAACTCGAAACCACAATTTGTTTAAGAACTGGTCACTAACAAAATCATTACTCTGAACATGCAATACTAGCTATTTTGTTGCAATATGTTAATTGAGGTTTGTTGTTCAGTGTTTTTTGCTATATTTGATCAATGATTCTTTCGAGGACTTGGGTGGATTATGGTTGTTGAAACTGGTAATGCTCTTGTATGTTAGGGTTTAAAATTTCTTTTATTTTATTTTTTATGTATTTTGCTATGATCAACTGACTCTGATGCGTTGGGTACATGGATATTAGTAACTATTTTTTTAAAGTAAAAATAAATTTGAGGCTTGTTGTTGGTATTTTTCTGTTTTTTAGTTTATGAGATGTTGGAATCAATGGAAGACTTAACAATTTCTATTTTTGAATGGAAGTTGTTACGGTAGGTAACCGGAGATTAATGGGCTGGATGGCGCTGGTTGGCCCAATCGTCTGAGGGAGGAAGCCTTTGTCAGGGTTTGCGCCTTGGGGGCCTCCGTCCGACTGGTGAGTATGAGTGAATGGGGGGTGGTACCTGCAAAGACACTCTGATGCCTAAGTCAGCAAAGGGGTTAGCAGGTCTAGAGAGTATTGGGACTTAGAGATACCTGAGGGGTGTCAGTGTATTTATAGTGGTAAGCCAATAACCACCGTTGAAGTAGTGCCACTTTTCTAGGGTGTTAACCGTCCCTTTATCTTAGGGAAGTTAGGATATGGCTCGTGAAGTGGTTAGAGAGATTCTAGGGGCAGTTACTCATTCAAATGAGTGCTTATCTGCCAGTTAATCCTCGTTCCCGACTTCTTTAGAGCAAGTCGTGACTAGTTCCGACTTCGTAGCGGCTAATCTGGTGAAAGGTGAGGCCAACCCTTTGGGTTGGGCCTTTTTATTTGGATCCTGGGCCTTATTCGTTGGGCCAGGGTATGAACAGTGCCCCTACTCGAGTCTAATTTCTCTTTAAGATTTGGGTTCGAGTATACTACTCGGGGTTGTAGCCGACTTGTTGGGGGACCGACGTGATGTTCCGAAACCGACGTGACTTTTTGTGACCTTTTGGTTCTGACAGTTACGTCTAATCAAGCGTCGTGTCCGTTAGGGATGTGCGTAGGGATTGATGGTCTTGGTAACGGTGCATTTTCATTAATGACTGCCCCGTTTTTACCATTATGCCTCTAACGTACTTATAAATACTTTCCCTCTCTTTCATTGCTTCGATTCTGCGATTTTTCAAATTTCCCCTTCATTCGTTCGTGCTGCTTTGTTGCATCTTCGAAGGCTTTTCGTTTCCTTCAACCCTCATTTTCGGATAAAGGTTGGTTCTTTTTATAACGTGATTTTCCATTTGCATGCCTTCATTTTGTAGATAGGTTGGTTTGTAGACTTCAGTTCCGTACTTCCTCCTTTAGAGACCGTGTTTTTGATTTTTCCTTTTCTTTTTTCCTTGTAGGTTTTTGCTACCTTTTTAAGAAAAAGAAATGGCTTCCGTAGATATCCTTTCTCAATGGGTTGATGTCACGGTCCTAGGGGAGGAACCCTCGGTCGATACTGAATTTATCACCAACCTTCGCACTCATCACAAAATTTGTACTTCTGAGGATGACGAGCCGAAGTATGAATTGGTAGTCCCGGGTCCTGAAGACTGGGTTTGCTTTGGGAGAGTCAATGAGGCGGCCCCTCATTTTTTCTTTATGTATGAGTGCATGATCACCCGTTTGGGTGTTTTTCTTCCTTTTTCAAACTTTGAGATATCTGTTTTGCATTACTGCCGAGTTGCCCCTACCCAGCTTCACCCCAATTCTTGGGGTTTTTTGAAAATTTGCCAATTTATTAGCCAGGTTTTGGAGTTTCCGACTTCTTTGAAGATTTTTTTCTATCTCTTCCATATGACCAAACCCTTCAGTGGGCTAAACAATAAGCAACAATGGGTGTCTTTCCGAGCCATACAGGGTCGGAGAGTTTTTACCCTTTTTGATGAATCCTTCCATGACTTTAAAAATTATTTTTTCAAAGTTCAAGCCGTAGAGGGTCACCATCCCTTCTTTCTGGATGATAATTCTTGTCCCCGATTTCCTTTACACTGGCTGGAGGCCTCCCCCTGCGAGAAATATGGTCTGGATGACCTGGATGAGGTAGAGGCAGCCATTGTGGGGTTCCTCCGAGAAGTGTGGGGGAGGGCCCCATACTTAGACACAAAAAAGTTTCTCCAGGGGTCTCCGACCTTTGTCCAGGCATAGCTAGGTAGCTTTTATTTGTTTGTTAGATTTCCGATTTGTCTGACTGACTTATCCGACTTGTCTGATCTATCTGTTATTGTTCTTTCAGAGATGGCAAAAGCAAACGCTCAGGAGTCTTACCAAAAGGTCCAGGAGGCTAAAGCAAGGTCTCGTGCCAGGACTGGTGGCGTCAAGGCGATTATCTCTCCTCCTCCTCCTCCTCGGAACGTTGGGACTCCCTCTCAGCCCATTGTAATTTCTTCTTCAACTTTCTCTCAGCCACCCCCCTCTGCTCGACCTTCTCCTGAACCAGAGAATAAGAAGCGCAAGACTTTAGAGTCTGGCTCTTCTGGTGAGGTGAAGGCGGATGCTCTTGCATTCGTCCGAAAGAACATCTATCCCAATGTTCGTATAAGCATGGATGATGTTTCTGTTCGGCGTCACCTTACCACTCTGGTTGAGGAGAGCCTTAAGGCGGCGGGGGTCTGTGGCAAACTCTTAGATATTTTCGAGAAGGCTCCTCTCAGCTCTTTAGGGATGACCTCGAGGGTCGAAGAGCTGGAAGGAAGGCTTCTCATATATCAGGAGCATGAGGGGAAGCTGAAGGAGGAAGTCACCAGGCTGAGGGAGGAGAGAGATAACCTTCAGGAGAGGGAGAGGAAGTTGCAAGCCCAATGCAACATGGAGGTCGGTTTGAGGAAGACAGCACAGGATAGCTATCAAAGTTTGTTTGATGATCTTGTGTCTATGAAGAATGATCTGCTGAATTCTCGGAAGGCATACGCCGAGTTGGATGACTCTATTGCTGATGGCGCAGAGGAGGCTTGGAGGATCTTTAGGGAGCAGGTCGGAGTTATTGCTCCTGACTTGGACCTCTCTCCTTTGGATCCCGATAAGGTTGTCATCGATGGTGCCATTGTGAATCCCCCTGTCCCCGAGATTATTTCCGAGTCAGATTTGAAGACTCGGGGGCAAAGGATTATAGAGTCTCCTCCTCGCCCTAAGGATGCCCCGAGTTCCTCCACAGTTCCTCCGGCTTCCTCTTCATCTCCTATGGATGCCTCTCTTCCCGGTCCTGGTGCCTCTGGTGGTGGTGATCTGTCTACTGCTCTTGCAAAAAAGTAATTTGTTGGCTATTTGGGAGCCCGGCCTGTGGGTCCCCTTCTTTTTTAAACTCTTTATTTATTTTTGGTAGCGTTTGAACAATATTTTGGCCTTTTAAGGCCGTAAACAAAACATTTTATAATACCCTTTTTAATAAGGGTTTAAGTTTTTTTAAAAAATAAATACCCTTTTTGGATAAGGGTCTAAGTTACCTTATGCGTGCATGCTTTTCTGATTGCGATTTTTTCGAATTCCCCTTGATCTTTTCTGGAAAACCTTTTCTTTGGCTTTTCTGTCTTTCCGAGCCTTTTTAAGGATCTTTAGGACAACCTTTTAATCTTTTCTTGGGTTTTTTCCCACCTCTCTTTTGTTATTCCTAGTACTCAATTTCGTTTTATTGAGTTTTTATGACTTAGGCTATTTTCGCGATTCATTTCTGTTTTACTCGGTTTCTCATTCCGACTTATAAGTCGGGATGTTTTCGAGTTTATTATGATCAACTTGTATAACCTCTTTACGCCGACTTGTTCCTCGTCGTTTCATCCTGACGACCATCTAGGTCGGTCATGGGATTTTTACGTTTTGTCGAGCTTAAGTCGGCGCGTTTCGTAGAAAGGAATAGAAAACAATAAAAAAGGAATTTATAAGAGATATTTGTAAGATGAAAAGATCTTTATTAGTTGGGGGGGTACTTCATTGCTACTAAGGGTTTTTGACAGTCTATTTCCCTTAGCCCCTACTATGATGCCTCGTTAAAAACCCTTCTTCAGAAAAAACCCTTTGGCTCTGGGGAAAAAATCATGAAGTTGGGAAAAGAGTACATCAGGGAGTAGAGTTCACTTTTAGCTATAGTACCTTTTCATATTACAAGCATGCCACGACCTTGGTAACTCGGTGCCGTCCAGGTTGGTCACTTTATAATAGCCTTTTCCTAAGATCTCATTGATTTTGTATGGTCCCTTCCAATTTGCAGCGAGTTTTCCTTCTCCTGATTTGTTGACTCCAATGTCATTTCTGATCAGGACCAAGTCGCTTAGGGTGAATGTTCTTCGGATGACTTTTTTGTTGTATCTTGTAGCCATCCTTTGCTTCAATGCTGCCTCTCTTATCTGGGCTTCTTCTCGGACTTCGGGGAGCAAGTCGAGCTCCTCTTTGTGCCCCTGTATATTCCCGATCTCGTCATGGAGAATCACTTTTGGGCTTTGCTTGCTGACTTCTATTGGGATCATGGCTTCTACCCCATAAACTAGTCGGAAGGGAGTTTCTCCAGTGGCGGATTGGGGTGTCGTCCTGTAGGCCCATAGCACTTGGGGGAGCTCTTCGGCCCAAGCTCCTTTTGCATCTTGTAATCTCTTCTTTAGCCCTGCCAGTATGACTTTGTTGGCCGCCTCAGCTTGCCCATTGGCTTGTGGATGCTCCACCGAGGTGAACTGGTGTTTGATTTTCATACTGGCTACTAGGCTTCTAAAGGTAGAGTCGGTGAACTGGGTTCCATTATCTGTAGTAATGGAATGAGGTATCCCATACCTTGTGATGATATTTTTGTAGAGGAACCTCCGACTTCTTTGTGCGGTGATGGTGGCCAATGGCTCTGCTTCTATCCACTTTGTGAAGTAATCTATTCCCACGATCAGGTATCTGACTTGTCCTGGCGCCTGGGGAAAAGGACCTAACAAATCCATTCCCCACTTTGCAAAAGGCCATGGAGAAGTGATACTGATGAGCTCCTATGGTGGGGCCACATGGAAATTTGCATGCATCTGGCATGGTTGGCATTTTTTCACAAATTCCGTGGCATCTTTCTGCAAGGTCGGCCAATAGAATCCTGCTCGGATTACTTTCCTGGCTAATGATCTCGCTCCGAGATGATTTCCGCAGATCCCACTGTGGATTTCTTCTAACACTTCGGTGGTTCTTGAGGTCGGTACACATTTTAATAATGGTGTTGATATCCCCCTTCTGTAGAGGATATTTCTCATCAGAGTGTAATGTTGTGCTTCCCTTCGGATCTTCTTAGCCTCCTTTTCCTCCTTGGGGAGGATGTCGAATTTCATGTATTCGACCAAGGGGTTCATCCATCCGAGGTTTAATCCGACTACCTCAAGGACCTCTTGTTTGTCTTTTTCTTTTACTACGGAGGGTTTCTGGAGAGTTTCCTGGATCAGGCTTCTGTTATTCCCTCCTGGTTTGGTACTTGCTAACTTGGATAGGACGTCTGCTCTGCTATTTAGATCCCGAGTTATATGTTTGACCTCGGTTTCTGCAAAGCGCCCAAGATGTTCCAGAGTTTTTTCCAAGTACTTTTTCATATTTTGGTCCTTCGCCTGATACTCTCCACTTATCTGGGAGGTTACCACTTGTGAGTCGCTATATATCATCACTTTTGTAGCACCGACTTCTTCCGCCAGCTTCAATCCAGCAATCAGAGCTTCATACTCTGCCTGATTATTTGAAGCTGGGAATTCAAATTTGAGGGAAACTTCTATCTGGGTTCCCCTTTCATCCACCAATATTATGCCTGCACCGCTTCCTGTTTTGTTCGAGGATCCATCTACATAGAGTTCCCATGTAGTTGGTTTTTCCTCTTGGTCTCCTGCGTATTCTGCGATGAAGTCGGTGAGGCACTGGGCTTTAATCGCCGTCCGAGCTTCATACTTCAGGTCGAACTCGGAGAGCTCTATTGCCCATTGAACCATTCTCCCTGCAACATCCGTCTTTTGGAGGATTTGCTTCATGGGTTGGTTCGTGCGGACTCTTATTGTGTGAGCTTGAAAGTAAGGCCGTAGTCTTCATGAGGCTACTACTAAGGAGTAGGCAAACTTCTCCAGTTTGTGGTACCTTAGCTCAGGGCCTTGTAGAACTTTACTGATGAAATATACTGGGTGCTGTCCAACCTAGTCTTCTCTGATCAGGGCCGATGAGACGGCCTTGTCTGCTACAGATAAGTATAGGACGAGGTCTTTCCCAGCTATAGGTCGGGTCAAAATAGGAGGTTGGCTTAAGAATCTTTTGAACTCCTGGAATGCCTCCTCGCATTCAGGAGTCCATTCAAACTGACATCCCTTTCTCAATAAGGAGAACAGTGGGAGGGATTTTAGCGCCGATCCTGCCAAAATCTGGAAAGGGCTGCAAGTCGGCCATTCAGCTGTTGGACCTCTCTTAAACAAGTCGGGCTTTTCATCTCTAGGATAGCTCTACACTTGTCGGGATTAGCTTCAATCCCTCTCTGTGTTAGCATAAACCCTAGGAATTTTCCTGCCTCTACCGCAAAGGCGCACTTTGCAGGATTTAGTCTCATCCCGCGCAACCTTATGGTGTCAAAGACTTGTGAGAGGTCAGACAAGAGGTCGACTTCTTTTTTGGTCTTTACCAGCATATCGTCGACGTATACTTCCCTTAGGCTCCCTAGGTGAGAGGCAAACACCTTATTCATCAACCTCTGATATGTGGCCCCTACATTTTTCAATCCGAATGGCATGACCACGTAGCAAAAATTAGCTCTGGGCGTGATGAATGATGTTTTCTCCTGGTCTGGCTCAAACATCGGGATTTGGTTATACCCCGAGTAGGCGTCCATGAACGACAAGTATTGATACCCCGAGCTGGAGTCCACTAGGGTGTCAATGCTTGGCAGTGGATAAGGGTCCTTGGGACATGCCTTATTTAAGCCGGTGTAGTCGACACACATTCTCCATTTGCCATTTTGTTTTTTGACTAGCACTACATTGGCTAGCCATGTTGGGTACTTAACTTCTCTAATGAAGCCGGCTTCTAGGAGTGCTTGTACTTGCTCCTCTACTATTAGGGCTCGCTCTGGGCCGAGCTTGCGTCTTCTCTGTTGTACAGGTCGGGACCCCGGGTAAACCGAGAGCTTATGGGACATGAGCTCGGGGTCTATCCCAGGCATGTCGGAGGCCTTCCAGGCGAAGAGATCGGAGTTATCTCTTAGGAGCTTAGTCAACCCTTGTTTTAGGGTTTCCCCTAGGTTGGCCCCTATGTGAGTATTTTTTCCCTCTTCTTCGCCGACCTGTATCTCCTCGGTTTTTCCTCCCGGTTGTGGATGCAGCTCCTCTCTAGCCCTTGCGCCTCCGAGCTCTACTGTGTGAACTTCTCGGCTTTTTCCTCTCAGGTTTAGGCTTTCATTGTAGCATTTCCTTGCCAATTTCTGATCTTCCCTTACCGTTGCTATCCCCGTTGAAGTCGGGAATTTCATACAAGGTGAGGGTGGATACCACCGCTCCGAGTCGATTAAGGGTAGTCCTGCCAATTAAAGCATTATATGCTGACCCTACATCGATGACTATGAAGTCTATGCTCAGAGTTTTTGATTTTTCCCCTTTTCCAAAGGTGGTGTGGAGGGGCAAAAACCCTAGTGGCTTTATTGGCGTGTCGCCTAGTCCATATAAGGTGTCGGGGTAGGCTCTTAATTCTTTCTTATCCAACCCTAGTTTGTTGAAAGCGGGCTTAAAAAGAATGTCCGCTGAGCTTCCTTGGTCTACTAGGGTTCTGTGGAGATGAGCATTTGCTAGGATCATAGTTATTACCACTGGATCATCGTGTCCAGGGATTATTCCTTGCCCATCTTCATTTGTGAATGAAATGGTAGGGAGGTCAGATGACTCTCCTCCGACCTGGTAGACTCTCTTGAGATGTCTTTTGCGAGAGGATTTGGTGAGTCCCCCTCCCGCGAACCCTCCTGAGATCATATGGATATGTCTCTCCGGAGTCTGCGGTGGTGGGTCTCTTCTATCCATATCGTCTCGCTTTCTCTTCCCATGACTGTCCGACCTTTCTATGAGATATCTGTCGAGCCGACCTTCCCTAGCCAGCTTTTCTATCACATTTTTAAGGTCGTAGCAGTCGTTTGTGGAGTGACCATATATTTTATGGTACTCACAGTAGTCGCTGCGGCTCCCCCCTTTTTTATTTTTAATGGGTCTGGGGGGTGGTAGCCTTTCAGTATTACAAATCTCTCTGTATACGTCCACTATAGAGACCTTTAGAGGAGTATAAGAGTGATATTTTCTTGGTCTATCGAGGCCGAGTTCTTCTTTCTTTTTGGTTTCCCTCTCTCTTTCTTTTGTTGAGGGAGGGTGCCCAGGTCGCCAACTCAGGTCTCTTAACTTAGCATTTTCCTCCATATTGATGTACTTTTCAGCTCTTTCCTGTACATCACTTAGAGAGATGGGATGCCTTTTGGATATGGACTGTGAGAAGGGACTTTCTCTGAGCCCATTGACTAGCCCCATTATGACTGCCTCGGTGGGCAGGTCTTGAATCTCTAAACATGCTTTGTTGAACCTTTCCATATAGGCTCGTAAGGATTCTCCGACCTCCTGTTTTATTCCTAGGAGGCTTGGTGCATGTTTAACTTTGTCTTTCTGGATAGAGAACCTCATCAAGAATTTCCTTGAGAGGTCTTCAAAACTGGTGACCGACCTCGGGGGGAGGCTGTCGAACCACTTCATCGCTGCTTTTGACAAGGTTGTCGGAAAAGCTTTGCATCGCATAGCATCGGAAGCGTCAGCCAGATACATCCGACTTTTAAAGTTGCTCAGATGATGCTTTGGATCAGTGGTTCCGTCGTAGAGGTCCATATCGGGGCTTCTAAAGTTTCTCAGAACTTTTGCCCTCATTATGTCCTCACTAAAAGGATCTTCCCCTCCTAGGGGGGACTCTTCTCTACTATCACGGGAGTTCTGACCTTTGAGGGAGGATTCTAGCTTTAAGAGTTTTTCCTCTAACTCTTTTCGTCTATCCATCTCCTCTCTTAGGCGCTTTTCTATCTCCTTTTGTCGCTCTCGTTCTTGTTCTAGCTGTTCCAAACGATTTTGGTGAATATGGACTAACCCCATGAGCTCAGTTGAATGGGACTGTCCGTCTTTCTCTGACTCACGGCCTTCTGAGGAATTCACCTTCGGGGTTTTGACTCCGGAGGTTCCTTCTTTGTGTTGATCGTTGGTTTCCTGATGGAGGGTTAGGTCCGCGTCACTATTTCTGGTGTCCAGATTCTCTTGTTCAGAATCTGTTTCCACATGACCCTCCTCAGGAGATCCATCCGCTATCACTGGTTGATCTCTCGGGTCCCCGGCAACGGCGCTAATGTTACGGTAGGTAACCGGAGATTAATGGGCTGGATGGCGCTGGTTGGCCCAATCGTCTGAGGGAGGAAGCCTTTGTCAGGGTTTGCGCCTTGGGGGCCTCCGTCCGACTGGTGAGTATGAGTGAATGGGAGGTGGTACCTGCAAAGACACTCCGATACCTAAGTCAGCAAAGGGGTTAGCAGGTCTAGAGAGTATTGGGACTTAGAGATACCTGAGGGGTGTTAGTGTATTTATAGTGGTAAGCCAATAACCACCGTTGGAGTAGTGCCACTTTTCTAGGGTGTTAACCGTCCCTTTATCTTAGGAAAGTTAGGATATGGCTCGTGAAGTGGTTAGAGAGATTCTAGGGGCAGTTACTCATTCAAATGAGTGCTTATCTGCCAGTTAATCCTCGTTCCCGACTTCTTTAGAGCAAGTCGTGACTAGTTCCGACTTCGTAGCAGCTAATCTGGTGAAAAGTGAGGCCAACCCTTTGGGTTGGGCCTTTTTATTTGGATCCTGGGCCTTATTCGTTGGGCCAGGGTATGAACAGAAGTCCATATGCATGCTTTAAAATAGACTGAAGTAAGTATAACTATTAATCATTATATGTTTTTGAATCTTATTTAATTTTCAGATGGATGATTCAATAACTATTGCGGAGGCAATTTTGTCAAGAAGCTAGATGATAGTGTAGTTTATGAGACTGATTACACTGATCAGTTGACTGAGTTGGATGAAGATGTTCTAGATATATTCTCACTAAAGGATTGTTACAAGGTTTTAGGCTATAATAATATAGTCGAGTATTGGTGGCTTGTTCCTGCACTTTTGAAGGGTAGACTGAGAGCACTAAGCTATGACAAAGAGTTGCTTGAGATGTATTTATGTGCAAAGAATAACTAAAAAATATTGCATATCTATCTATTAGTAATGGAAAAGTATAGGTAAACAACTCTTAATTAGCCAATGAGTAATAACTCAAATGACATAGTCTCCCCATACTCAATTAAGAGGTTGTGGGTTCGAGTCTCATATCTTTGGTAAAAAAAAACAACAACTCTTAATTAGTCAATTTTAAATAACTGCAATTAATAATTATTAATTATGTATTTTTTAAAAAATAAAATTTAAATAATCATTAATTAATGATAATTAGTTAATATAAATGATAGTTCAAAAATATTTGTTGGCTTATTATTGACTGATTTGTCTTTTAGCGGTCATATTTTTAAAGTGTTTCATAGAATTTCCACCCAAAATTTAATTTCATTCCCACCCATTTTTTTCAAACACTTTACTTTCTTTTACAAATTTTCACTTTTAACACTATAGAAGTGAAAACACACTTTACACTTCACTTTTAAGTTTTAACCCTAGTGAAACCAATTAAACCTACAGAAGTCGTCGCACCCAGCAGCTGTACTTCATCTTCATCACTGCCGAGGAGGACGTCTCACCCAACTGTCCTCTCTCCGATGAGTACCCTCACACCCAGCCCTCTCTCTGTCGCACCCTAGCTCTTTCGCAACCCTCTCTCGCACCCAACCCTCGCACTATCAATGCAAGCCGTGTTGTCGGATTCGCAACCCTACGTTGGCGCTGCTCCATCCGCGCACCCTGCATCGGCGTGCCATCCTCCCTCAACGGTCTGTCTCTCGCAAACGCTAAAACGATGCCTAAATTGTTGCTGCCTCTCCCTCAATCGGTGCTCAACCCTCACCTTAAATACTACAGGGTATGTATTTCTTCCATCTGTTTCTCTGTTCCTGTAATAAGGGCCATTATTTTGGAAACTTAGGTATTGATGGTGTGTTGTGTTCCTCTGTTTCTCGTTCCTGTGATAAGGGCCATGAATGAGTCTGATTCGCTTTTGTATGTTTAGTAAATTCACCTGGTACCTGGTACAATGGCTGTGATTATGGGACCTGCTAAGGTGGGAAAATCTACATTGTTATGTGGCATCGCAAGTCTTAAACAACTTCTCTTTGTCCTTGCTCAATAATAAATATATTTGTATGATTTAAGCTGAATTGAAAATGATGAATTTTTTTCTTTCGGGTAATTTGCATCCTTCAACCAAGACTTCTGATGAAGTGTTTGTGAAGGGAACAAAATCACACGTGTCTTATGGATTGTATGTTTTTTCACACGCTGTGATTTCTGTTTAACATTCAAATTGAGGTTAATCTGCTTAGTTATAATAAATTCATGCTCAAATAGATTTGTATTAACTTTTCAGACATATGAACCAGTGTTATGGTTTTGTGTTCTTCGTATTGCATACGCGAGAGTCATCAATTTTTTCTTACATTTCTTTTTACTGTTGTTGTGGCTTGTTATTTCTATCATGCTGACTGATTTTTATTATTTGAACGAGCATGTGGCTGCTGATTTATAAAAAAAAATAAAGAAATATGATGAGGAAAATCAAATTGTCAAATTGTAAAAGTTTGAATCAATGCAATGGTAGTATGGTTGAAGTAAATGCTTATTTCCCAATATATAGGTGAGTGATGCTATGGCAACATTAGCTGGAGCAGAATATTGGGACAATGATGTTGCTTTTGCTATCATTTTAGGTACCGAAACCAATGCCTGCTATGTTGAGCAAATTGATGGCATTCCTAAGTTACAAGGTGGTGTTTCCTCTTTTGGAAAAATGGTTAGTAAGAGTAGCATTCTTTCTTCATTACTTTTATGAGAATTGATTTATCTTCTTAATAGATCCTCCTAATTACTACACATGGCAAGAATGTGTTGTATTTTAAGATTTCAATAAGTATTTATGAGGAAGTTTGGGAAGAATGTTGAGATGCTGTATTATTACTCTATTTTCACATCTTGTCGAAATTCTGGGAATGAATTTGTTTCTCTTAATCTGAGGCAAAATACTCTTTCTTTTAGTACCTCTTGAGAAGATTGAGTAAGGTTTAGATGTTGCTTTCCAATTCAAATTCCATTCTTTTTCCAATTAAAATCCACTTATTAGCCATAAGTAGCCAGCAAACATAACGTGTAACTGTGTCTTCTCCTCCCAGTTTGATGATGGGCTTGGTTTCGACATTCCATCGACATCATACTCTGAATCATAGGTGAGTATATTTTTCTTTGAGAATTGAATTTTATGCCTAGTTAGGATCCTAGTTCTGATTGAGTGCGCGTGAAGATAATCTAAGTAGTTGGCCTAATAGCATAGTTCAAAAATATGCAACAGCAGGTGGTTTATAATTCTTTTCTGTTTTTCTTATCTTTTTAGTCATCTACTTTTTATTTATTTTTTATTATAAATAATTTGCACTGGATTTTCAAGATAGCTTTCAAAATTATAACTCATATACAACGTTTTCCTTCCACTACCACTAGCTAGTAATTAAACCATATATATGTGTTCAGTGAAAAATATATAATGGTGCAGTAGTCTGGATTCTAGTTCAAGACACAATATCTGAATATTATAGTTTAATCTTTTTTTGTTGTCAGGTCGACAGAATGTAGGAAGATGTGAAACTCCTGGCGAACATAAGACTATGTGTAAAATGAAGAATGAGTTCATGATGAATTTTGGGATGGTCTGCGAACAAAAGATAAAGAGTGTGTAATTGTTCTCGCTGCTACAAATAGGCCCTTTGATCTTGATGAGGCCGTTATTAGGAGGCTTCCAAGAAGGTAAATATACTATTTTAATATCCTATTCTAAGTGCTAACTTCAGCCATTGGCTCAAATTTTTATTGGCTATGATTCATAGGGAACCTTGGATCATCAAGAACCAAAGTATAGTTTGTCCCATTGAAGAAAAACTCTTATTATTCTATATAAGATTGTACAGGTTGTGTACTAATTGGTAGTATTTCATCTTTTCAAACATGCAGATTTATGGTTTTTCCTTTTCTTTCATGCACTCTATTAAGCGAGTTACTAAGTTTTGTGAATACTTGTATTGCGCTTGAAAATAGTTTCATCATTGCTATTGTACACATTTTCTGTATGAGAAAGTCCTTTCATTTTTAGAGGGTTAAATAGCAATCCTTGAAAGTTCATGATTTATCGCTGGCATGCATTTACATTAATGTTGCTAATTGTCGGAAACCGTGGGTTTCTTTGTGTTTGGAAATGTCATTCCTATGCTAATATGTAATAAACTTGCTTAGTATGCAAATTGGCATCAAATCTGATTTGCTCTTTTACAGATAGAATATGGCAATAAAACCAACAGTTGCATTGAGGGCTATACTTGTTGGAGGGGTTGCAGCATTTGCTAAAATAGCTGGTGCAATGAAGGCCGTAGGTGGTGTAAAAATGGGTGCAGCTGCAACTGCAATAACAGCAGCTGCAGCTGCAATCGCAGCTATGGCAGGATCAAAACAAGAACAAAAGATGCTCCTCAACAGTCTCCGAAATGTACCTTTATTTGTTTTTGGATTTCTTTATATAGATTAGTTGAATCTTTCCTGAGTTTTATGGGAACAAAGCCATTTGCGGATTGTGATATTGACAGATGGTGAATATAATAACCACTTCAAATGTTCTGTTAGATATGGAATTATGAAGTCTTAGATGAAGCTGTACACTAAGTTGAATAGTGTGTTTTAGATGTTGTAAATTTTACTTTGCAAAGTGATGACTTTGCAGTGAATTTGTTTTTCCTTCTTTTTATTTTTTCAATTTTCCTATGCCGGTTTATGTTTGTATTTTTATATAAAATTTATTTTAATAACATGATTTAGTTTTTGCATAATAATTAGTTATCTAATGTTGATTATGCTGGCTTCCACAATGTTGAAAGTAATATGGAGTGGCCTAGTGAAGGATTTATGTAGCTATTGGCACGCTTTATAAGCGTAGCTATATCTTCTTGTAGTTATTAACAGTGACACTTACTAAGCATAGCTATATATCACCCTATCGGCACGCTTAAAAAGTGTAGCTGTATCTTCCCTATTGGCACGCTTTTGAAGCGTATCCAAAACTAATCTTTTGGACACACTTCAAAAGCGTGGCTATATGTATTTTTTTGGTACACTTTTAAAGCGTAGCTATAGGGTTATACATACGGTCACGTTTTTAAGTGTGGCAATAGATAAAAGCGTAGCAAAAAAGAAAGTGTGCCGATAGTTCGACAAAAGGGTGGCGATAAAGCAATCGGCACATTCGCAAATGTGACCTTTTTAAAAGTGTGCTGATAACTTAAAAAGCGTTGCGAAAAGTTATCGGCACATTTTTTTTGCACTTTTCAGCACGCTTTAAAAGCGTGGCAAAAAACTGATTTTCTTGTAGTGTACTAAATATTTTGGGATCAAAATATAATAAATTCATAAATGTAAAATGTGTATAAATTGTGTTTTTATATAAAAAGGATTATCTATTTCGCTTTCATCTTTTGACATTAATAAAAAAGTTATATATATTATTTAAAAGGATTATGCGTTTAAATTGTACTTTATAAAATTTTGTTCTTATATTTTTTTAGTGCAGTAATATTTTTTGCATTTATTATTCATATATATTGTTTCACATGAAGAAGAGTAGTATTGGTATTGATTTAGTTAATCTATGATATCTATAACAACTAGCGGCTCACCAGGCACTATCGTGCCTGTTGAGCCGCTTTTCTATTGAATTTAAGAAGTTAATTTATTTTTATTTTAAAATTATAAATTTAATAATAATTAAAAATAAAGTATAAAAAATTAAAATATTTTAAATTATTTAACATATAAAATGTTAAAATAAACAAATTTAAATTAAAAAATAAGATTAAAAAAATATTAATTTGTTATTATGTGTAACAAAATCAATTTAAAAATTTACTAATGTTATTTAAAGATTAGTTATTTATAAATATTATTAAATTTATTTATTTTTCAATTTTATTTAATTAGAAGTAAATTTAAAAATTAATATTCAAAACATTCTTTGTAAATCCCGGTTAAATTAGTAGATAATTAGTCAATAAATTAATTTTTAATAAGGAATATTAGAAACACGAATATTATATCAAATTAGGATAGAGCTCATCGAAACGAGAATTTTGACACCAATTTCGAAGAAATCGATCCAAGATTAGACCGAACGGGCCGAACCGGTTGAACCGGGTCCAAACCGGGCTGTGGGCCCAATTAGTCCAACAATTAAAAAGAGCCACGGGCTCTTGTTTCTCTTCATTTCCCTCAACGACGATCGTCCCAGGGAAGAGAAGAAGAGAGATTCGTTTACGGTGAATTCCATTTCCCGTAACTTTTCCGTTTGAGCTCCAATCGCCGCACCGTTTGCGGCCACGCGTTCACCGCGTTGAGCTCTACATTTCTACCGGAATAATTTCATAGGTAACTTGCTATTTTACTTCAACCTTTCATTTCCCCAATTTTCGAGTTTGTTAAATTTCTTTGATTTTTGATGTTTTAGGATCCAATTAGCTTGAGAGAAATGTTCACTCTTGCTTATGTGAAGCTTGGGTAAGGTGAGGATACGATAATTCTATTTTATTTTCATTGAATTTGAGCTTTGAGTATTAAATTGGATGTATATGTGTTATGAATGTGTATTAGGTTGTGAATAAATAATTGGAGCTTGAAATTGTGAATACTGGAACTTGGAGGAAGTGGATTAGTTGAGTTTTGAGGGGCTGTCTTGGTTTTGAATAAATAACTTTGGTCGTTACGTGAAAATTGGCTAAGGTATGGTTTAGGTTTCTTGCATTTAATATATAATGTTCTGTGAAAACTTAGGCTAGATGACCATTGGATAAGTTGGAATGCAGGTGTATGTTTAATGTTTAGTAATTTGTCGATGAATATATTTGGTTGAAGTTTATTGGATAATTAGTTTTTAATTTTGGATGGTGAATGTTGTTATGTTAATTTGGAGAGAATTGTGGTTGAATGTTATTGTTGATGAACATGGTTAGTTTGGTGCTTGTTGATTAACTAATGATTTGGTGAATTATTGATTTGAGGTATAACTATTGTGGAGGTTGTTGTGATAATGAGGTATTTTGTGTTAAAAGCCTAGGATTTATGAACTATGATTCTTAGTTGAATTTTGGGTTGTTGGATTTGAATATTGTATGAGTATAATTGTTTATCTGAGGTAGATTTATTGTGGTGACTGTTATGATGATGAGGAAGGGTATGTTGAATTGAAAAGAAAGTAGGTTTGGACCCGAAAAGGGTGGCAAAGTCCGAGTTTTAGAGGAGATGCTGCCGAAATTTTATAAAAAATTAGAGATTTTATTTAGATGATTATTTAAAAGAGATTTAGATTTAAAGGTTATATGGTTTGATTTTGAGTTATTAAGAAAGTGAGTATGTTTTAAGTTTGAAGTTTGATTCTTAGAAAAGAATGAATTATGTTTTGAATTGAAACTATTGATGGATGGAATGGGAGGTGATATAATGAAGGATAAGGATTGAATATGTTTAATGTATGATGATGAATGAGATGCAATTGAGAATGATGTGGATGTTGATGAATTATAATTGAATTATTTATATGGCTTATGAATTTGAATAATCTGAGATATGAGATTCCCTGGATTAAGTGCCGTGGCTTGCCACCACGTGTACCAGGTTGAAAACTCGATACTCTGTTGACCCTACGACGTAAGTGTGACCGGGCACTATATAAATTCCCGGGAATGTTACCCCCATTGAGAAATATTGATTATTTGAGAAAAATCTATGCATAGACTCTTGGGAATGCACGTCGGGGGACAGTCTAAGGACAATTCAGACTTGTCGGGTTGGCTGGATAACCGACAGATGAGCCTCATCAGCCATAGGACAGGCATGCATCATATGCATATTACTTGAATTACTTGCTTGTGCTCTAATTGGGTGTGCCTATCTGTATTTGCCATGCTAAATGTGTATTTGTTACCTGCAGTAGTTGTAACCTTCTTGTGTTTGCCTTTATCTGTTTATTTGTCTGCGAAAATGCATGATGGAATTGGAGGTATGGAGGAATGGCAGTATAGAACTTAGATTTAAGGTTAAGTTAAGTTAGGATTAAATATTTTAGGAAACCACCTTTTATGGCTTCTGTTTAATACTTTAAGCTCTACAATCTGAGTGTCGGCGTTCTAGGATTGCCTCTGGCATTCCCAGAACCTTATATATTATGTGTGTGGCACCTTTACCATACTGAGAACCTCCGGTTCTCATTCCATACTATGTTATTGATTTTCAGATGCAGGTCGGGAGCCATCTCGTTAGTCGTCTGGACTCTTAAAGCGGAGGGGTTACTGGATAGTGTTGTTGTATAGTTTTGCTGTACAGTGATGTATATATATGTACTTAGCTTTCTCTCCGCATACTTGTCCTTTTTGATCCTCTTAGAGGTTTATGGAGAGGCAGGATTGTGTGTATGTACTTTTGGGTTTTGGATATGTATGTATATATGTGTAAATATTCTCCGGCCAGTCTTGACTTCGCAGGCTGAGTTAGGAGCTTGTTATTTTGTATCTTTGGCACTCTATTCCTACTTCTGTTATCTTATGTTTGACAGTTACGGTTTTCTTAGCATGCAAGTTAACTCGTTCCTTGAGCGTTGCGCTTTTATCTCGCGATTTTTGTTTCCCCTATTCTTCAAGGCTCCTAGCATATTATAACTCTTCTGCTATTATATGTACTCATTTTATTTTAGAGGTCGTAATACCACACCACCTCTGTTTTACGACTTAAGCATAAAGCTTTGTGTGGTAGGGTGTTACATTATGGTATCAGAGCAGTTCGTTCCTATAGAGCCTGAAAGACGGACTGATTGTACTTCTGTGCATTCTCTGTATGTGTGTTTATGTGCTATTAGGATATCTGATTGATATATATGGCATAAACGTTTGTGAGCATGCATTTGGAACTTAAAGCATTAGACCTGCGATATTGAGACTGATCAACTTAATATCACTTGTTTGGTGTGTATAGGGACCAGATGTCGACTCGCGGACGCGGTCGCGGGCGAGGTAGAGGTAGGACAGGCACCGTTACTCCTGCTTCCATAGGGACTGATCCAGTAGACTTTATGGCTGCCCTGGGAAATATGGCTGCAGCTATGCAGGCAACAGCTGAGGCATTGGGTAATCATGGGAACAATAATGATGGAGACGGTCCTATGACACTTGCTACATTTCTGAAAGTTCGCCCTCCGACTTTTAGGGGAACCTCAAATCCCACTGATGCAGATAATTGGATTCAGGCTATGGAAAGGGCGTTACAGGCACAACAGGTTCCTGAAGAGCAATGGGTTGAATTTGGAACTTATCAGTTGCAAGGTGAAGCTCAGTATTGGTGACAGGGAACACGACGTATCCTGCAGCCTGATGGTGCTGCGATTCCTTGGGAGATTTTTCGGACAGAGTTCTATAAGAAATATTTTCCTAATTCAGCTAGAAATGCCAAGGAACTTGAATTAATGCAGTTAAAGCAGGGACAAATGACTATTGCTGAGTATACTAGCAAATTTGAGGAGTTATGTCGCTTTTCTCGTATCTGTCAAGATGCGCCTGAAGATTTTGCTGAATGGAAGTGTATTAAATATGAGGGAGGTCTTCGGAGCGATATTCTGAGCTTCGTTGCCCCAATGGAGATTAGGGTGTTTTCTGAATTGGTGAATAAGAGTAGGGTGGCTGAGGATTGTGTGAGGAAGGTGGCAGCAGAGAAAGGAAGTTTGAGGGTGCCTTTTCAGAGGCCTTCAGGGAGGAACTTTACTCCGAGAGGTAGGAATTTCAAGCGTGGAGGCTTTGTTCCGCAGCAGACTCAGGGTCACGGTAATTACAGAAGGCTGAATACTAATGCTAGTCAAGGAAAAAGGTTTGGGAAGCAGCCACAGCAAGATCTGAATTGTCAGAAGTGCGGAAAGTATCATCCTGGAGTTTCGTGCAGACTAGGACTTGGAGTGTGCTATTCCTGTGGACAGCCCGGGCATATAGCCAGTAATTGCCCTGAGAAGAAGAAGTATGAGACTGGTAGGGTGTAGCAGCCGGGGAGAGTATACACCACTTCTACCATTGGTGCTGAGGGATCTGAGACACTAATTTGAGGTAATTGTGAAATGGCTGGTAAAATCTTAAATGCTTTATTTGATTCAGGAGCGTCTCATTCATTTATTGCATTTGAAAAGGCCCATGAATTAGGATTGAGAATGGTGGTTTTAGGTTATGATTTGAAAGTATATAATGCTACTCATGAAGCTATGACGACTAGGATAGAATGTCCACAAGTTCCTTTTCGAGTGCAACAGCGTGAATTTGTGCATGATTTGATTTGTTTGCCTATGACTGGTCTTGATCTCATTTTGGGATTGGATTGGTTATCCAA
The DNA here is from genome assembly GCF_003086295.3 of Arachis hypogaea. Lineage (NCBI taxonomy): Eukaryota > Viridiplantae > Streptophyta > Magnoliopsida > Fabales > Fabaceae > Arachis > Arachis hypogaea. The sequence goes on along the minus strand of NC_092054.1, from coordinate 151,530,652 downwards.
GAATCATGTTTTGCTTGATTGTTCTGAGAAGTCAGTACAGTTTATGCCAGAAGGGTCAGAAGCACCGGTTGTGGTGAATAGTTACTATTTGAATTCTATGATAGTAAACTGTTCTGGAACTGAATGTCAGGGTATTATGTTATTAACTGCGGGAGTATCAGGTGATGATCAGAGTTTAGAGCAGATTCCTGTTGTATGTGAATTTCCAGATGTGTTTCCGGATGATATTAATGAATTTCCACCTAACCGGGAAGTGGAATTCGTAATTGAGTTGGTGCCTGGAGCCGGTCCGATTTCAATTACTCCTTATGGGATGTCACCTTTAGAAATGGCTGAACTGAAAGCTCAGCTGGAAGATCTGTTGGGTAAGCATTTTATCCGACCAAGTGTTTCTCCGTGGGGAGCGCCAGTGCTTCTGGTAAAGAAGAAGGACGGAAGTATGCGGTTGTGTGTCGATTATCGGCAATTGAATAAGATCACTGTGAAGAATAAATATCCGTTGCCTAGAATCGATGATCTAATGGATCAGTTACAAGGTGCCGGCGTGTTTTCTAAGATTAATCTGCGATCTGGTTATCACCAGATAAGGGTTAGAGACGAGGATATTCCGAAAACTGCTTTCAGGACGCGTTATGGTCATTATGAGTATACAGTGATGTCTTTTGGGTTAACTAATGCCCCGGCAGTATTTATGGATTATATGAACAGGATTTTCCGTCCGTATCTGGACAAGTTTGTTATTGTCTTCATTGATGATATTCTCGTTTATTCTAAGTCTGAAGAGGAACATGCTGATCACTTGCGAACTGTGCTGCAAATTCTGAGAGACAGGAAGTTATATGCTAAGTTATCTAAATGTGAGTTCTGGAAGAGTGAAGTGAAGTTTCTCGGCCACGTGGTGAGTAAGCAGGGGATAGCTGTGGATCCTGCTAAGGTGGAAGCAGTGATGAATTGGGAGCGACCAACTTCAGTGACAGAAATCAGGAGTTTCCTAGGTTTGGCGGGGTATTATCGCAGATTCATTATAGGATTTTCACAACTCGCCTTACCTTTAACTAAGTTGACTAGGAAGGATACACCTTTTATCTGGACTCCGGAATGTGAAGAGAGTTTCCAGGCATTGAAGCACAGGTTGACTACTGTACCTGTATTGGTATTACCTGAACCAAGTGAACCGTTTGAAGTGTATTGTGATGCATCTCTGAAAGGTTTGGGGTGTGTTCTGATGCAGCACCAGAATGTTGTAGCATACGCCTCACGGCAATTAAGGACGCATGAAATGAACTATCCGACACATGATTTGGAACTTGCTGCTGTTGTGTTTGCTTTAAAGATTTGGAGGCACTATCTCTATGGTGTTAAGTTTCATGTTTTCTCAGACCATAAGAGTTTGAAGTATCTTTTTTAGCAGAAAGAATTGAATATGTGTCAGAGGAGATGGATGGAACTTCTGAAAGATTATGATTTTGAATTGAATTATCATCCAGGAAAAGCGAACGTTGTGGCGGACGCTTTGAGTCGGAAGTCTTTATATGCAGCTTGGATGATGCTACGGGAGGAAGAGTTACTGAAGGCATTCCAAGGTTTGAATTTGGGAGTTAGAGAAGAATCTGGAATCCTGTGTTTGAGTCAGTTGCAAATTTCAAGTGATTTTAAATCAGAACTTCTGAGGGCTCATCGAGACAGTGAAGCGTTACGTAAGGTATTACCAGCAGTCGAACAGGGGAAACAGTGGAGAGTGTCAGAAGGTCAGGATGGTTTATGGAGATTCAAGAACCGGATTATTGTGCCAGATATTGGAGACATGCGACAGAGAATCTTAAAGGAAGCTCATAAGAGCGGGTTTTCAATTCACCCAGGGAGCACTAAAATGTATCAAGATCTGAAAGCGATGTTCTGGTGGCCAGGTATGAAGAATGATGTGGCATTGTATGTATCTAAATGTTTAACGTGTCAGAAGGTTAAGATTGAGCATCAGAGACCATCAGGGACCCTTCAGCCTTTAGAGATTCCACAATGGAAATGGGAGAGTATCACAATGGATTTTGTAATAGGTTTGCCTAGAACCCGATCTGGTTGTGACGCTATTTGGGTGGTTGTGGATCGACTAACAAAATCAGCTCACTTTCTTCCTATCCGAATAACTTGCACAATGGAGGAATTGGCTCAAATGTATATTAAAGAGATTGTCAGGTTGCATGGCGTGCCTTCTACCATTATATCTGATAGGGATCCTCGTTTCACATCAAGGTTCTGGGGAGCTTTTCAGCGTGCATTCGGGACTCAGTTAAGTTTGAGTACTGCATATCACCCTCAGACAGATGGTCAGTCAGAGAGAACTATTCAGACCTTGGAGGATATGCTAAGGGCTTGTGTTTTGGACCAGCCGGCGAGCTGGGATCGATATATGCCATTAGTGGAATTTGCTTATAATAATAGCTACCATGCGAGCATCGGAATGGCTCCATATGAAGCTCTGTATGGCAGAAAATGTCAATCTCCACTATGTTGGTATGAAACTGGAGAAAGGAGTTTATTAGGGCCTGAGATGATAGCTGAAACGACTGAGCAGATAAAGAAGATTCGTAGTCGAATGCTTATAGCCCAAAGCCGCCAAAAGAGCTATGCTGACCAGAGGCGAAAGCCTTTGGAATTCGAAGAAGGAGAACATGTCTTTTTGAAAGTTACACCAACCACTGGAGTGGGAAGAGCTATTAAGACTAAGAAACTAAATCCCCGTTATATTGGATCGTTTGAGATCCTGAAGAGAATTGGGCCAGTGGCTTATAGAATTGCCTTACCGCTGTATCTTTCGAATTTGCACGATGTATTTCATGTATCACAGCTTCGGAAGTATACTCCTGATGTAAGTCATGTTTTAGAACCAGAACCAATCCAAGTAAGAGAAGATCTAACACTTCCAATAATTCCAGTGAGAATTGATGATACCAATATTAAACGATTACGCGGAAAGGAAGTATCATTGGTAAAAGTAGCTTGGAGTCGAGCTGGTATCAAGGAACATACTTGGGAGCTCGAATCAGATATGCGAAAGGACTATCCACTTCTCTTTTCAGGTAACTAGATTTGAATTTTGAGGGCAAAATTCTTTATTAGGTGGGTAGGATGTAAACCCCGGTTAAATTAGTAGATAATTAGTCAATAAATTAATTTTTAATAAGGAATATTAGAAACACGAATATTATATCAAATTAGGATAGAGCTCATCAAAACGAGAATTTTGACACCAATTTCGAAGAAATCGGTCCAAGATTGGATCGAACGGGCCGAACCGGTTGAACCGGGCCCAAGATTTGAAATTGTGAATACAAGAACTTGGAGGAAGTGGATTAGTTGAGTTTTGAGGGGCTGTCTTGGTTTTGAATAAATAACTTGGTCGTTACGTGAAAATTGGCTAAGGTATGGTTTAGGTTTCTTGCATTTAATATATAATGTTCTGTGAAAACTTAGGCTAGATGACCATTGGATAAGTTGGAATGCAGGTGTATGTTTAATGTTTAGTAATTTGTCGATGAATATATTTGGTTGAAGTTTATTGGATAATTAGTTTTTAATTTTGGATGGTGAATGTTGTTATGTTAATTTGGAGAGAATTGTGGTTGAATGTTATTGTTGATGAACATGGTTAGTTTGGTGCTTGTTGATTAACTAATGATTTGGTGAATTATTGATTTGAGGTATAACTATTGTGGAGGTTGTTGTGATAATGAGGTATTTTGTGTTAAAAGCCTAGGATTTATGAACTATGATTCTTAGTTGAATTTTGGGTTGTTGGATTTGAATATTGTATGAGTATAATTGTTTATCTGAGGTAGATTTATTGTGGTGACTGTTATGATGATGAGGAAGGGTATGTTGAATTGAAAAGAAAGTAGGTTTGGACCCGAAAAGGGTGGCAAAGTCCGAGTTTTAGAGGAGATGCTGCCGAAATTTTATAAAAAATTAGAGATTTTATTTAGATGATTATTTAAAAGAGATTTAGATTTAAAAGTTATATGGTTTGATTTTGAGTTATTAAGAAAGTGAGTATGTTTTAAGTTTGAAGTTTGATTCTTAGAAAAGAATGAATTATGTTTTGAATTGAAACTATTGATGGATGGAATGGGAGGTGATATAATGAAGGATAAGGATTGAATATGTTTAATGTATGATGATGAATGAGATGCAATTGAGAATGATGTGGATGTTGATGAATTATAATTGAATTATTTATATGGCTTATGAATTTGAATAATCTGAGATACGAGATTCCCTGGATTAAGTGCCGTGGCTTGCCACCACGTGTACCAGGTTGAAAACTCGATACTCTGTTGACCCTACGACGTAAGTGTGACCGGGCACTATATAAATTCCTGGGAATGTTACCCCCATTGAGAAATATTGATTATTTGAGAAAAATCTATGCATAGACTCTTGGGGATGCACGTCGGGGGACAGTCTAAGGACAATTCAAACTTGTCGGGTTGGCTGGATAACCGACAGATGAGCCTCATCAGCCATAGGACAGGCATGCATCATATGCATATTACTTGAATTACTTGCTTGTGCTCTAATTGGGTGTGCCTATATGTATTTGCCATGCTAAATGTGTATTTGTTACCTGCAGTAGTTGTAACCTTCTTGTGTTTGCCTTTATCTGTTTATTTGTCTGTGAAAATGCATGATGGAATTGGAGGTATGGAGGAATGGCAGTATAGAACTTAGATTTAAGGTTAAGTTAAGTTAGGATTAAATATTTTAGGAAACCACCTTTTATGGCTTCTGTTTAATACTTTAAGCTCTACAATCTGAGTGTCGGCATTCTAGGATTGCCTCTGGCATTCCCAGGACCTTATATATTATGTGTGTGGCACCTTTACCATACTGAGAACCTCCGGTTCTCATTCCATACTATGTTATTGATTTTCAGATGCAGGTCGGGAGCCATCTCGTTAGTCGTCTGGACTCTTAAAGCGGAGGGGTTACTGGATAGTGTTGTTGTATAGTTTTGCTGTACAGTGATGTATATATATGTACTTAGCTTTCTCTCCGCATAACTTGTCCTTTTTGATCCTCTTAGAGGTTTATGGAGAGGCAGGATTGTGTGTATGTACTTTTGGGTTTTGGATATGTATGTATATATGTGTAAATATTCTCCGGCCAGTCTTGACTTCGCAGGCTGAGTTAGGAGCTTGTTATTTTGTATCTTTGGCACTTTATTCCTACTTCTGTTATCTTATGTTTGACAGTTACGGTTTTCTTAGCATGCAAGTTAACTCGTTCCTTGAGCGTTGCGCTTTTATCTCGCGATTTTTATTTCCCCTATTCTTCAAGGCTCCTAGCATATTATAACTCTTCTGCTATTATATGTACTCATTTTATTTTAGAGGTCGTAATACCACATCACCTCTGTTTTACGACTTAAGCGTAAAGCTTTGTGTGGTAGGGTGTTACATTATGGTATCAGAGCAGTTCGTTCCTATAGAGCCTGAAAGACGGACTGATTGTACTTCTGTGCATTCTCTGTATGTGTGTTTATGTGCTATTAGGATATCTGATTGATATATATGGCATAAACGTTTGTGAGCATGCATTTGGAACTTAAAGCATTAGACCTGCGATATTGAGACTGATCAACTTAATATCACTTGTTTGGTGTGTATAGGGACCAGATGTCGACTCGCGGACGCGGTCGCGGGCGAGGTAGAGGTAGGACAGGCACCGTTACTCCTGCTTCCATAGGGACTGATCCAGTAGACTTTATGGCTGCCCTGGGAAATATGGCTGCAGCTATGCAGGCAACAGCTGAGGCATTGGGTAATCATGGGAACAATAATGATGGAGACGGTCCTATGACACTTGCTACATTTCTGAAAGTTCGCCCTCCGACTTTTAGGGGAACCTCAAATCCCACTGATGCAGATAATTGGATTCAGGCTATGGAAAGGGCGTTACAGGCACAACAGGTTCCTGAAGAGCAATGGGTTGAATTTGGAACTTATCAGTTGCAAGGTGAAGCTCAGTATTGGTGGCAGGGAACACGACGTATCCTGCAGCCTGATGGTGCTGCGATTCCTTGGGAGATTTTTCGGACAGAGTTCTATAAGAAATATTTTCCTAATTCAGCTATAAATGCCAAGGAACTTGAATTAATGCAGTTAAAGTAGGGACAAATGACTATTGCTGAGTATACTAGCAAATTTGAGGAGTTATGTCGCTTTTCTCGTATCTGTCAAGGTGCGCCTGAAGATTTTGCTGAATGGAAGTGTATTAAATATGAGGGAGGTCTTCGGAGCGATATTCTGAGCTTCGTTGCCCCAATGGAGATTAGGGTGTTTTCTGAATTGGTGAATAAGAGTAGGGTGGCTGAGGATTGTGTGAGGAAGGCGGCAGCAGAGAAAGGAAGTTTAAGGGTGCCTTTTCAGAGGCCTTCAGGGAGGAACTTTACTCCGAGAGGTAGGAATTTCAAGCGTGGAGGCTTTGTTCCGCAGCAGACTCAGGGTCAAGGTAATTACAGAAGGCTGAATACTAATGCTAGTCAAGGAAAAAGGTTTGGGAAGCAGCCACAGCAAGATCTGAATTGTCAGAAGTGCGGAAAGTATCATCCTGGAGTTCCGTGCAGACTAGGACTTGGAGTGTGCTATTCCTGTGGACAGCCCGAGCATATAGCCAGTAATTGCCCTGAGAAGAAGAAGTATGAGACTGGTAGGGTGCAGTAGCCGGGGAGAGTATACACCACTTCTACCATTGGTGCTGAGGGATCTGAGACACTGATTAGAGGTAATTGTGAAATGGCTGGTAAAATCTTAAATGCTTTATTTGATTCAGGAGCGTCTCATTCATTTATTGCATTTGAAAAGGCTCATGAATTAGGACTGAGAATGATGGTTTTAGGTTATGATTTGAAAGTATATAATGCTACTCATGAAGCTATGGCGACTAGGATAGAATGTCCACAAGTTCCTTTTCGAGTGCAACAGCGTGAATTTGTGCATGATTTGATTTGTTTGCCTATGACTGGTCTTGATCTCATTTTGGGATTGGATTGGTTATCCAAGAATCATGTTTTGCTTGATTGTTCTGAGAAGTCAGTACAGTTTATGCCAGAAGGGTCAGAAGCACCGGTTGTGGTGAATAGTTACTATTTGAATTCTATGATAGTAAACTGTTCTGGAACTGAATGTCAGGGTATTATGTTATTAACTGCGGGAGTATCAGGTGATGATCAGAGTTTAGAGCAGATTCCTGTTGTATGTGAATTTCCAGATGTGTTTCCGGATGATATTAATGAATTTCCACCTAACCGGGAAGTGGAATTCGTAATTGAGTTGGTGCCTGGAGCCGGTCCGATTTCAATTACTCCTTATAGGATGTCACCTTTAGAAATGGCTGAACTGAAAGCTCAGCTGGAAGATCTGTTGGGTAATCATTTTATCCGACCAAGTGTTTCTCCGTGGGGAGCGCCAGTGCTACTGGTAAAGAAGAAGGACGGAAGTATGCGGTTGTGTGTCGATTATCGGCAATTGAATAAGATCACTGTGAAGAATAAATATCCGTTGCCTAGAATCAATGATCTAATGGATTAGTTACAAGGTGCCGGCGTGTTTTCTAAGATTGATCTGCGATCTGGTTATCACCAGATAAGGGTTAGAGACGAGGATATTCCGAAAACTGCTTTCAGGACGCGTTATGGTCATTATGAGTATACAGTGATGTCTTTTGGGTTAACTAATGCCCCGGCAGTATTTATGGATTATATGAACAGGATTTTCCGTTCGTATCTGGACAAGTTTGTTATTGTCTTCATTGATGATATTCTCGTTTATTCTAAGTCTGAAGAGGAACATGCTGATCACTTGCGAACTGTGCTGCAAATTCTGAGAGACAGGAAGTTATATGCTAAGTTATCTAAATGTGAGTTCTGGAAGAGTGAAGTGAAGTTTCTCGGCCACGTGGTGAGTAAGCAGGGGATAGCTGTGGATCCTGCTAAGGTGGAAGCAGTGATGAATTGGGAGCGACCAACTTCAGTGACAGAAATCAGGAGTTTCCTAGGTTTGGCGGGGTATTATCGCAGATTCATTAAAGGATTTTCACAACTCGCCTTACCTTTAACTAAGTTGACTAGGAAGGATACACCTTTTATCTGGACTCCGGAATGTGAAGAGAGTTTCCAGGCATTGAAGCACAGGTTGACTACTGCACCTGTATTAGTATTACCTGAACCAAGTGAACCGTTTGAAGTGTATTGTGATGCATCTCTGAAAGGTTTGGGGTGTGTTCTGATGCAGCACTAGAATGTTGTAGCATACGCCTCACGACAATTAAGGCCGCATGAAATGAACTATCCGACACATGATTTGGAACTTGCTGCTGTTGTGTTTGCTTTAAAGATTTGGAGGCACTATCTCTATGGTGTTAAGTTTCATGTTTTCTCAGACCATAAGAGTTTAAAGTATCTTTTTGAGCAGAAAGAATTGAATATGCATCAGAGGAGATGGATGGAACTTCTGAAAGATTATGATTTTGAATTGAATTATTATCCAGGAAAAGCGAACGTTGTGGCGGACGCTTTGAGTCGGAAGTCTTTATATGCAGCTTGGATGATGCTACGGGAGGAAGAGTTACCGAAGGCATTCCAAGGTTTGAATTTGGGAGTTAGAGAAGAATCTGGAATCCTGTGTTTGAGTCAGTTGCAAATTTCAAGTGATTTTAAATCAGAACTTCTGAGGGCTCATCGAGACAGTGAAGCGTTACGTAAGGTATTACCAGCAGTCGAACAGGGGAAACAGTGGAGAGTGTCAGAAGGTCAGGATGGTTTATGGAGATTCAAGAACCGGATTATTGTGCCAGATATTGGAGACATGCGACAGAGAATCTTAAAGGAAGCTCATAAGAGCGGGTTTTCAATTCACCCAGGGAGCACTAAAATGTATCAAGATCTGAAAGCGATGTTCTGGTGGCCAGGTATGAAGAATGATGTGGCATTGTATGTATCTAAATGTTTAACGTGTCAGAAGGTTAAGATTGAGCATCAGAGACCATCAGGGACCCTTCAGCCTTTAGAGATTCCACAATGGAAATGGGAGAGTATCGCAATGGATTTTGTAATAGGTTTGCCTAGAACCCGATCTGGTTGTGACGCTATTTGGGTGGTTGTGGATCGACTAACAAAATCAGCTCACTTTCTTCCTATCGGAATAAGTTGCACAATGGAGGAATTGGCTCAAATGTATATTAAAGAGATTGTCAGGTTGCATGGCGTGCCTTCTACCATTATATCTGATAGGGATCCTCGTTTCACATCAAGGTTCTGGGGAGCTTTTCAGCGTGCATTCGGGACTCAGTTAAGTTTGAGTACTGCATATCACCCTCAGACAGATGGTCAGTCAGAGAGAACTATTCAGACCTTGGAGGATATGCTAAGGGCTTGTGTTTTGGACCAGCCGGCGAGCTGGGATCGATATATGCCATTAGTGGAATTTGCTTATAATAATAGCTACCATGCGAGCATCGGAATGGCTCCATATGAAGCTCTGTATGGCAGAAAATGTCAATCTCCACTGTGTTGGTATGAAACTGGAGAAAGGAGTTTATTAGGGCCTGAGATGATAGCTGAAACGACTGAGCAGATAAAGAAGATTCGTAGTCGAATGCTTATAGCCCAAAGCTGCCAAAAGAGCTATGCTGACCAGAGGCGAAAGCCTTTGGAATTCGAAGAAGGAGAACATGTCTTTTTGAAAGTTACACCAACCACTGGAGTGGGAAGAGCTATTAAGACTAAGAAACTAAATCCCCGTTATATTGGATCGTTTGAGATCCTGAAGAGAATTGGGCCAGTGGCTTATAGAATTGCCTTACCGCTGTATCTTTCGAATTTGCACGATGTATTTCATGTATCACAGCTTCGGAAGTATACTCCTGATGTAAGTCATGTTTTAGAACCAGAACCAATCCAAGTAAGAGAAGATCTAACACTTCCAATAATTCCAGTGAGAATTGATGATACCAATATTAAACGATTACGCGGAAAGGAAGTATCATTGGTAAAAGTAGCTTGGAGTCGAGCTGGTATCAAGGAACATACTTGGGAGCTCGAATCAGATATGCGAAAGGACTATCCACTTCTCTTTTCAGGTAACTAGATTTGAATTTTGAGGGCAAAATTCTTTATTAGGTGGGTAGGATGTAAACCCCGGTTAAATTAGTAGATAATTAGTCAATAAATTAATTTTTAATAAGGAATATTAGAAACACGAATATTATATCAAATTAGGATAGAGCTCATCGAAACGAGAATTTTGACACCAATTTCGAAGAAATCGGTCCAAGATTGGACCGAACGGGCCGAACCGATTTAACCGGGCCCAAACCGGGCTGTGGGCCCAATTAGTCCAACAATTAAAAAGAGCCATGGGCTCTTGTTTCTCTTCATTTCCCTCAACGACGCTCGTCCCAGGGAAGAGAAGAAGAGAGATTCGTTTACGGTGAATTCCATTTCCCGTAACTTTCCCGTTTGAGCTCCAATCGCCGCACCGTTTGCGACCACGCGTTCACCGCGTTGAGCTCTACATTTCTACCGGAACAATTTCATAGGTAACTTGCTATTTCACTTCAGCCTTTCATTTCCCCAATTTTCGAGTTTGTTAAATTTCTTTGATTTTTGATGTTTTAGGATCCAATTAGCTTGAGAGAAACGTTCACTCTTGCTTATGTGAAGCTTGGGTAAGGTGAGGATACGATAATTCTATTTTATTTTCATTGAATTTGAGCTTTGAGTATTAAATTGGATGTATATGTGTTATGAATGTGTATTAGGTTGTGAATAAATAATTGGAGCTTGAAATTGTGAATACTGGAACTTGGAGGAAGTGGATTAGTTGAGTTTTGAGAGGCTGTCTTGGTTTTGAATAAATAACTTTGGTCGTTACGTGAAAATTGGCTAAAGTATGGTTTAGGTTTCTTGCATTTAATATATAATGTTCTGTGAAAACTTAGGCTAGATGACCATTGGATAAGTTGGAATGCAGGTGTATGTTTAATGTTTAGTAATTTGTCGATGAATATATTTGGTTGAAGTTTATTGGATAATTAGTTTTTAATTTTGGATGGTGAATGTTGTTATGTTAATTTGGAGAGAATTGTGGTTGAATGTTATTGTTGATGAACATGGTTAGTTTGGTGCTTGTTGATTAACTAATGATTTGGTGAATTATTGATTTGAGGTATAACTATTGTGGAGGTTATTGTGATAATGAGGTATTTTGTGTTAAAAGCCTAGGATTTATGAACTATGATTCTTAGTTGAATTTTGGGTTGTTGGATTTGAATATTGTATGAGTATAATTGTTTATCTGAGGTAGATTTATTGTGGTGACTGTTATGATGATGAGGAAGGGTATGTTGAATTGAAAAGAAAGTAGGTTTGGACCCGAAAAGGGTGGCAAAGTCCGAGTTTTAGAGGAGATGCTGCCGAAATTTTATAAAAAATTAGAGATTTTATTTAGATGATTATTTAAAAGAGATTTAGATTTAAAGGTTATATGGTTTGATTTTGAGTTATTAAGAAAGTGAGTATGTTTTAAGTTTGAAGTTTGATTCTTAGAAAAGAATGAGTTATGTTTTGAATTGAAACTATTGATGGATGGAATGGGAGGTGATATAATGAAGGATAAGGATTGAATATGTTTAATGTATGATGATGAATGAGATGCAATTGAGAATGATGTGGATGTTGATGAATTATAATTGAATTATTTATATGGCTTATGAATTTGAATAATCTGAGATACGAGATTCCCTGGATTAAGTGCCGTGGCTTGCCACCACGTGTACCAGGTTGAAAACTCGATACTCTGTTGACCCTACGACGTAAGTGTGACCGGGCACTATATAAATTCCCGGGAATGTTACCCCCATTGAGCAATATTGATTATTTGAGAAAAATCTATGCATAGACTCTTGGGGATGCACGTCGGGGGACAGTCTAAGGACAATTCAGACTTGTCGGGTTGGCTGGATAACCGACAGATGAGCCTCATCAGCCATAGGACAGGCATGCATCATATGCATATTACTTGAATTACTTGCTTGTGCTCTAATTGGGTGTGCCTATCTGTATTTGCCATGCTAAATGTGTATTTGTTACCTGCAGTAGTTGTAACCTTCTTATGTTTGCCTTTATCTATTTATTTGTCTGTGAAAATGCATGATGGAATTGGAGGTATGGAGGAATGGTAGTATAGAACTTAGATTTAAGGTTAAGTTAAGTTAGGATTAAATATTTTAGGAAACCACCTTTTATGGCTTCTGTTTAATACTTTAAGCTCTACAATCTGAGTGTCGGCGTTCTAGGATTGCCTCTGGCATTCCCAGGACCTTATATATTATGTGTGTGGCACCTTTACCATACTGAGAACCTTCGGTTCTCATTCCATACTATGTTATTGATTTTCAGATGCAGGTCGGGAGCCATCTCGTTAGTCGTCTGGACTTTTAAAGCGGAGGGGTTATTGGATAGTGTTGTTGTATAGTTTTGCTGTACAGTGATGTATATATATGTACTTAGCTTTCTCTCCGCATAACTTGTCCTTTTTGATCATCTTAGAGGTTTATGGAGAGGCAGGATTGTGTGTATGTACTTTTGGGTTTTGGATATGTATGTATATATGTGTAAATATTCTCCGGCCAGTCTTGACTTCGCAGGCTGAGTTAGGAGCTTGTTATTTTGTATCTTTGGCACTCTATTCCTACTTCTGTTATCTTATGTTTGACAGTTACGGTTTTCTTAGCATGCAAGTTAACTCGTTCCTTGAGCGTTGCACTTTTATCTCGCGATTTTTATTTCCCCTATTCTTCAAGGCTCCTAGCATATTATAACTCTTCTGCTATTATATGTACTCATTTTATTTTAGAGGTCGTAATACCACATCACCTCTGTTTTACGACTTAAGCGTAAAGCTTTGTGTGGTAGGGTGTTACATTCTTTATCTCCATCCATAATTCTAATAAATAAAAAAGTATATTTCTTTAATCTTATCTTGAACCTCTTTATTTATCTTTAATTTTATTATTTTTTAAGACTATTAATTTTTATTTTGATTATATTATCTCATCATATTATACCCTATCATTTCTCTTATCGTTATTATTATGTTGCCTTGTTTTATTCTCTTTTTTTTGCTTTCTTCTTCTATTCATTCCAATCGCAATTAATTATCACCGTACCATTATCCCAACTCTTATTTTTGTTTATCACTTTGATCCATAACTACCATTGTGTTAACTTTTGAGTTATTAAAGATTTGCTAAAAGAATTTTTTTTCTTCTTTAATTTAGATATCTAGATGTATACCTATTATATAGATCCTTATTATTTTTCAGACTTACTTGTTAAGTCATATTTTATTTGCTTTAAGGCAAAATTTAGGATATCAAGTATTCAGATTTTTTGTTAATCAAATTATAAATCTGTCAACAATTATAAAAAAAATAATATCAAATATATTATATCTTTGTAAAAGAGTAATAGTATATGGACACTACTATTTTAACTACTATTAATATATAAAACTGAATATAAAAATATTATAGTATTGAATATCTCCTCTACTTTTAACACTTATTTGTAATAATTCTTAATCTTTCTCTAAATCTAATATGTCAACTTCTATGTCTAATAAAATTTTTAAGATTTTAGTTTCATTTAATTTCAAAATAAAATTTTAATTTTTATATTATTATTATTATTTTTTCTAATATTTTTAGGAAATAAATTTTTATGTTTTTTAAATTATAAATTTGAGATAAAGAATAAAATTTTTAATAAATAATAAATTATTAATAAATAAAAATAAAAATAAAAATTTTATAAGTTATTTAATTTTTTTAATGTATAAAATAATAAAATTTAAATTAATTTAAGTATAATACTAAAATTGTTACGTTGTTATTATATGTAACAATTAAGATAAAAATTTATAAATATTTATAAATTTATTTATTTTCTCAATCTTATTTAATTTGAAGTAGATATAAAAATTTAAATTTAAAAAAATCTTTTTTTCGCATAATTTTAATTGCTAAAAGTTTTTTCTTTTAATTTTATATTCAATATCTTATATCATCTTTTGTTCCATTATTTTTTAAAAATTTTTTATTTTAATTTTTATTATTTTTTATCATTTTCTATACACGTATTTATCATTATTTTTTTTAATTAAGTGAAATAAAAATAAGGAGAGAGTACTGCATATACTCCATAGAATAAGGAAAAAGACAACATGGATAAAAGTTATGTGTAGAATAAAAAGATAACTGTACAAAGAATAAAAGAAAATTAACTAATAATTATATTTTAGACCAAATTTTAAGAGGACAAAAATATTAAACACTATTTATTAATAGGATTAAGATGAAAAAGCAGAAATTGGACAATAAACTCTCCTTTTTCTTTTTTATATTATTATAGATATTTAATTTAAAGTACTTTAAGATATTATAATAATATCTATACTAATATTATTTAGGACAATTATGGAAGGTTTATCGAATCAAAACCTAAGAAAAATAGATTATTATTAATTAAATAAATATATAAGATTCTTACTAATATTTGGACCATTCGGTCTGTTACTTGGACCAACTCTAATATTATTATAAATATCTGAATATTTAGAAAATTTACTATTAACATGAAAAATAACTTAATTTGATAATTTAATAATATATTCAGGAGATAAATTATACATAAATGGTACTAAGAGTACAATAACATAGATATATTATAAAAAATAATTCATATTAAATGATATACTAAAACATAAATTTATTAATAGGAAGTACCACTCGATGTATCAATTTATTTTCCTCGTCTAATACTCTCTCGGTAACTGGCACGCCTTTTGGCAAGGTGTTGCTGTCCCTGTTCTTCAGTCATATTTTATCTTCGTCGCCTGTCATAATCTTGCCAAGTCAGTCGACCACTTCCACGTGAATCTTCCATTAGTATCCTATGAAGAAAAACAAATTATATTTCGTTTTACGTTATATTTAGATGAAATAAGAAATATGCATGAGAAGATGGGTGAGAAAGGAAGGAAGATTTTCATTATACGGTAATAATAATGTGAAGTGAGAGAGAATAAAAAAAGAAAAAGATAATTATAGAAGTTGTGTGGATTTATGAGATAAGAAAGAACGTGAATGAAGATGAGGTAGTGGGAGTGGGAGTTTTGTAACGCAGAATAACTGACATATACTTAAGTAGGTTATTAGGAAGGATAAGAGTGGAAACAAATTTTGGACACCAAAACACATGCCAACCTTGGGCACATCCTGTAAAAAAGTTAGCATACATCAGATAGTAAATCAAAATCTGATTAAAGTAGGTGCAAACTGTGCTCTACTAGGGCTTAATTACGTGCATTCTTAGGGTAAAGAAGAGGAACACCTTTGAATAGAGGGCAGAGCCTTAAATGAAAGGTGACAGCCAGAAAATAAGGAAAGGGTTTTGGGTGGAGAATTTACACATATCTAAAAGTTTTACATGGAAATAACAAAATAAGAAAACCATGACTCCTAGACCCAAATATCTGAAAATTGAAAGTCAAGTTGAAAGTCCAAAAAGCACGTTTTTTATTGCTAATTATTAAGAACAAATAGTGGATATGTATATGAGAAGCATGCAAACAATTCACAGAATCCTTAGCAAGAATGAAGCTACCTATGGAAATTGACAAATCTGAAAGAAAAGATAAAGATCGTGGTGATGTGATTCAGAATCATGAAAGCAGCAATAATAACAACATCATATTAGAAATTGATGATGTTAGTAATAATAGTAAGAAGAAAAAAGATGGTTCAAGAGTGTTTTATGGTAGCAGGGCATTCTTCTAAAACCATTATTCATTACTCAGAAACAACAAACAAGAAACACTAACTTTTTTTATATTTTCTGTCTTAGTCATTTCATCAAACAGTTGGTTTGCGTTAATTGTGGATTGTTGTATTATGAAAATTAAAAGCGAATAAGGTATAATTTGGATTCTGTACATCCAATTTAAACTCTATTATGAAAAAGAAAAATAGCATGCTTTGCGAGCTCAGAAATTCATAATCATAATCATCATTGTGTTCATTGATGCACTATGAAAATCATTACAAAAATCATGAAATTAGAAGAAGGAGAAATTGCTTACTTCAATATTCTGTTCTTCTAACACTGATTCCATCATTGACTTGGAGAGAGAGATTGAAATTCTGAGTTGTTCTACAGCTGAGAAGGAATGAGCGACAGAGAAGAAAATTTATCCAAGAGTAAAAGGTGAAGCTTCAAGCTTTGTCAATGAAACTGCAATCGTAGAAGAGCGTATCCGACTAGCGGTGCTCTCCAGCTAGTTCCTTGGAGAGGAGCGTGAGAGAAAGCCGTTTGTGATAGCGCGTGAGAGAAAGCCGTTTGTGATAGCGCGTGAGACAGTCCTAGTATAAAAACGCTGCTGGCTGAATGATGGTTAGGTATAAGGAAATTTGCTGTCCCTGAGAGTTTCCCTTTAAATAAACTAGAAGTGAAAAGAATTCAACTTAGAAATGTGCATTAAGGGGTTCATTAATCGAAAGAATTCTGGATATTATAAGCAATCATCAATTTAAAAAAAAAAAGAAGCAAATTAACAAGATAAAATAAATAAAACAAACCGTTGGCCTTTGCTTTGATGACTCTTGTGTCAACTTCTTTGCAAGTTTTTCTTTATCCCAATAAGCAATCCATGGTGGTGGAGGCCCCATATAATTTTCCTTATCTCCGAATGTGTCTTTGTGGTAATAGATAATCTACAAGCAAAATAATAAATGTAATGATTATCATCAAAAAAGAAATCAAAAAAGGAAAAAAAGGATAAGTACATTAGACTGATTACCATCAAAACATAAAGACAACCATCAATACTTAATGTATTTTTTTCCTTGAATTTTTGAACCCCTTTCATAAGCTCATCATGCACAAATCTTGCCCAATTGTATCTTGTGATATTCTCTACATCAACAATGGCACGTAAATGCTTAGGGGATGTGACAGCGCTACTTGTTGGTGCCAAAAATGAGCTAATAATGAACATTGTAAATGCTCTCCTAAAATAATCTCTCCATTTGGATGTTGAAACATTACATTCTCTTGAATGTAATACTTCTTGTAACCATGGGATTGTCACAGACTTAAACGGGGTAACTAATCTTTTTTGCTCTGAAGTCCAATCTTCTTCTTCTGGAAAACTTTTACCAATTGAAGGTAATCCTAGAGCTAACCCAATTTTGTCTGTTGTCACATTGATATTCCCCACCACTAATTCCAGTTTGCTTGTTGTTGTGTTATATGCTTTAGAAAGTGCGAGGAATAACCGCCTATCAATTTTTCAATCTTGAATAGCCTTCATGGATGAGAATCCCATTTTATCAACTTCAAGTTTTTGCTCTTTTGTAAGAGAATTTATCATTGTGAAAACCGAAACGGGAGAACAACGACATTCTATCACTTTCTACAAACATTAAAAAATCTTATTAAACTGGGTGCAAACTATGCTAAGTGATATGTGGAAAATTTTAGTAAACTGGGTGCAAATAAATTGAGCAGTTCCCTTCTATCAGTGCAACCAATCTTCCAAGATGGAAGTAGTGGATCATAGCTTATTATAATAAAAACTTCAATAATATAATCAACCTAATGTATCAATATAAGTAGTTAACCTGGTGCACAGGGTTAGGTCATCAAAATGCTATGTATATTTAAAATTAATCACTAATTTATTATTATGTATTATATATAAATATATATTATATTTAATTTATTTTTAATATATTTTTTGCAAACTGTGCAAGTAAGGTGTGCAAAACTTTACTAAAGTGGGTGCAAATTGTCAAATTGATGTGTGCAAAATCCAATTAAAGTGGGTGCAAACTGTCCGAAAAATGTGTGCAAAAAACAATTATATTGAGTGCAAACTATGCTGAATAAGGTGTGCAAATTCTCATTAAAGTGGGTGCAAACTATCTGATTCATGTGTGCAAAATTTCATTCAGATGGGTGCAAAGTGGTTCATACCTGAGATTCTAGTTCTTCAAGAGTTTTCTTCCTTCTAGTTCCTGTTTCAGATTTCTTTGTAGTTGTACTTCTTCGTGGCATCTTAATATCTGGATCTTTTTTCATTTTCAAATAATCACTGCATATTATTAAGAAACATACTATTAACAAAGCTAGTAATCAATTATGCAGTAGCCATTATCAAAGCTCTACCACAACAAAGCTGTACTAACAAATGAGATAATAACTTAATGAATTTTTTCAAAGATTTATAAATTAAAAGTTCCAGCAATATTACTATTATGATTCATCTGCATTCAATGTCATATGTTTATAGATTCAAAAACAGAGTATAATAACTTTAATGTATAAACAAAGAGAAGCTCCAATGCCCCAGAAAAGTAATAATAAAGGTAGAAGAAGAGAAGTGTTCAGGGTTGTTGGAGGGACAGGTTCTTTTGCATTTGCTCGTGGCGTTGCGGTAATTTCTCAAACAGGTGGTGGGCAATCTACTCATGAAAATGGTGTTGCTGCGTCTTATCATGTTAAACTTCAGCTTCAATTTCCAAAGCTCTACCACAACAAACCTCTACTAACAACTGAGATAATAACTTAATGATGAATCAAAATCAAAATCAAAATCAAAATCAAAATTAAAATCAAAAGAAATTTTATTATAGAGTACTTAAAGATTTTTCATGAATAGACAGAAAACATTGAGTAATATTTTTGGGTGTTATTATGAATTTCTCGTTGCATGTTTTGAATGGATACAGAATGATGGACAGCAAGAAGGTAAGAGTTGAAGAAAGCAATAAATGAACAAAAATCAAAACTCATTAACCTTCACATTAATCTTGAAGAAGCATCACGCATTACTAGAAACGAAGGAGAATGGATAGAGAGCTGAGAGATGTTGTTACAGAGAGTAATGCCGCTGCTATTAGAGACGCTACTTGAGATGAACAGCGAGCTCAAGAATGCTGATTCGTGTTGAGCGTGCTCCTGCGTTGAGAGGAACAAAGATGGTGTACAAAAGTGTAGAGGAGAGACTGTAAAATTTTGGGGGAGAAGAAGAGAGCATGGTAAGGGAGCGTGAGTACACGCTCTCTTTATGGGTTTGGGCTTTATTTTATTTGAGGTATAAAATTACTATTGCTGGTTGTTTGCTGGCCCCCTAGCGGTGCTCTTATTTAAAAGTGATGTGTGTGTTGTTTGAGATACATACAACTGTGCTGAATTCCTAATTGTTGAAATCCTGCTATCTATATAGAATGCTCAAATGGCATAGTTATAGTTATGATAGTGCCTCAATTTTATTCTAAGTCTTATATTTGCATGTCGTGTTTTAGAAAAAGGTTTTCTAAAAAATAAGTTCGAACAAGAAGAAAAAGGTTATGCTTAATGTAGCTACTTTAGCTGAACAAAATAACAGTATGTTATGTTTTCAATGTTATTTATTTTTATACAAAAAGTCTTAATTAACAATGTAGAGAATGACAAGGAAAATTTAAAAAGAGCAAAATTGTATATCTTCACCTTATAATATGAAGGATAGGAGCAAAATTGCATGAAGGAGCAAACGAATTGAATAATCACTTTTAATTGCATATTTCTTTTGTTCTGCGACTATCTCTATTTAATTCTTGCATATGAAGCCTTTTTTTCCTTGAACCTTCCTTTGTTTTTATGAGGTGGGACATAGGACTAATATAATTAAGTAAGGCAAGGTATATATATATGTTTATGTTAATAAGTAGCTAATGTTTAATTTAATTAAAATTATTGTTTAAATTGTAAATTTTCATTTATTTAATTTTTCTTTAATTTTCACTGCACACTACTCTGAGAAAGTAACAGAATGCTCTTTGCTCTGTGTACAAGCAAACACGTTCTGATCTCTTTGGTGTGTGATGATCAACAAGACACACAGTTTGATCGGTTTCTAACATACACACACACACACACACACACACACACACACACACACACACACACACACACACACACACACACATATATATATATATATAGTTTCCTTGTGGTTCATTTGGCTTCTGAATCACTATTAGCTAGAAGTTAGTAAAATGACATTCCAAGGTTGTTGAATGCAGATGTGGATTAGTGAGTATAATTGTGCTATTTTGTGGTGTGCTTATTAGTGAATTAGTGTGTAGTTATTTGCTCTAAAGATTGAATGCAGTGTATATTAATTTCTAGTGAACTGAACCTTTTCTGGATTTTTTTTCTGTTTTGCATAATATGATGAGTGTATAATATAATCTGTGACTATTATTGTAGGGTATTGTTACCCTTTTAGTTAAGCAAGGTGATGTTGATGCTAAATTTGCAAAGAACACAATAAGAGCACCAACTAATTTGGCTAAGAAAAGGGGGCGAAGGAGCTTAATAAAGATAACACAATGAAGGAAAAGAAAGAAAGGTAAAAAAATAAAGTTTTGGGATGTTATAAATGAAATGACTGAAGCCTATGAGTATTACAAACACTCCTTATCACTAATTAAATTTCTTGTTTATAGATTTGATGAACAAAATAATGACAACAAAATGTCAAAGGAAGATGTTAATGTATCAGATGAGCAAAAAGATAAAGAAAGGTAAAAATTAGTTTTGATTTATCTTTTGTAATAAAAGAGAATGTAAAGTAAAATATAGTGTATTCTTCTTTATAGTGATGCAAAGCAAAATGAGGAAAAGGAGCTCAAAACAAGGTAAAAATAATGTATGTGCTTTTTTATAGTTATGATTTTTTTTATTTATTGTTCTACAAATCTTTATTTATTGTTTTTATTGATTTAATAGGGAAGACAAAAAAGATGAAAACAACATGAGATCGCCAATGAGATCGCCAATGCGATCGCCTAGCAATATGGGTATAAATTATAGTTCTTAGTGTTTGTTGTTTTGCATTATGTATTATGTGAATATATATGAGATTTTTGTTATGTAATTTTGCACACATGAATCAGAAAGTTTGCACCCGCTCTAATAAGATTTTGCACACATGAATTTGATGTTCTGCACCCACCTTAATGATTTAAAAGTACACATGAATCTGATAAATTGCACCCGCTTTAATATGATTTTGCACACATGAATCAGCAAGTTTGCATCCGCTTTAATGAGATTTTGCACATACGAATTTGATATTTTGCGCCCACCTTAATGATATTTTGTACACATGAATCATAGTTTGCACTCACATTCCTATTATTTAGATTCCACTTTCTCTTTATTTTAAATCTCATTTTTGTGTGCATACGTTAATATAATTTTTGTGTATATGTTCTGTTTTATGTTTTAGATGATGCAATAAAACCTGAATGGAGAGAAATTGTGCAAAGTGCAGTCCAAGCATTCTTAGAAATAGAAGACTGTGATATTTATACACCTTCTCCAATCAAGAAGACACAAGAACCTGTGCGACCATCAATTCCATCATTCTCCCTAATGATACATGAGGAAAACAAAATAGGGGAAGAAAAAAAGGTGATAGATGAGAAAAACAAAATAGGGGAAGAAGAAAAGGTGATAGAGGACAATAACTTAACAGAAGTAAATAAGGATAAGATATACTTTTGGGCAACAGACGATAGGTTGAACAAGGATGAGACTTTGTGCATCTTATAAGACATACCTAGAGCAATGCTTATTAGGGAGGATATCATGTCAATGTTGCCAAGACATCAGATAAACAATATGGTTAGATTTCTTGACTGTGACATGTTTCTGTTTTTTTTTTTTTTATATTTTTATGTGTATTATGTTTTGGAACTAACATTACATTGTAAAATGCAGGTTCTGAATTATATGGTCTTTTTTTTCAACAAATTAAGGCCACCTAGCTTTGATGTCTATTGCATAAATGCTTTTGTTTTGGTGTGTATACAAAGTTACAAACTACTTTTTCAGTTTTATAATTGGAGAGTTTAAACTTTATAATTTAACTATTTCTTTATATATAGGGAGAGATGTTCTCACATTGGGGACACTTGGT
The DNA here is from genome assembly GCF_003086295.3 of Arachis hypogaea. Taxonomy (NCBI): domain Eukaryota; kingdom Viridiplantae; phylum Streptophyta; class Magnoliopsida; order Fabales; family Fabaceae; genus Arachis; species Arachis hypogaea. The sequence goes on along the minus strand of NC_092054.1, from coordinate 151,508,564 downwards.
CAAAAGAAAGAAAAAAAGTTATGTACTTCTTCTCGATGATTTTGGAAAGAATGGTGACAGCTTCTTTGAGCAAAAGGAAATTCCAAAACATAGATGGGTGAGTAAAACTAAAACTATTCTCTATGTATTGTGTTAATTTTTTTGTTTGTGCCAGAGCTATATTTGCTATGTATTTATTTTGTCGGTGTCATGCTATTTGTGGATTAATTTCATTCCTTCCCTGTCATAGTTGAAACTTCTCTACCATAGTTGAATCCCTTAAGATTATAGTACTAGACCCAAAATGTTTACCTTTATTTAATTCTGGGTGTGTCTATTCCCTGTGCTTTGCACTTTCTTCAGAACCCTATTTCTATCCACATACCCTGTCACTGTTACCTTGTGTTAATTTTTTTCATTTGAATGCTATTAAATATTTATAATGGAACAGAAATGAAACAGAAATGCTATCCTCTGTTTTTGAATCTATACTTGATATATGGGCATTGGAGCTTCTCTTTGTTTATACATTAAAGTTAGTGATGCCTCCTTTTGCCTCATTTGACTCTGCTGACCCTAATCTTGAGAAGTATTTCTGTATCCTTTGGTACTTATGGTTTTGGACAATTTCATCATTACTTTGTTAAATTATAAATCGATTTGTTGGTCAAGACTTTCATTTCTAATAAGAAAATATGATATAATGCAGTTATTGGTGCCGTACTGCTATGACTATCACTGGTGGCTATATGCTTATGACATCTATGAAAAAAGACTTTTTGTCTTGGATTCCTTGTATAAAGAGGCCAAAGGAGATAGGGTGCAGTTAGACATATATGCGGTATAATTTCGTTTTGCTCACATGATATTATATTATGTGGTTTAATAGTTTTATTTATTAACAATGAACTTTTTTCCAGAGCAAATTGATTCAACAAATGGTCTCGATAGCTGTGCCAAACTATGAGCTACCAAAGAATGACCCGATCCCAATTTATTTGAATCTCCCTAGACAATCAAATAAGTAAGCATAATATTAATTATGTTATATTATAAATAATATAAATGTACATGATAAGACTAACCAAATTCTAATTCAATTGTTTTTTCAGCTATGATTGCAGATTGTTTGTAATAAAATGGGTAGAAATGTGGAATCCTAGTAATATCGAGATTAATGTGTCCAACATGCCAGAATGGGAGGAAGTAAATGTTTTTTTGTATAGTTTTTATTTTTGCTTTTGATGTTCATGTTATTTTATAATTTATGATCTTTGTGAACATTGTTATTGCAGTTTGAGTGCGTTAATCTAAGGAAGCAATTGGTCATCCAAATGCTTACATCACCTTCAAATGCCCTTCTTAAGAATGTTATAAACAAATCAGAGAAATATAGAGTGGTAAAGCCAACTCCAGCTCAATCAAATCCTTACATAGTATGTAACACTGATGAATTGATGATCCAATGCCTTGGTTTGGCTGGGAAGGGCTTTAGAAAGAAAGCTCTCGTTAAGAAGCGCAAAAATTGAAATTCAAGACTTAGAGTTACCATCTCTTTTTAGGGGTTATTGGATATACTTGTTTTGTATATAACAGAGTTCAAGGGATCATTAGATATACTTGTTTTGTAGAAAGGTATTGTTTTGTAGTTTTTACTATATAGTATGCACTCACTTTCTGAACCTCCAAGCTGATTAATTGCCTCGATGAATCTTTGGGGAAGTTCAGGAGTCCATTTGAGCCTTGGCTTTGGCATCAATTGCGAGAACCAAGTGCATGCTACTTTGCACATTTTCCATTGTGTGTTGCTTCTTTTAGGAAAGAAAGAGTTACACTGTAGCATGTAATGTAAGCAAACACAAGAGAGACTTTTCAGTTTTCAATGAATGAATAATTCCTTTTTTAGCTATGTATGAATCCTATATGATCTTATATATAAATTGGAGTAGTTGTTATGTCCCATGATCTCATTCTTATATCAGAAAGCATGAGTGGGGTTATATTACAAACTAATTTTGTATCTATAAATAAGTTTAAGAGCATCTATTATAATGAGATTTTGCACACATAAATCAGACAATTTGCATTCATTTTAACAGAATTTTGCACACCTTATGAAGCACAATTTGCACCCGTCTTAATGAGATTTTGCACACCTTATATATAAATTGGAGTAGTTGTTATGTCCCGTGATCTCATTCTCATATCAGAAAGCATGAGTGGGGTTATATTACAAACTAATTTTGTATCTATAAATAAGTTTAAGAGCACCTATTATAATGAGATTTTGCACACATAAATCAGACAATTTGCATTCATTTTAATAGAATTTTGCACGCTTTATGAAGCACAATTTGCACCCGTCTTAAGCACAATTTGCACCCGTCTTAATGAGATTTTGCACACCTTATATATAAATTGGAGTAGTTGTTATGTCCCATGATCTCATTCTCATATCAGAAAGCATGAGTGGGGTTATATTACAAACTAATTTTGTATCTATAAATAAGTTTAAGAGCACCTATTATAATGAGATTTTGCACACATAAATCAGACAATTTGCATTCATTTTAACAGAATTTTGCACACCTTATGAAGCACAATTTGCACCCGTCTTAATGAGATTTTACACACCTTATATATAAATTGGAGTAGTTTTTATGTCCCATGATCTCATTCTCATATCAGAAAGCATGAGTGGGGTTATATTACAAACTAATTTTGTATCTATAAATAAGTTTAAGAGCACCTATTATAATGAGATTTTGCACACATAAATCAGACAATTTGCAATCATTTTAACAGAATTTTGCACACCTTATGAAGCATAATTTGCACCCGTCTTAAGCACAATTTGCACCCGTCTTAATGAGATTTTGCACACCTTATGAAGCACAATTTGCACCCGTCTTAAGCACAATTTGCACCCGTCTTAATGAGATTTTGCACACATAAATTAGACAATTTGCATTCATTTTAACAGAATTTTGCACACACATGAATGAGACAGTTTGCACACATGATAGTTTAATTTATCATGTAGAAAAAATATTATTTTTATTTTTAGATAACGAATGTTAAAATTAAGTAAAAAAATTAAACTCTTTCATTTAAAAATAATAACTAAAAATTTTATTATTTAATTTTGTTTAATACTAGTTACAAACTAATTTTGTACCTATAAACAAATTTAATTTACACCCATTTTAATGAAGCATATATGCATATATCCATAGTTATTTTGCTTACAAATTTCTCCATCATCTCGTTCTTAATATATAATAATAATAATAATTATTATTATTGTAACTGGTACTTGTTTTAATTGGGTAAGTTAGCAAGCTATAAATTTGGTACTAGTTAATATAGTTATATAAACACATTAATTATTATTACTGATAAATGGAATAACAGGAGCAGCAAGATGCTGTATTGGAGTTTGAAACTAATCAATTTTATTATTTCTTGTCCAAAATAATAATTGTCTCATGAATCATCAGCTAATTGAACTCTTTAATGTATTGCCAAATTAAATTCTTTTTGGTTCGACATTATTTTGTTATCAATCGACATTTGAGAATTGGTATGAATGGATTGAGTTCAATAAGGACATGAATCCTCCCATTAATCCTCCTATTGAATCAGATTCAAATCCCTCATTAACATTGTAGTTAGCATCTTAAAGCTGAAACAATTTAAAAGAAAAAACAAATATATTAGATCACATGTATAAAATTCATATGTTTATAAATCACAAAAATCACAAACTATTGGATGAACCTGTTCGTTGAAAGGGAGACTTTGACTATCTCCAATATGTTGATTATCCTTTATATACAACTAGAGTGAGACCCGCGCAATGCGCGGAGAGATAGATTATTTATACTATATAGTATATTTTAATAAATGCTATATTAAAAATATTTTAGAGAACATATTATAAATAGATTTTGAATTTATTTATTTTTAAAAAAGATATAGGTTATTTATATTAGAGTTATACAAAACTGCATTTTTTTTTATTTTTCGATTTACATTAATGGCTATACTTTGTCTTTTCTTGTAGTTTTTTTGTTTGTAAATAATTAAAAAAATAAATGAATGAGAATGAAAAACATAAAAATGTTATATTAAATTTAAGAAATTTTTGACAATTAGTATGAGAGATTAAAAAATGAAGAGTAGTAAGAGTGTTAATATGTATAAGTTGTAGAATTGAATATTTGTAACTGAAATTTTTTATAATTATTATTATTATGACACTTTTAATGTATGCATGTTTATTGCATTTAATTAATACTTGATGTTTCAATTGAATAATAATAGATAAGAGTTTTTCGTTTTAATTTTTTTAAAACATTTTACTAAATAGTGATTGGTTGATTTTCATCTTTTGCCAAGTCATTAGAATTGCTGATGTGGCATCATTAACAAAGGAAATACTGCTTAAACTCATTGTGGATATTATATTAAATTTAAGGAATTTTTGACAATTAGTATGAGAGATTAAGAAATGAAGAGTAGTAAGAGTCTTAATATGTATAAGTTGTAGAATTTGAATATTTGTAACTGAAATTTTTTATAACTATTATTATTATGACACTTTTAATGCATGTTTATTGCATTTAATTAGTACTTGATGTTTCAATTGAATAATAATATATAAGAGTTTTTTGTTTTAATTTTTTTAAAACATTTTACTAAATAGTGATTGGTTGATTTTCATCTTTTGCCAAGTCATTAGAATTGCTGATGTGGCATCATTAGTAAAAAAAAGATGGCTTAAACTCATTGTAGAGAGAGTTGGTATCAGCTTTTAAATAGATAGATAGATAGATAGATGCAAAAGATTTCATTTTCATCCTACATAGCAAACAACTACAACAAATTATATGGATTTTTTCCTATTAATTGGCTGTGAGTAGCAACAATTAGAATAAAACATGTTATAAAATAATTTGTACTCACCTAAAGTGAAAGTTAAATTGGCAATACTTCTTAATCTAAGACATAGCTTTCTCTTCAAGGGTTGTAAAATTATTATTGAAGTAATTTTTTTTTAAATTATCCCATGAAGTATTAAAAATACAAATAGGCTTCTCAATTTCTTTCTCAACAATTTGATTTAACTAATGGATTGGACAATCTTATTACACAATAAAATTGAAAAGATATCCATATTTTTCTACGAATTACAAAATTAGTATTCATGTGATTTTTTTACCCAAAAATTATCCTTTTTTTCACTGATTTTTATGATTTTAAATATAATACAAAATATTTTATTTAAATCCTACGTAATGATTCGTAAACAATTACAAAAGAATTTTTTTTTCTATTCGTACCAAAAATCAATACAAAAAATAGAACAGAATATGTTATAAGACTCTTTTGTACTAACTTGAACTGGAAGCTAAATTGGCACTCCTCTACAACCGGAGATATTACTTTCTCCTCATTCTTGCTTGTCTAAATTGGATAGATCTAAGTGTTTCAAATAATTGTGTTTCTACATTTTCAAAATAGGCATCAAAATCACCTTATGAATCAATTTACAATAAAATAAGGAAAGAGCAATAAAAATTATGTTAAACAAACCAAGCTGCAGAATCATATGTTGGAGGCACATATCTTCTTGTCTTCTTTTTTTTTAAAGGATTGTTCTCCGCCTCTTTAATCTAGCAATTTTGGGTATTAACTCTTCCAGTCTGTCATTACCATTGCAAATCCTTCTACAACAAAGAGAATAAGACATGGTCAAAGAATGATAATCCATTCCAAGTAAATCGTGGAAGCAATATTGCACATGTGGAATAACAATTTGAAAAAGAGGAACACATAAATGTAAATTGTGGAATAATTTTAAATGCACATTAATTTTAGTTGACAGAACCCGTTAAAAAAAAGAGGAATACATAAACATGTGCTACTTGCAATGATTTCACAATTAAAATATTATTTATAACAATAGAATGAGAAGAGTAAACGACAAATTTGAAAATCTTTAGAAAAATACATGGAAAGAATGGTGACGTTGGCCTAAGATCCAAAATCGAGCTCCGGCAGGAAACCGCAATAGGGGGAATGGAGTTTGGCCTGGTTTCTGCAATTTATGTAATGCGGCTCCACCAAAGATGGACATCGCGATGGACAATTTGTTTTGAGGAAAAAACAATGGCTCATGGGACCGAAAGAGGATGTAGGTAGGAAAAAACAATGGCTCATGAGATGGTATGGAGATGTGTAAGAGGAAGAGGATTTCTAAAAGTACGAGAAAGGTAAGGGTTTTTTTTGGGTAAATGTTAATTTGTGTTTTTGTTGTTTTAGAAATAAGGATTGATTTGGAAAAAGTTAAGTGGTTGGTTTTTATTGTGTTTTTTAGTTTTATTTTGTATTTTTTTTTGTTTGAAAATAAGAGTTGATTTGGCAAGATTTGATTAGTTGATTCTAACATTTTGCCAAGTAAGCAATGTTGCTGACATGGCGTTCGTAGAAGAAGAAGAATAACTTCAAAGTAATGTGGGTAAACTTATGTATCTACTTTTATATATTAAGAATAGATAGAAAAAGCTATCACTCAAGTGTAAGTACTAAGTAATAACAGCATGGCTATAAAGTACAACTGATTATCCTTTATATATACCTTGAGGAAGTAGTTTCTACATCTAAAGTCTATTTATTGTAAAAAAAATAGCATGGGTAACAAAAATAAAATAATGTTTTACCTCTTTTTCGGTTATCTCACTTTTCCTCTTCTTTGCCTCGGTCTTCTTTTTTATCATCTTGTCTTTTTCAGATCCTAGCCTATTTGTTGGACGACCCTTAGTGGACACATAAGGAGGGCTTTTAATATCTTGAATGCTTATTATACAGCCTCCTACAAAAATGGACAGTGCATCTTTACCACCATCTTTACCACCATCTTCTAATGTAAGCAAATTATCTAACTCATTGGCATTAGATGATGAGTTAGCAACATGCTTTTGACACTCCGCCATAGCCATATCAAGATAACGATGTAAGATATCACTTGTTTTCTTTGTTTGGGATGCAAATTGAGCAACACTGTTCGAATGGGAGCATAAATCATCAAACCTCTCTATTTTTGGATTCAACAAACTTGGATCATGACTGCTCTTAATATCACTATGTCTTCGCTTCACAAGTTTGCTCCAACGGTCCAAAATGTATCTTCTTGGAATTTCTCTCACGCGTTCATGCCTTAGGACAACCAAGCTATGACGGCATAATATGCCTCTTGATTCAAACATTTGACACATGCATGTAATATCCTTCGTTTTTGCATTGTAGTTAACTTCATAAACCCTCTCTTTAAAAGTAGATACATCCTCCAAAATAGAATAGACTTTAGATGTAGAAACTGCTTTCATAAGGTGCAAAATACAATTTGCTTTCTTTTTAAATTGCTTTTGTACTTCCTTAAACTTTGCATTAGTATAGGCACCTTGAAATTGCTTCTCTATTAAGGAATTAGTGGCACAAGGTATTATTGATTTATAGTCTTCAACATCAGCCTCCCTTTCTTGTTGCTCTTTTCATCCAAGGCAATTGTCATATTGTTTGACAAATTGAATCAACAAGCTCTTATTATTTATAAATTTGTCAAAATATGAATGCATGCTCTCACTTCGTTGTGTGGATCTCATACCAGCCCAAAAAAAGTTGTCAAAAAAAATTGGAACCCATCGATGTCTTTCTTCATAGATATCTATGTATCATAGTAAACAAATATACATAAAAAAAATTTGTAAGCAAACTTAACAAAAGTGGATGCAAATGTTGTCATAAACATGTTAATAATGCGATGAAGCTTAAAAAATATTAGAATAAGAAAATTGTACTAGAGGCATATTCAAACACATGTTAGAATTCTAGCAAATAGAATATGATAGCCACTTGATACTTTTTAAATGCTAATATGCTAAGTCCTATGTGCAAAATATAAAAATTCATGTTTAGAGAAGTACCTGATAGCCACTTGTTATCTTCTAGACCATATTCAATCAGAAAATCTTTCCATTGATTTTGAAAATCATCTTTTGAAATAGACTCCCAAACAATATTATTTAAATCACTTTGTAACTCTTTATATCTCTTGTGTCTTTTGAATTTTTCTGGAATCTTTTTTGTAATGTGCCAAATGCATAACCTATTACGTGTCTCTGGCATCACATTCTCAATTCCAGCTCGTATTCCAAGGCATTGGTCTGTTATAATGCCTTTAGGAGCCTTTCCATGCATACATGTAAGCCAAGCATTAAATAACCAAGTAAACGAGCCTGAATTCCTTAGTCAACAAACCACACCCAAGAAGCACTGAGTTACCATGGTGATTAACCCCCACAAAGGAACCAAATGGCATATCGTAACGATTGGTTTTATAAGTAGTATCAAACAAAACTACATCACCAAAGTACTCATATGCTGCTCTACTTCGAGCATCAGCCCAAAATATAGTTTTGAGACGCTTGTTTTGATCAAGTTCAACATCAAAATAAAAATCAGAGTTCATATCCTTCATCCGTGTAAAATACTTCAACATCTCCCTAGCATCCATTTCTTCCGTAACATTGCGTACCTTTCTGCTGAGATAGTTCCTAACATCTTTTTCCATTAAGTTTATCTTAGAAAAACCCCCTGCTTCACCCACCAATACTTGATATGTTTTGCTTGGTCTCACACCTGCTTCATCATTCCTCTCAATGACTCGACACATGTGCATAGTCATCTATCTATTACGTGTCAACAGTTTTGCCATCTCTGGATCACAAGGATGTGAATGATCCAAACACACCTTCGATATAATCCAAAGACCCTCCTTATTCAACCTAATAGAAATCCTTGCGGGGCAATTGTAGTTGGTTCTAGGGTTGGTCTTTTCTATTGGTGAAACTCTAGACTTGCGTTTTCCCTCCCTATTGCAAGTGATCATTTGATTCTTAGGAACCTTATCTTTACCAACTCTTCAGGTAAACCTTATCTTAGTAACAAAACCAACGCGCTTGGCATAATTCTGATAAAATTGATTTGCATCTTCAATGGTTCCAAAACACATGCCAACCTTGGGCACATCCTGTAAAAAAGTTAGCATACATCAGATAGTAAATCAAAATCTGATTAAAGTAGGTGCAAACTGTGCTCTACTAGGGCTTAATTACGTGCATTCTTAGGGTAAAGAAGAGGAACGCCTTTGAATAGAGGGCATAGCCTTAAATGAAAGGTGACAGCCAGAAAATAAGGAAAGGGTTTTGGGTGGAGAATTTGCACATATCTGAAAGTTTTACATGGAAATAGCAAAATAAGAAAACCATGACTCCTAGACCCAAATATCTGAAAATTGAAAGTCAAGTTGAAAGTCCAAAAAGCACGTTTCTTATTGCTAATTATTAAGAACAAATAGTGGATATGTATATGAGAAGCATGCAAACAATTCACAGAATCCTTAGCAAGAATGAAGCTACCTATGGAAATTGACAAATCTGAAAGAAAAGATAAAGATTGTGGTGATGTGATTCAGAATCATGAAAGCAGCAATAATAACAACATCATATCAGAAATTGATGATGTTAGTAATAATAGTAAGAAGAAAAAAGATGGTTCAAGAGTGTTTTATGGTAGCAGGGCATTCTTCTAAAACCATTATTCATTACTCAGAAACAACAAACAAGAAACACTAACATTTTTTATATTTTCTGTCTTAGTCATTTCATCAAACAGTTGGTTTGCGTTAATTGTGGATTGTTGCATTATGAAAATCAAAAGCAAATAAGGTATAATTTGGATTCTATACATTCAATTTAAACTCTATTATGAAAAAGAAAAACAGCATGCTTTGCGAGCTCAGAAATTCATAATCATAATCATCATTGTGTTCATTGATGCACTATGAAAATCATTACAAAAATCATGAAATTAGAAGAAGGAGAAATTGCTTACTTCAATATTCTGTTCTTCTAACACTGATTCCATCATTGACATGGAGAGAGAGATTGAAATTCTGAGTTGTTCTACAGCTGAGAAGGAATGAGCGACAGAGAAGAAAATTTTATCCAAGAGTAAAAGGTGAAGCTTCAAGCTTTGTCAACGAAACTGCAATCGTAGAAGAGCGTATCCGACTAGCGGTGCTCTCCGGCTAGTTCCTTGGAGAGGAGCGTGAGAGAAAGCCTTTTGTGATAGCGCGTGAGAGAAAGCCGTTTGTGATAGTGCGTGAGACAGTCCTAGTATAAAAACGCTGATGGCTGAATGATGGTTAGGTATAAGAAAATTTGCTGGTCCCTGAGAGTTTCCCTTTAAATAAACTAGAAGTGAAAAGAATTCAACTTAGAAATGTGCATTAAGGGGTTCATTAATCGAAAAAATTCTGGATATTATAAGCAATCATCAATTTAAAAAAAAAAAGAAGCAAATTAACAAGATAAAATAAATAAAACAAACCGTTGGCCTTTGCTTTGATGACTCTTGTGTCAACTTCTTTGCAAGTTTTTCTTTATCCCAATAAGCAATCCATGGTGGTGGAGGCCCCATATAATTTTCCTTATCTCCGAATGTGTCTTTGTGGTAATAGATAATCTACAAGCAAAATAATAAATGTAATGATTATCATCAAAAAAGAAATCAAAAAAGGAAAAAATGATAAGTACATTAGACTGATTACCATCAAAACATAAAGACAACCATCAATACTTAATGTATTTTTTTCCTTGAATTTTTGAACCCCTTTCATAAGCTCATCATGCACAAATCTTGCCCAATTGTATCTTGTGATATTCTCTACATCAACAATGGCACGTAAATGCTTTGGGGATGTGACAGCGCTACTTGTTGGTGCCAAAAATAAGCTAATAATGAACATTGTAAATGCTCTCCTAAAATAATCTCTCCCTTTAGATGTTGAAACATTACATTCTCTTGAATGTAATACTTCTTGTAACCATGGACTTGTCACAGACTTAAACGGGGCAACTAATCTTTTTTGCTCTGAAGTCCAATCTTCTTCTTCTGGAAAACTTTTACCAATTGAAGGTAATCCTAGAGCTAACCCAATTTTGTCTGTTGTCACATCGATATCCCTCACCACTAATTCCAGTTTGCTTGTTGTTGTGTTATATGCTTTAGAAAGTGCGAGGAATAACCGCCTATCAATTTTCCAATCTTGAATAGCCTTCATGGATGAGAATCCCATTTTATCAACTTCAAGTTTTTGCTCTTTTGTAAGAGAATTTATCGTTGTGAAAATCGAAACGTAAGAACAACGACATTCTATCACTTTCTACAAATATAAAAAAATCTTATTAAACTGGGTGCAAATTATGCTAAGTGATATGTGAAAAATTTTAGTAAATTGGGTGCAAATAAATTGAGCAGTTCCCTTCTGTCAGTGCAACCAATCTTCCAAGATGGAAGTAGTGGACCATAGCTTATTATAATAAAAACTTCAATAATATAATCAACCTAATGTATCAATATAAGTAGTTAACCTGGTGCACAGGGTTAGGTCATCAAAATGCTATGTATATTTAAAATTAATCACTAATTTATTATTATGTATTATATATAAATATATATTATATTTAATTTATTTTTAATATATTTTTTGCAAATTGTGCAAGTAAGGTGTGCAAAACTTTACTAAAGTGGGTGCAAATTGTCAAATTGATGTGTGCAAAATCCAATTAAAGTGGGTGCAAACTGTCCGAAAAATGTGTGCAAAAAATAATTATATTGAGTGCAAACTATGCTGAATAAGGTGTGTAAATTCTCATTAAAGTGGGTGCAAACTATCTGATTCATGTGTGCAAAATTTCATTCAGATGGGTGCAAAGTGGTTCATACCCAAGATTCTAATTCTTCAAGAGTTTTCTTCCTTCTAGTTCCTGTTTCAGATTTCTTTGTAGTTGTACTTCTTCGCGGCATCTTAATATCTGGATCTTTTTTCCATTTTTAAATAATCACTACATATTATTAAGAAACATACTATTAACAAAGCTAGTAATCAATTATGCAGTAGCCATTATCAAAGCTCTACCACAACAAAGCTGTACTAACAAATGAGATAATAACTTAATGAATTTTTTCAAAGATTTATAAATTAAAAGTTCCATCAATATTACTATTATGATTCATCTGCATTCAATGTCATATGTTTATAGATTCAAAAACAGAGTATAATAACTTTAATGTATAAACAAAGAGAAGCTCCAATGCCCCAGAAAAGTAATAATAAAGGTAGAAGAAGAGAAGTGTTCAGGGTTGTTGGAGGGACAGGAAATTTTATTATAGAGTACTTAAAGATTTTTCATGAATAGACATGAAACATTGAGTAATATTTTTGAGTGTTATTATGAATTTCTCGTTGCATGTTTTGAATGGGTACAGAATGATGGACAGCAAGAAGGTAAGAGTTGAAGAAAGCAATAAATGAACAAAAATCAAAACTCATTAACCTTCACATTAATCTTGAAGAAGCATCACGCATTACTAGGAACGAAGGAGAATGGATAGAGAGCTGAGAGATATTATTGCAGAGAGTAATGCCGCTGCTATTGGAGACGCTACTTGAGATGAACAGCGAGCTCAAGAATGCTGATTCGTATTGAGCGTGCTCCTGCGTTGAGAGGAACAAAGAGGGCGTGCAAGAGTGTAGAGGAGAGACTGTAAAATTTTGGGGGAGAAGAAGAGAGCGTGGTAAGGGAGCGTGAGTACACGCTCTCTTTATGGGTTTGGGCTTTATTTTGTTTGAGGTATAAAATTACTATTGCTGGTTGTTTGCTGGCCCAAAAGTTAGAAAACTGCTGGCCCCTAGCGGTGCTCATATGGTATTAAGAAAGCATCTTATAATATTATACAAATGAAAAAAAAGTTATAGAGGTAAAAATATAATAAAAATCTTATACAAATTAAAGTTGTGTGAAATAGCTACTAAAATTAATGTGGTATCATGATAGAAAATAAAGAGGCTAACAATGCATTATAATTATGTAATTTGAATGTGAATATTTTAAGAAAAGATTGAAACGGGCACAATCTTTATATTTATTCAATTATTCTTTTTATAAGGAACTAGCGGCTCAACAGGCACTAACGTGTTTGTTCAGTCACTTTTCTATTATTTTTAAGAAATTAACTTTATTTTTTTAATATATTATTCGTAATTCAAATTTATTATATCACTATTTTTTTATTTTAATATTAACGTGATCTTATTTATATTATATTTTAGTATTGGTGTTAATATATTATTCATCTTTTAAATTTATCAAATAAGTATTTTTTTCATCATTTTAAAATTAACGTAGGCTTAGTTATATGATATTTTGTTGAAATTAAAATTACTATAAAATACTTTTAAAATGCTAAATTATAAAAGCACACGTTAAAGATATATATATGTTATCGGAAAAATATATAACTAAAAAAATGACAAAAATGTTATCATAATTTAATATCAATAATTATAAAAAATTTCAATAATTAAAAAATAAATTATAAAATAAATAAATTTAAATTAAAAAATAAGAAAAAAAGAATTATATTGTTATTATGTGTAATAAAATCAAGGTGAAAATAACCAACCTCTTATGGATATTCAATTATGCATAATTCCTTAAAGAACTATAGGGTAAAATTTATGTAATTTATGCATCATCAACAGTCACTATCGTGCCTGTTCAGCCATTTTTCTATTATTTTTTAAGAAATTAATTTTTTTGTTAATATATTATTCACTCTTCAAAATTATTAGATAAGTAGTTTTTTATTATTTCAATATTAATGTGATCTTATTTATATCATATTTTTTTATTTTAAAATGTTAAATTATAAAAGCACATAATAAAGAGGTATAAATATTATCAGAAAAATATAGTTAAAATAATAATAATAATAATAATAATAATAATAATAATAATAATAATAATAATATTATTTATTATTATTATTATTATTATTATTATTATTATTATTATTATTCAAAAAAAATATATAAACCAAAATATATGTTAGTCATTTACAAAAAATAATTTTACTTAAATGTCATGAATATTTATATTTGTCTTAATTTTTTTTAAATAGTAGACCAAAATATAGATCTAAATATGAAGAGTGTAAGACCCCAAATTTTCGAAAATTAAATAATTAACTATCTAGGAATTATTATATTTGTCAAATTTTGTTGTTTTAAAAGAAAAATTATTTCTAACAAAAATAATTAAATAGAATTTTATAATTATTAAAGTTTAATTTAATTGTTATTTATTTTATTAAATCTAAGTTATTTATCAAAAAATATATATATTTTTAATTAGACAAATATTAAATTGATTATTATTATTATTATTATTATCCCTTGGCCGAAGCCTTAAGGGAGTTAAGGATTAAAAAGGTAAAGATAAAGAAAGCAAACGTGGCTTGCATGTAAACTTATACATATATAAAATATAACACATGTCTCTTTCCCTTATTAACTAAAGGCACTTAATCATGAGTTATCATCCAATGCCATTTATTATGACGGAATGGATTAAGAAAGAGAAAAGGGAAAGGAAAGAAAACATGACACCTAAACCCCTCCTTTGACACATATCCTTATGCAATGTTTCTATCACCCTCTGATCTTCTTTCTTCAGCTCATAACCGAGTTGAACTTTCAAAAAAGAGAGAAAGAAAGAGAACCGAAGCTCCTTTGATCTTTCGGTCTTGATTTCTTGTGATTCGTAACTCTAATAAAAAATCTAATCCGGTAAAAGTGTTCGTATCCTCCTCTTCTACATGATGGCGTTACTTTTATCCGATAGAAGTTGACGGTGACATAGTTTTTCTTTTCTTTGAGTTCGGTCAATTGAAGTTTTAGGAGGCACAGACGATTCTTAACGTTTTCTTCTTCAGCAGTTCGGTCAGAAAACTTTTCCGGAGGTCCCGTTAGTTTGATTTCGTATGGAGGTAGAGTTTGGTAACTTTATAATAATTAAATGTGAGTTTGATAAGTAAATGTTGATTTAATTGATTATTGCTTGAATTTGAATGAGTTTATGTTAAATTATTGTTGTTTGCTTGAGATTTTGATTCGGTTATGTATGAACAACTAGCTGGGATGCTTTGATTATTTTGGGAGTAAGAAATGGAATTTTCAAAAGCTTTAAGAAATATATTAACTGATTTTGAATTATTAAAGAAATGTTTTTGCTGCTAGAGTCGGTTGGATTATTAATTGTTTTAAAGATTTTGGAGAATGGCATAAAAATATGGTTTTAGTTTTTTAAGAAAAAGAGTCGATAAATCGGCACGTGTACTTATGAGAATGATTGAAAGGTCACGAGAGGGTGACAGAAAGTAAATAGTTATGGTGCCGATGTGAAATTGTTAAGCCGTGGGCTTTGTTTTTGAATAATTGTGTGGGGACGCCCGTGTGTATGGAACGGCTTCCAGGAGAAAGTGGCACATGCTTCAGCTGGAGAATCAGCGCCTGCAAGTACTTGCAGAGGTCATGTTCGGCATACTTCAGCTGAAGAATCAGCGCCTGCAAGAAGTGGAAACTTGCAGAGGTTATGCCGCTGGAATGCCTTATCTGACTTGCGAGTCGGATTTCGTCGGGTGCGGGTCGAAACCGACAAATGAGCTCATTACCTGCGATAGGAATAGACATGCATCATGCTTGTTTGCGCATATCTCTGTGCTATGTAACTCTGTGATTGTGTGTGTGTGCTGCATGACTGATTGACTTTTGAGTTCTTTTATTATTCATGCTTATAAGTGTTTTGTTGTTAGTTGCGATCGGTTAATAATGGAAAAATGAACTTAACTTCTAACCCCGACCCTACTAAGAACTTCCCAGTTCTTACCCCTTATCTCCACCCCTTTCAGCTACAGGTGCAAAGGCTCATTGTTAAGTTACGGGAGCACAGAGGAATATGTTTATAAGTTGAGTTGTTAGGATTTGTTTTCCCCTCGCCTTGTTAGTTAGAGTTTTTAGAGGGGTAGGATTTGTTTTTGGGAATCTTGAAATAAGTTTATGTATTTAATTCTATGTGAATATATATACTTTTTTGATTTAGTGGCGTAAAATAAAGTATCTTTTCGTTTTCTTAATTAAAGTTTCGGTTCGTATTCGCGAAGGCTCAATATTAAATAAAGATAGTATATAATAAAAAAGTTTAGAGGTAAGTAGCACTCGAACTTTTAGTACGATCATGAGGTGCTAAAAGTTAGGGTGTTACAAAGAGGTTTTCATTTTCCTGTAAATAATGAAAAAACAAAAAGAAATGAGAATGCTTATTTTTTGTTTTTAAATACCAAACTATAAGAATAGTTAATAAATAAAATAGGAGAATATAAAAATTGTGTACCTAAAAATTTTTTTTGATAATTTATCATACATCTCCTTATCAATAACTTCTTGGACCTTGAAAAACAGTCACATTTATTGACTATAAAAATAACTACATAAACGATTCAAGATTATTCAATTAAATTGATTCCTTATTATAGGGACGAATTCAATTAGTTCAATTAAAATTTGTAGAATTTAGATATCTTGTTTTACACAGCATTCCTTAATACTATTGTATGTGAGACTAATTGTACATAGTTTACAGAGCATGACTCGTTTTAAAGTTTTAATATTATGTTTCATGATAGAATTTTTCCGTACATCCGTGAATTATGTTACATAAATCTAATTTTCATCTGTATTTCAATAAGAGTTATAAAAAAATCATGGATAACCTCTTCTTCAATTTTTTACACTGTTAATTTACCTTTTAATTTGTTTTAGCTTTTTTTTTTCAATTTTTCTTACTTCTATTTCCAATTCACAATCCATTTCTCTGTATAGAACAATTATTATTAGAATAAAAAATAATTATTATGAAAAAATAAAAAAATAGTAGAAAAAAATAATTATTATGATAAAAATAAAATTGTGAATCATACAATGAGACTATTTTAATTCAACCACAAAAAGAATACAAGAAAATCTGAATCTAAATTTATTAGATATTAAATAAAATAAAATAACATAAAATGTTATTATTTACCTATAAATTAAATAAAAAATTATCAATATTTTTTAAATAAATATTTTTTACAACAACTGCTATACAGTATATATAGGACTAATAATTAATAAAAAATAATATTATCCAATGTAAAATAGATTACAAATAAAAAAAATTAACAAAATATACGTGAGAATTTTTCATTCTACCATTGAGAGGTGTAGGTTTTTTTATCTTTTATATGTTAATTATGTGACAAACGAATAATAATATTAAATTAATTATTTTTTTTTTGCAATACAATTTAGGAAATTAATAAATGTCAAACCTAGTACTCTATATAATTAAATATTTAAATATCAAATCCAATACTCTACATAATTAATAGCTTAGATAGTTTAGGAAATTAACATATTAATGTTTTTAATGAATCCTTGATAGGTGTGAACTTTCTTGCGCCCTATATATACGCCAGTCAAATAACTTAGCCAATATGCAAAACAAATAATATTGTGGTAGGCAAAATTAATAATTTAATTTAATTTCAAAATAAATATTTATGTATTCAAATTTCGAACATAATACTATACATAATCAATATTTTAGAAAATTAAAAAAAATATTATTGCAAAGCAATTTAAAAAAGAATAAGTTAATAAAATATTTAAGGAACTTTTTCATTCAATCATTGATAGGTAAATACGTATAAAAAACATAAAAATACATATCAAATAAAAAGAAATATTTTTTTCTTTATCAAATTGATAAGACAAAAAAAATTGTTTTTTCCTACATTAAATTGATATAAAAAAAGACATAATACTATTTTACTAAAGTTGGGAATAAATTAAAAAGGTAGAGGAATGACTGAAAATATAGATTAGATAAGTAAACTAAAGAGAAGAAAAGATGTTAGTGGATGTTATGCGTTGAAAGTAATAACTGCTGTAAAATTGAATAAAAAATAATCATTATATTAAAAAAAATAAACATCAAACTCCCATATCTCCTTTGTATATTGTTATTTTGTTATAGTATAAATAATAGTTTGAAATTATCTAAATATTTTAATATAAATTATTTAATATTGTCAGATCTAAAAAAACTAAAAAATAAAATTAATATTTCTTTTAAGAATGATTATTTTTAAAATTATAAATACACAATAAAAAATTAGAGTACATTAAAATACTACCATAACAAAAAATAATTCAAAAGATAAAATTAACAAACTAATGGAATATATATACACGACTAACCAATATTATCATCATTCGGTATATTATTTGGAGTAATTCTAATACTTGAATATCTAAAAAATATATTATTAATATATAAATAATATTTTTTGATTTATCTAAATCTTTTAATATAAATGATTTAATATTATCTGGATAAAAAAATTAAGAAATAAGATTAATATTTCCTTTAAAAATGATTTTTATCAAAATTATAAATACATAATAAAAATTTAGAGTACATTTAAATAGTACCATAACAAAAAATTTAAATATTAAATTAATAGTCTAAATTTTTTAAGTGAACAATTATCAATTATAATACACTGTATTATAGATATATGAAACATATTATATTAAAAGTAATTAAAAATTTACCAAGTATGAATTAAATCTTTAAAAAATAATAATTTATACCCACTAATATTATTACCGTTCCATTTATTACTTGGATTTGGACAAATTCTAATGTTATTATGAGTATCTGAATGTTTAAAAAGTAAATATATTTTTGGCATGAGATTAATGTATTTTTAAATTTTACCAAAAATAAAGTAATTTCTTATATAAATCATAGCTATTAAAAGCAAAAAAATATAATACTAATAATCAAAACATAGATCTAAACAAAAAAATTATTATTTATAATTTATAACAATTAATTTAGATAGAATATCTCAAGTAAAATATTGAAGATCAGTAATTTTGGATGTGTCTATTTTTATTTGTGATATCTTTAAGAAAAATAAATTGGATTAAAAGCAAATAAATAAAAAATTTTCCATATATATTCAAATATTCAATAATACTAATCAGAAATGAGATGAGAAAAGAGAAACGGGTAAGAAATAAACCATAACTGGTCAAAATTGTTCTAATAACGTGAATATAATAAGGTGAGAGAAATTTATGGGAGTTTTTTTTTTGGTGACTGAAATAAATTAAACAAAGAAAAACAAAAGAAACAAAACAAGGAACTGCTTAAATAGAGGGACAGTCCCGTTTAAGACTACTCTTAAACTCCTCCCAAGGTGAAAGAAGCTCCACATGCGAAAGTTGTAACTTCATCGCCATCTTTGCCATAGTATCTGCCACCGTGTTTGCATCTCTCATAATCAAACGAAAGTCAACACGCCAATTCCAATGCATGATATCTCTTATTTTGAGCACCAGTGGATCAATAAACCCAAAACCATCTTGAGTAACAAGATTAAATGCTTCCACACAATCTGTCTCACAAATAACATCTCGTTGACCCACATCCCAAGCTAAGAGATATCCTCTCCAAATAACAAACAATTCTCCTTGAAGAATACTATTACTCTCAATCATTCCCAAACACCCCCTTTGCCAGCTCCCATTACAATCTCTAATAACACAAGCAAAACCAACACTATCACCCGAACCAAAATAACTAGCATCACAATTAATCTTAAAAGTACCAATGGATGGGGGATTCCAAAAACCATTTAGAGTAGAGGGAAGGGACATACGTTGTAATTCAAAAATATTTCTAAACTCATTTTCTGAAGTTAATGCCAGACAAATGACTTTTTTCGGAGGCCAAGTTTCGTGGGGATTAAAGATGTCGTTATTCCTTGCTCGCCATATCTACCAAAGTCCCGAAAAGAACTTGAACGGGTGCTCTCTGCTATGATACAAGAACCAGTTCTTCAAATCCAAAGGATGACAAGGAATATCCAACCTTTGCCAGACAAGCTGAGCTTTTGGACAATCTCGAATACAATGTATAACCGATTCCTGGCTAGAAAGACATCTTGGACACCTATCCGATGACGACATCCCTCTTCTAAAGCGAAAACTTGCAGCAGGAAGAGCCTCCTTAAGACACAACCAAGCCAAAAACTTATGCTTTTCCGGAACAAGCTGACGCCAAAGCCAAAGCCAATTCTCCCTCTCCTCCCAACCAAACAGCTGCTTACACAACCACAAGTAACCATTGCGTGAGTCATAGACTTTGGCAGCAGACCCACTCCAATACCAACCCACTTCCGGACCTGCTTGTTCATCTGGATTGTAAGAGAGAATATTATCTTTCAGATTTTGAGATAAAGGAGAATAAAGTGTATCCAAATGCCACCTACCAACCGACCAAATATCCTGTATCCGGAGATTCGAATCAGAAATGTGGACATAATCCATCTCATTAGATAACCGTCCTTCTCTCCTCCAGCTAGAAAACCAAAAATTCTGGTTCAAATCTCCAATACACCAAGCAAACCCATCCTTCAACACTTTCCAAGCCTTGCAAAGACACCTCCAAATGGGAGAGTCCTTGTTCTTAGGATAACTAAAACAGTCATATAGAGATGATCGGTATTTGGCATCCAATAATTGGACCCATAGCTTGTTTGGCTGCTGAAAAAAAGTCCAAACTAACTTCCCAAAAAGAGCAATATTTACACAATAAGGATCTCTAATCCCCAAACCTCCATATTTTTTTGGAGTAACCAGTACCTTCCAACTAACAAGATTCAATCCTTTTCCATCAACTTGTCCTTTCCAAAGAAAATTTCTCATCATAGACTCCAATTTACTAATGATTCCTTTGGGAAAAATAGAGACCTGCATCTGGTACGTGGGAATAGCAGCGGCAACAGAATTAACCAAGCAGAGTCTACCAGTCCGATTGAGTAAACTCCCTTTCCAGCTTGCTAGCCTACTCCGAATCTTATCCAGGACACCATTGAAAGCTGAACGAGTCACCCTAGAATGGCTAAGGGTAACTCCAAGATACTTGCCCAAATCCTGGACAAATCTGATAGAGGATACCCCAGTGAAAACCTCTTTCCTTGTTGCAGAGACATTCTTGGAACAAAGCGCTTTAGACTTCTCCACATTAATCTTCATCCCAGATGCTCTGCAAAAAGTCTCTAAAACCAACATCACATTTTGCACTTGTCTCTTTGTAGCTTTACAGAATAGAAGCAAGTCATCCGCAAACATTAAATGGGATATTCTTGGTCCCCCTCTAGAAATAGCAACCGGCTCCCACAAGCCCAAATCAACCTGATGACTAATAAAGCATGCCAGTCGCTCCATACATAACACAAAAAGATAGGGTGACATAGGGTCTCCTTGTCTAAGACCTCGGCTAGGAGTAAAGCCATTCAGACGACTCCCATTCCAAAGAATAGATAAGGAAGAAGCAGTGACACAATTCATAATCAAATTAAGTGTAGGAATAGGAAAACCAAAGCTCTTAAGGGTATGAGCTAAAAACCTCCAGTCAACTCTGTCATAAGCTTTCTCCAGATCAATCTTAAAGGCCAGTGTGCCTTTCTTTGATTTAGTCTTCTTCATAAAGTGGAGGACTTCTTGAGCAATAATGATGTTGTCAGGAGTTCCTCGTCCCGGAATAAATCCTCCTTGAAGCGGGCCAACAATCTCCGCAAGATGAGGACGAAGCCTATTAACAAGGACCTTCGTGATGATCTTGTAAACTACATTGCAGAGACTAATCGGCCTGAAATCTTTCATAGATACCGGTGATTCAACCTTTGGAATGAGAACCAGTAAAGTCTCCAACATTCTCGGATCAAGAGTAACACCGGAGAATGCCTGCTTAACCATCTTCCAAACATCAAGACCAATGATCTCCCAATATTCTTTGAAGAAGAAAGCTTGAAACCCATCCGGACCTGGAGCTTTAAAAGAGTTCATGTGAAAAACAGCTGTTTTGACTTCCTCCATAGTAACTGGTGCCGTAAGATTATTGCAAGCTTCCTCATTCAGAGAAGGAAGAGGCACATCACCAAGGCAACCCAAATCAACATCATCCAAATGACAGAATAAGCTTTTATAGAAAGACTCTGCTTCTTGACTCAGAACCTCTGGATCAGTTTCCCACACTCCATCCTTGAGAAAAAGGCCATGAATCTTATTATGCTTCCTTCGCGCAAGAGTTTGAATATGAAAGAATCTTGTATTCCTATCCCCGAACCTTACCCACTGCTCTCTGGACTTTTGGAACCATAGGAGCTCTTCTTGCACTAGAGTATTATTATAATCATCAAGCAACTGTTGCTCTTTCTGACGCAAATAAATACTATCCACCACTTCCAAACGCTTTTGTAAATAATTAATCTGCTGCTCTAATTCACATTTCTTAACAAAAATGTTACCAAATACCTTCGAGTTAAACTCTAGTGAATTCTTCTGTACTTCTGAAAGCTTGCCATGAATTCCTCTATTACCAGACCACCATGACTGGTTCACAATATCTTTATACCCAGGATGAGTAGCCCAAGCAGCAACAAATCGGAAAGGTCGATTCCCTTTAGGCTGAGGACGACCTTTACAACGCACCAGAATAGGGCAATGATCAGACAGAAGCCTATTTAAAACTTCTGCATAAGCCTCTGGAAAGATAGATAACCAACTACTATTTATACAGACTCGATCAAGCTTTTTTGCCACGTCAACATAATTTTTCACCCTCCTGTACCAAGAAAACTGCCTCCCGATAGTCTTCAGATCAAACAAACCACTATCCCCTAATGAAGTAGCAAACATGTCTGCTCTTTGATGAGAAAATTGACAGCCCTTAGATTCATGAGAAAATTTGACTTCATTAAAATCACCAAGAACAATCCAAGGTCCTTGAAAAACCATGGATTGTGCAACAAGATAATCCCAAAGGAGAACCCTTTTATTAAATTGAGGACTGCCATAAATACCACTACACCTCCAAATTAAATTATCAAAGTGAACCTCAACAGTAACACCCTGATCAAAAGCATCAATGAACTTACAACAAACACCCTTCATAGAGGATAGAAACCAAATACCTCCCTTATGCTCCTCTGCCTCTACTATACCAACAGAGTGATACCCCAACCTTTCCCAAAATAATTTTAAATGCTGAAAAGGGGAGTGAGTTTCAACCACAATAAAGAAAACAGGTCTAAATTTCCTAACAAGTTCCTTACAATGTACCCGGACTAACTTATTAGAAGCACCCCTAATATTCCAAACAATCATATTTAAACTATCCATAAATAATAGGGACAGAATAAATAAGAACATAAACTCTAAACAGAATCACCAACCTCAATAGGTGGTTTGTCCTGCGGTACTGGCACACTCTGATCCTCAATAATTGCCACCTTTGGACCCCCTGACACTGCACTTGCCATGCTTCCATCTACTAAGGTTTCCTCCGTTGTGCCACCATTTTTATCAACTGGCGAGTTCTGCAAGGAGGAAGGCCGAGGACGCTTCCGCAGAGAAATTCCACGACGTACAGGAGTTCTACGTGATGGAGATGGCGCAATTTCATGTTTTTCTTGCTTCCTCATCCTAATGCCAGTTGATTTGCCTCCATCACCATGCAAATTGGGCCTTGGAACCCTTCTCGAACCAAACTTGTGCTGCTTTCCATCTTGGTCCTTCAAACCTGATGACTGGCCCATTATAAATTTTTTCTTACGCAGCACTTGTTGCCAGCCCTCTCCATCATCCATGCATGCCTCATTAACAAGACCATCAGGCACGTGAGGAGCCAATGATTTCGTAACCACATCCTTCCCTTTAACAACTCCTAATTTCTCACCCAAATCACGAGCTTCTGATTCAGCCTCTTTTTGAATCTCATGATTGTTGTGTGGCACTAGTGTTGGGGCTTCATTATTTTTTCCATCACCAAAGGAATTTATGTTTCCTTCCAAGGACTCCTTCTCCATGCACAACGATTTATCATGCCCATACCGTGCACAAGTAGCACAAATCAACTGTAAACTCTCGTACTCCACTTCATAAGTCACACCCTCCACTATAATATGTTTGATTACAGGTAACTCAAGATTAATTTGAACACAAGCTCGGGCATATTTTCCTCTTTCTGCAAGCTTAGTAGCCAAATCTACTTTCACCGGAATCCCAATTGCAGAAGCAATTCGCAGCATTGCTTGTTCCTGGTAGCACCAAATTGGAAGTCCCGAGACTCGAATCCATACCAGCGTTGATCCAAAGTATTTTTCGCATGGCCTAAAATCCACATCCCATGGCTTTACTGCAACATAGTGACCGTCTATCAACCACGGGCCACCAAGAATGACTTTCTCACGATCCCCAGCAATATCAAATTTAACCAAAAAATATTCAAATCCCACATCCAACAAATCAAACCCTCCTTTGATGCGCCATACTATCCGGAGCTTATGCATGAGAGCCGTGTAGCCATAATACTTATCCAGCACCTTGATCACGATGGCTTCCTTATAAGGTTCAGCTAGACAGCTCTTTGCCTCCTTGGTAAAACTGACACTTGGTGGACGAGAATCACCCTGCTTACCTGTCACCGTCGCGATACCATCCCCAGATAAAGACCCTACTAATGCAAAGGCCTTAGACTTTTCTGCACCAATGACTTTATCTCTAAAAGAGACCTTGGATGGCTTTCCTAACCCCTCTCGAGAAGAACCCTCCTTAACACCGGATGCACACCCACCCACGCTCTCCCCCTTATCTCTTCCGATGGCATGGCCATCTTCCTCACCGTGTTTCACCCTCAAACGCTCACCCCCGCTTTCTCCTTCTCTCATTCTCTTTGAGTACTCTTTGAAAAATAATTTATGGGAGTTTTGAAGAGATGAATAAGTGACGTTAAGTGGAGAAGTTAATTAAAAAAGATAATACTGGAAAGAAATCTTGGATACCAAACCCATGTATTGCCATTATATATTGTTATAGATTAATTTAAATAGAATACCTCAAGTAAAATATTGAAGATCAGTAATTTTGGATATGTGTCTATTTTTATCTGTGATATCTTTAAGAAAAAATAAATTGGATTAAAAGCAAATAAATAAAAAATTTGCTATCTGTATTCAATAATACTAATTAGAAATGAGATGAGAAAAGAGAAATGGGTAAGAGATAAACCATAACTGGTCAAAGTTGTTCTAATAACATGAATATAATAAGGTGAGAGAAATTGATGGGAATTTTGAAGAGATGAATAACTGACGTTAAGTGGAGAAGTTAATTAAGAAAGATAATACTGGAAAGAAATCTTGGATACCAAACCCATGTATTATCATTATTTATATATATATATATATATATATATATATATATATATATATATATATATTGTTATAGATCAATTTAGATAGAATACCTCAAGTAAAATATTGAAGATAAGTAATTTTGGATATGTGTCTATTTTTATTTGATATATTTAAAAAAAATAAATTGAATTAAAAGTAAATAATAAAAAATTTTCTATCTGTATTCAATAATACTAATCAAAATGAAATGAGAAAAGAGAAACGGGTAAGAGATAAACCATAACTGGTCAAAGTTGTTCTAATAACATGAATATTTTTTTGGTGACTAATAACATGAATATAATAAGGTGAGAGAAATTGATGGGAGTTTTGAAGAGATATATATTAAAAAAATTAAATAATTTATAGATTTTTTTTATTTTTTATTTAATTATTCTGTACAAAATTTTTGAATGCTTGATATCTTAATTTTTTTAAATGATAAAATATAATTTAACAAGTAAGTATGAAAAATAATATATTTAAATTATTTTATTTTTATTCTTTAAAAATTCGCAACAATGATTTACATCCAATAAAAAACTTTTAATGAAGTTGCTGTTTGAAATGGGTAGAAGTTTTTTTTTATATTAAGTAACTGACGAATATACAGGAAGAATTTCTTTTAATAACAAACCTCTCACATCAAGAGCAATCCTTTACGATTGGAAATGAGCAATTTTTTAAATTTCTCTCACGATTGAAAATGAAGGAGTTACATAATTCTCTCGATAGTTAATGCAAAATTTACATAACGTGAGTACGTGACAGAGTACATAATTTTAAATGACAGAATACATAATTTTAGATGATAAAAATAAGGGTAAAATAGAAAAAAAAAAGCTTTCAAGTCCTTCTTAGAGGATCATCGCTTGAGAACGCTGCTTCTTCAGGTTCTTCTTCTAAGCTTTTCTTCTTCTTGTTCTTAATGCATGGCTTGTTTTTGTTGGTTTTCTTGTTTTTCTTGTTCTTCTTGTTCTTACTGTTGTTATTCTTCTTAGTCAACGTGCTTGCAAGCAATAATGTCTGAATATTTATATTAATTATTTATATTTTAATAATTTTTAAAAAATATCATAAAAAAATAAAAATAAAAATATAATTAATAAATTTAATTTTAAAATATTATGTATCTTAAATACGTAGTGTCAGTTTTCTCTATGAGTAATTGTTCAGTTTTTAAATTTTGTGGTGGATAAACCTATTGATTGCGGTTGGGGTTAATAGAAGAAAAAAACAAGGAAAGAGAATAAAACAAGGTTAATAGTGACAAGACAATAATAGTTATTGTTATAAGAAATTTTACAAATCAATTTCTTTGTTACTTAGTAAAATTGTAAATTTTTATATAAGTGACTCATAAATTAATTAGTATTAATTTTTGTATAACTAAAAATAATTATAAAATAATTAATTAATGGAATAT
Organism: Arachis hypogaea; assembly: GCF_003086295.3. Taxonomy (NCBI): domain Eukaryota; kingdom Viridiplantae; phylum Streptophyta; class Magnoliopsida; order Fabales; family Fabaceae; genus Arachis; species Arachis hypogaea. The sequence continues at coordinate 151,481,836 of NC_092054.1, read as the reverse complement.
ACCAATTAAATAATAGTATAAATAAAAAATTTAATTCATAATTTCACAAAATAATTTTAAAAAGATAATTATGCATATAATAAGAGTACAGTACTCACAAAAATATATAGTGAGTACTAAACCATGTAAATAAAAACTAAATTTTTTTTAATTTATCCTCATTTTTTAATTTAAAAAATGATAAAATAATTTATTTTTAATAAAAACTAAATTTTTTGTTATACTTAAAAATTATTGAACTTTTTATTATCTATTCAAATTATATTATTTTAACTAAATAAATTTTATCTTTATAATTAACTCAAATATTAGAATATTATCTTTATTTTTATAATTTTTTGTTTTATCTAAATTTATTTTTTATATTTTTAAATTTAATTTCATAAATATGTGTTAATGCCAGAATATTTAAAAAAATGATACTATACATTAATAAACTTATTTAAAAAAATTAATTTATTCAAAACAGGATAGTCATGCCACGTTAATGTAAACAACAAGTACAGCTACGAAAAATATTGTATATGGTAAAAGGTTAAATTTTAGCCACTGTAACAATGTTTCGTGATAAATAGAAGACACGCTCATTTATTTTTATCACGATTTAGTGTTCGTAGTTAAAATTTGGTGGCTAAACCCCGTTTTTATGGTAGTGTGATCGAATCGGTCAGATTACTAATTTATTGGTTTAATTAATAAATTATTGATTTAATCGGTAAAATTATTTTCACGTAAATAAAAAATATTAAATAGTAAAAAATTTAAAATTAAAATTTAAAATACATATTTTCACTAACATTTTAAGAACAATTAAGTCGAATTCTATAAATAACTAATACAAAGATAGACATATGATTAATTCATACTACTATATAGTTTTTTAATTAGACACAATAAAAATAACAATCTATAAATTATATCCAAAGAATAATTTCAAAGTCTAAATATTTTTATATAATTAAATAATTATATAAATTTATTTTTCTTTTCAGAATAAGTAATTTTTATTTTATTTTTATATTCTTTATTATTTGTTATTTTAAAATTAATTAATTTGTACTTCAATTAAAAAATAATTAACTTAAAAAATATGAGTTAATTATATTTAAATATGTATTAGTTAGAAGAAGATAAAATATATATTATAAAAAGCATAAATGATACTAAAGAAACGGGTTACTACAGTGGTTGTCCAATTTTTTTAAATTTCACAACCCGCATGCTGATGTTAACAGCACGCAGGTTGACCGTTAACTGGATTGTTGATTGGACTAGTTTGAATTTGATTCGTGTCGATTTTGACCGATTTAAACCGATTTAATTAGTTCGTACTGGTTTTAATTGGTTTATTTTCTTAAGCAGTCAGTATACTAAATCGGACCGATACAAAGTTTAATTTGTTAATTTTTTGATTGAACCAGTCGGTCTGATTCGATTCTTATAACTATAATATATACAGATTAATTTTTTTTAATATTATTTATATATTAAAACTAATTATTATGTATTTATATATAAATATATATTATTTAATTTATTTTTAATATATATTTTATATTTTAATAAATTTTTGAAAATGTTTGAGACAAACAATTCATCGAAAATATATTAAAAAACATTTTTTTTATTTAAAAAGTACGATTCATAATGAGCATTTTGTCAATATGCAGAAATATATTATTGTCAATTCTAAATTTTCTATCAATCTCAAAATAAAAAATTGGCATATCCATTGCAGAGATAGATAAATGATAAATCAATATTAGCGAACCTAAAACTTATTAAACTTTTATGTTCTTAATTAGTGTGTAGATTTTATTCATTCCCTTTTAACTTTTCATAATTTTGTTCCTTCTCTTTTTCAAAAAATAAACATTAATATAAGTTTATCATCTTTTTAAACTAAAATTATTATAATAAATTATCTGTAAGACTTCTCACTTAACGAATCCTAAATGAACAACTTTCAATAAACATATAAATAAATATCTATCCTTCTTCCTCCAAAGTAGTAACAAGAAGTTATCATGCATGATTTCACTGAAAATTGATATAATAGCTAGTAAGATGAATTCCATAAAAATGAGTTTATAACGGTGATTTTATGTTATAAAAAAATTATAGACACAAAAATTAAGTTCGAAAGGTAGTTAATTCAGAAAAGAATAGGACGAGACTTTTCTGATGCACTTTTAGAGTATGTTTGTTTAAAGAGAAAATAAAAAAAAGAAATAAAAAAAGAAAAAAATTGAAAAAAAAGCTAATTTTTATTATTTGGTTAAAAAATGAATAGTATTAAAAAAAAGTTAAGATCTATTGAAATTTTTTTTAACATTAAATAAAAAATAGAAGAAAATGTAATTATTAATATTCTAATATTATATCTTTTTATTTTATAACACATTTTAAAATATATAAAAATAAAATTATCTTTTTCATTCATATATATTTAAAAAAAAAATTCATTCAATTTCTTTCATTTTTATTTTCTTCGTTTCGACCAACTAAAATCTTAATTTTTTTTTTAATTTGTTATGATCGTGATTTCATTGCTGTTTTTCTATAATAAAAGTAGGTTTGATCTACATATATATAAAAATAGAAATTCAAAGTACAGTCAACTTTAACAGTTAAATAAAAATTTAATTAAATCATTTAAATATCAATTTCACATGTGAAATTGTACTTCTGAGTTTTCACCATATATGAAGCCTTTATTATTCAAAGCAGAAACCATATAGTACATGCAAAACAGCATCAACATAAGGATCACAAAAATCAAAGCCTGAAGAAGCTGGATACCACAAGGACAAGGTGATGATTTTATTGATCACACATAACTCATAAAAAGTAATCATCATCACCACTTATTATTCCATCATTACATATAAAGCAGATATTCATTCTAAAAGGGTCATCTTAGTTTCGGCATGATGCGGTTGAAAGCTGCGGATACACATTCAGTTAGTGTTTGATAACGTTGCCATCAATGTTTGTGACACCCTAACGTCACTATCATCAACTTTAACACAATCCTTGATTTGATCGCTGTAGTGGTTATTAGCATCGCCGAACCTATCCCACAGCATGACGCCTCCATAGTTAGGAGTTTGCTTGATGATTGGAAGAATCTCATCACTACACAGAAATTGCGGTGAAATATAGATACCCCTGGGAGCTGCATCATGTGCTGCGGGTAGCCCCATGAACACCGTATTATTGAGCTTCACATACGAGGTCCATGTATTCCATGAAGAAAATATGTCATATTGGTATCGACGGTTGTAGTAGAACTGGACGAATATGTAATCGAAAAGCCAAGTTCTAATGGCGTCATCAAGGTAGTAATCTGGGAAGAAACATTGTGGTGCTGCCGACAAGTAAAAGTACCTATAGAAGTCACGGATCCCAAAATTTAGATAATAAAAACGGTTATAATACCAAAATTTTAACGTGAAAGCTAATATTGTAAAACAGTTATAACATTTTAGTTAAACTATGTAAAAGGATTTAAAAACTTTCAACTGTATCTTTGCGTAAAAAAAACAACTGCAACTAGCCTTTTAGTCAATGTTATCAAAATCGGACTGGACCGGCAATTCGACTGAAATACTAATAAATTAGTGATCTGGCCAATTCGGTTAGTTGATTGAATCGAATATCTATTCAAATCAGTCAATAATGGTCAAATCTCTGTTAAAAATCGATCAAAATTCAAATAGGGAATGCGTGAATGCACAGTCTTTCCCTAATCACTATGCCAAACTTGCTTCTCACTCATATGTATGACAAAAAAATTTTATATATAACAAAATCTGAATGATTTTTTATTTTTTTATTCTTTTAAGCATAAATTCACATGAATATCAAACAAATAACAATACATAGTGTATATAGTGTATAAATATATTGATATTGATTGTGTTATTTTTTATTTTTTTTATTTAAATTGCAAAAATATTTTGTACTAGTGAGTAATTTATTATCTTTTTTTGCAGTAGAAATTATATCTAAAAATTGATATTTAATTATTATTAATATATTTTTAAAAATATGCATTTAACTTTTAATTTTAATTTTATTTTTATTTAATTATGACCGGATCAACCGGGTAAATCAGTGACTCACTGATTGAACCAATGACTCAATAATCTCGTCGTATGACCAGATCAATTACCAGTTCGGTTCTGATAACTATACTTTTAGAAATCCTATTTGTAAATTAGACACATTTATCTTTTCAAAAATATTATTCATATCAGTATATTTGTATATAAATATATATAGTTTATTTTATTTTTAATATATTTTTTATTTTAATATATTTATTATATTTATTATTATTATTATTATTATTATTATTATTATTATTATTAATTTTACAATCAAAATATGTCATACGTTACCTTTTTATTATAATTGAAATTAATTTTTTTTTAAATTAAAGAATTTTATCCTCCATCTATACTAATTTTACAACCACAATGTGCTACATATCACTCTTTCATTGCAATTAAAATCAAATATTTTTCTCCAAAATTAAAGAGTTATTCTCCTCTCTCTACTAATTTTATAACCAAAATGTGTCACATGTCATTCTCTCATTGCAATTGAAATTAAATCTTTCCATCCAAAATTAAAGAGTTCTTCCTTCCTTTCTCTCTCTTTATCTATCCATCTCATTTCTTCAACCACTCTATCTCTTTTATATATCATTATCAATGAATAATTACAAATTTGACAATCAAAATGTAAAATATGACATTCTTTAATTGCATTAAAATTAAAATTGAAATATTAAAACTAAAATATAGCTATATATTATATTATATTATATTATATATTACTATCTAATTTAATAACAAAATATGTCGCATGACATTCTTATTAAACTTGATAAAAAAATATTTTCTCCAAAATTAATAAATTTTATTACTAAATTCTCTTATCTACCTCTTTCCTTTTTTTTTAAATTTCTCTTTATCCTTCTCATTCTATATATAATTTATTATATATTTATATTATATATTATTATCTAATTTAATAACCAAATGTGTCACATGACATTCTCTTATTAAAATTGTGAGAAAATATTTTCCTCCAACATTAATAAACTCCCATCATAAATTCTCTCATCTATCTCTCCTTTTTTCTATTTCTCTCAATCATTCTCACTCAATAATTCAATATATAATTTATATTTTATATTAGTAATTTGACAAATTAAAATATGTCATCCGATATTTTTTATTATAAAAATAAAATTATTTCTTTCAAAATTAACAAACTCCCTTTCTCAATCTTCATCTTTATCTTTCTCTCTCTTTTCTCTCATTCTCTATTTTTTATATTTTTTTGTTTTACAAAAAAATAAATTTAACAAAATAATATAATTCAAATAAAAATTATTATTATTATTATATACATATTTTTTTAGTTTTTTTTATTTAATTTTAAATTTTTACTATTTATCTTTTAAATCTATATTTTTATTTTTCTTCTTTTAAATATTTATTAAATATAATTTGGAAAGAATACTAATTTATGATTAAAAGTTAAAATCAAAATTTAATTATTTAAAAAAATTAATTTTTAGTTAATTTTATAATAATCAATATAATTTTTTTATACTAATATCTAATTATATTTTTATGTATATAGAAAGTCTAAAGTCCAAATTTTTAAAAATTAAATAATTAGTTATTTATAAATTATTATGTTTGTTGAGATTTTATTTAAAAAAATTACTTTACTAAAAATAATTAAATAAAAAATTATAATCAGTAAAATTTAATTTAATTATGACTTAATTTATTAGTTTAAATTATATAGTAAAAACTATTTTAATAAACAAAATAGAAATTTATTATTATTATTATTATTATTATTATTATTATTATAATATCATCATCATCATCATTCAAAAAAAAAAAAAGAAAAGAAAGTGGCCGAAGGCCATTATCCTACATATATGCCATTACATATATATTCAGTACGTATATATACATATTAAAGCAAGAAAGAAAGCAAGCCAAGGTGGCTTGTATACATATATGACACATGTTTCTTTTATCTATAACCATGACACCTAACAATTTTTTATTATACTTATCATCACCACCTAATCTTCATTTTCCTCTCTGGAAACTGAACCAAACGTGAAAGAAAAGAAAGCAAGAGTGACCGAGAGTGAAGGAGAGAAACCATGGAACCTCCATGTCTCTAACTCCAATTTCTTGTGATCCATAATTCCAATAAAAAATTTAATCCGATAAAAGTGTTTGTATCCTTATCCTCTACACGTTGGTGTTATTTTTGTCCAGTAAAAAATGACGATGATGACGTAGCTCTTCTTCTCTTTGAGTCCGGCTAACTGAAGTTCTAGAAAGCACAACGCTTTCTCCTTCAACAACTCGGTCAAAAAGCTTCTTCGGAATTTTCGATGATTTTGATTTCATATAAGGGTAGGGGATTTTATTTTGAAATTAACTATTTTAAATTATGAATGCCATGAAAGTCTAGTGAATATTTGCAAATAATTTATGATTGCTTGGAATGACTGAATGATGAGTTTGAATTGAAGGTGTGATTGATATTGGTTTTGTGATTGATATTGGTTTTCTGATTTTGATGGAGTTGTTATTGAAATTCTGATTTTGTGTGATTATGATGAATTGGTTGAGTTGTGGCTGTAAAAGATGATTAAATTAGTGTTACTTGTTAAATTGTAATATGATGAGTTAATTATTGAAGAAATTGTCGTATTGATAACTGTTGAATGGAGTTGGATTTGAGTTTAGTTTGGAAAGTGATGAATTTGAGGGAGCCCGCATGGGTGGTGAAGTCCAATTTTTAAGAGGAGATTCTACCCAATTTTATGTAAAAGTAACCGAAAACGTGGTTTTATTTCGAAAATTTGATTTATAAATTTATTTTGAAACATGATTTTATAATGGACAACATTTTATTTACATATTTACTCATATTGAGAAACGGATTTTGTATTGAAAATTTATTTTATTAGTAATAAATTGAGAGTTAGAAAAGATTTTGACATTGAAACTAGTTGGATTTTCAGATTTATAAATATTTTGGATATTGGACTTGACCTGCTGGTTTATCGGAAGTAACCTGTGAGAATTGAAAATAGGTTTTTAGTACTGAATTTGATTCGTTTGAATTATCAAAAATGTTTTCTGAGAATTAGAAATGGTTTGGTTGGAACCCTGAATGGGTGGCATAGTCCGAATTTTAGAGGAAATGCTGCCGAAATTTTTATAAAACTCCAAGACTTTGTTTAAGACGTTATTTAAAAGCCAATCTGATTTATGAATATTGTTTGATTTTGAATTATTACGGAAAGAGTTATTTTCAATCCGATTTATTGAGAAAAGTATAATCTTTTAAATTCACTCTTTTGAGAAGAGATTTTGTTTTAAGTTATGATATGAATTCGAATTATTAAAAAAGAGAAAGAATGAGAAAAGAACATGGCACGTGTGATTATGAAATGTTTAAAAGGTCACGAGAGGGTGACGGAAAGTAAATGGTTATGGTGCCGATGGAAAAATGTTAAGCTGTGGGCTTTACATGTGAATGATTGTGTGGGGACGCCCGTGTGTATGGAATGGCTTCCAGGAGAAAGTGGCACATGCTTCAGCTGGAGACTCAGCGTCTGCAAGTACTTGCAGAGGTCATGTTTGGCATACTTCGGCTGGAGAATCAGCGCCTGCAAGAAGTAGAAACTTGCAGAGGTTATGCCGCTGGAATGCCTTATCTGACTTGCGAGTCGGATTGCGTCGGGTGTGGGTCGAAACCGACAAATGAGCTCATTACCAGCGATAGAACTAGACATACATCATCCTTGTTTGCACCTTTGCATTTGATTGTGCTTGCTTATCTTGTCTCTTTGTGATTGTGCTGTTTGTTGTATTGCTATTTAGTTGTGTGTTGATTGTTTCCTGTGCTATTAGGTTGTGATGGGGATTTGTCTTAAGTTTGAAAATTTAAAGAAAGTAATTAATTATACAAAGTAATAGTAAAAAGTATTTTCAAAAGGTTTGATAAAAATATAGTTTTAATGAGTAAAGTTAATTATTTGCATTTTATTTCATTACTCTTACGGCATTTCCATTCCCTAATGAGAACGCGTGGTTTGTTCTCACCCCAAAATCTTTCACCATTTCATTGACACAGGTTCGGAGACTCGGTTTGAAGCTGCGGGTGATTATGAGTTTTATTTAAGTTGAGTTTACGTGTTGAGTTGTTTTCATAGAATTCCCTCGCCTTTGTTATTTAAGATTCTATTTTATACAGAGGGATAGAAATTGTATCTGAGTTTCTTTTGGATTCTTTTGTTTAATATTTATTATTGTTAATAACTATGTGAATAGTATTGTTTGGGAATCTATGATACATGATTTTTAATTAATAAAAGCAAACTTTTCAAGCATTTTCTTAAAACTTGAAACGCGATAACGAACTAAAGGCTCAATATTAAATAGTAAATAGGAAAAATAGATTAGTAATGCCTTATCTTTAGTACGATCATGACGTACTAATAGTAAAGGTGTTACAGAAAGAAAAAATATTATTTTTAAATAGTAAGTATAAAAATTAATTATTTTTATTTGTGGAACAAATTTAACACCTAATAAAAAAATATAAGTTAAATCGCTTCAAATTTTAGATAACGAATATTAAAATTAATTATTAGTAATAAATTAAATTCTTTCACATGAAAATAATAACTAAAAATCTTATTATTTGATTTTTTATTTATGGAGATTCTAATCTTTTTAGTCGGGGGACTTTTGTCTCCTATGTATAATTTTTTTGTAAAATTAGTTTAATTCTATAAATTTTTTGTGCCATAATTTATAATATTAGAAAAAACTAACGTAATTTTAAAATATTTATATTCCCATAATATAATTACAAATAAAAATACTAATATTTTATATTTTAGTAGTCAATTTTAATGTTAGCATAATCATATTTGTAACCGTGACGAACTCACTCACAACATTGTGGGGGCATTTGCCCTCATTAAATCTTAAAAATAAAAAATATATATATAAAGTGTGTATTTGAGATAATGTTTGTATCCCTATATTTTTAAAAAAATATTTATGTGTACAAAATTTATATTATTAATTAAATATTAATATAATAATAAAATTATTGTATTATATGAATTTGATTTATTGAGATTGGATAAAATCATATTTATTCAACTAAAAAGTACAAATAATAATAATCTAATTACCTAATTATTTAAATTTAAATCTAATTTTTCAAATATAAATAGACTATTAGTATTTAGTGATTTTTCCTAATAGTTGATTGAGATAATATATATAATTTTGGCGGTGTTACATATAGTTAATAATTATTTTTGTCTAAAAAAAGACTTCTATTATAAGAGTATAAGTACAATAAACTGTTCAGTTAAATGACGAAAAATTGTTGATTAATTGTTTAATAAAAAATGAAATAGTTTCTACACCTATCTATATATATATATATGAAAAAATTTATGATGATTTGAATTGAAATTTTGTCTTTCTAAAATTTGTTATTTATCTCTTCTACACAATTATATTGTAAAGAAGAATTGAATTTGTTCCATTTAAATTATACTCCTTATAAATTCTTGAATTAATGAGTAATAATTTTTTTTGTATTATATTATATCTTGTAATACTAATAAGTATATTAAATAACATGACCAAAACATTAAATGAAAAGAAAATACCTTTAGTTAACATACTTTAAATGTGTTAATTAAAATGAGAAGAATCTTGATTAATAGACTTTAAATTTTAGATATTTAAATATATTACTGTTAATTTTTATAATATATATTTTTTTTTTGTATTATTATTGTCCCACTACTAAAAATTTTTGGGTTGGTCACTGCTTGTAACCTCTATATACTTCTAAATGAATATGTTTTTGAGTATTCACCTGTCTTGCTTTCGGTGCGTATCGAGTTCTCTAGCTAAGTCGTCCCAAAAAAAAAAGTTTTGGACCACCGTCAATGTGGAAATCAATGCCATCAAGGTACACACTCCCTAATGGACCCGTTTTGCCACTGAGGAAGTTGTTATAAAGGTAGTCGGAGACGTTCTTGGCGTCTTCCGGCGAGCATAAGGCGTAGGGCCCAAAGGTTCCTCCAAGGGAGAGGAACACCTTCACACCGTTTCTTTGGCAATGTTCAATTTCTGGTTGTAGATTGTCACAAGGGAACCATGGCCCACAGTGGCCAGCAAAGTTCAATTCTGGAGTTGTGCCACAACCGAAAGTGTCGAGAAAGGCGAGGAGCACAATCTCAAAGTTTCCGGTGTCACATGTGGAGGTTAAGGTGCCGTCGCCATTGTTCTGGCCCCAGGAGATGGCTATGCCACCTTTGGCATGTGCAGAGGAGAGGGTGAAGAGGAAGAAGAGGAGCAATGTTAATGGTTGATGAGTACTACTACTCTTGTTGGAAGCCATAGTGGTTTTGTTTTTAGTGGAGAGTGTAGTGCAAAGACAGTGTGAAGTAACCTATTTATGAATGCTACGGTGCCTATCACTTTGTACCTAAATGATTAAAAGAGGTAAATAAATAATATTTAATAAATTTTACATAATTTATTTTTTATTTTAAATATTTTATTTTTTACTTTAAAAGAAAAATTAGACAATTTAGGTACCATAATAAAAACGCCATAAAACTCACCTTATAATAACGGTCACAATAATATGGCTGCTACTCTTGATGAGAAACTTTGGGTCATGTAGAATAATAGGATTCGCATACACTTGATTATTCAGAAATCAAATTAAGCATGCAAAATATGTGTTTGATATTAAAAATTGAGGAGTACATACTATTCTACTTCAATCAAATAATAAAATAACAATCTTCCTAGTTAACCAATTTGGAGTCACCATCATAAAAACGTTTACAACGTCTTTTTTTTTTAAGATATTTTTTAATAATTAAAATATAATATATATAATCAATTAAATTATATTATTATTGTTAAAATTAGGTCAAATAAATAATTTAATCAAAAAATAGTAAATCAAATCTTAAATTCGTCTAAATTAATATTATTTTTTATAAAAAATTATTACAATATACCTATTATAAAAAATAATTAAAATATTCTTAATATATATATTAATTTTAAAAATTTTAAATTTTAGCATTTTTTTCTGCAATAGGATTAGAATTTAAAATTTTTAAAATATATATATATAAAATAGAGGTATTTTAATTATTTTTTATAATAGAGATATTATTGTCATTTTTTTAAAAAAAATATTAATTTAGACTGATTTAAAATTTAATTTATTAGTTTTTCGGTTAAATTGATTTGTCCAGTCTAATTTTAATAAAAATAATACAATTTAATTAGTTATATGTGTTAAATTATAATTATTAAAAAACATCTTAAAAAAAAGACGTTTTTAACATCTTTATCTAAGTGGCTCCAACTAATTATTGCAACAATGAACTTCAGACAATTAGTATTTTTTTTGAATTTTTAATGGAAATATGAATTCAAATTATCATAACAATTATCTAAAATTAAAAAAATTAAAATCTAAAAAAATATTTAAAATTATTTAAAAAATTCTTAATAAAAAAAAACATTCGAAAATATACCAAAAAGAAACATCTAAAATATAATTAAAAAATATAAAATCATTATAAAAATTTTAAAACTTAATAAACAAATTATTCAAAAAATATTGAAAAAATAACATCCAAAAGTTAAGCAATATAAACATCTAAAACTATTAAAAAAATAATCTAAAATCTAAAAAAAATTTAAATATTTAAAATAATTATATATATTGTATATATAAATATATTATTTTATTATATTTGCATAATTCTAGATAAATTTTGATTAAATTTTTGAACCTTTAATTTCACCGGTTGAATGATTAGTTTAATTTTTAAAATCTTGCTAATTCTAAATATTAAAAACTAAATTCTAAAAACTAAACTCTAGATAATAATAGTATAAACGTAAGGAGTTGACTAAAGTATCAGATAAAATTAATAAAAAATATTGATCCCTGGCATTTTTCTTAAAATAAAAAGTATTTAAAAGATAATAAAAAATTATTTTAAAGCAGATCAAAATCATTTATTTAATATTTTTAAATTATTGTAGAAATTATTAAATAATATTAGATATAATATATGTATAATTATAGATATTAAATTAAAAAATATATATAATTTTAAGTTATTATTTTCTTAACAATTTAGAACATGATCAATTATTGATGAGAAACTTTGTACCTCCTTTAAAGGTAGCTTATATAAAGATAGTCTTTAAAATATAATTTTTTAAAAGTTGTAATATTTTATTTAGTAAATTAAAAATAATTTTTAATAAATATAAATAACAACAATGATATTTGATAAAATAATTTTTAAAATTTAAAAATAATATAATAAATATAAATATAAGAATTAAATTTAAAAATTAATTAATAAATAAAATTATATTAGACCTTTTAATTTTGATAAGTATAAATTAATTTTAAAATTTTTTACTTTAAATGCTATATAAAAATATTTTATTTTTTAGATCTATAAGTATAAGTATATAGTCTTTTTAATTTAATAAACATAAAATAAAAAGTTTGTACTTTTAAAAAGTACAAAGGCACTCTTTAAAAAATTTATCAAACTAATTAGTATAATAATCATACACTTAATTATTTAAAAACTACAAAGTACAAATACTTTGTTTAGTTATCGTATTTAGATACATTTTAAATACAATTCTCATTGAACACTTGTCTAATAATACGCGTATCTTCTGTGTCTAATAAGTGTGTCTTAATAAAAATATATAAAATGTTTCTCTAGACACGTTTAAACACACTTGAATATTATCACGTATCAATATATTCAGTTTTATTTTTAATATGTATTTTTAAAATAAATTAAAAAATAGTATATATTATTTATCAAAACAAAAATGATTTTAAATATTTTATATAATTAAAAAATATATTAAAAATAATTAAAAATTAATTTATATTTTAATATTAATAAAATATTAAACTATTATTATAATTTATTTAAAAAATACTTTATATATATATATATATATATATATATATATATATATATATATTGTTTCTTATATCTTATAGAAATTTATAATTTGTATGTCTGTCTAAGTATCATATCATATCTCGTATTAGATTTGGTAAGAAATCAAATTAACCATGCAAAAGATGAGTTTGATATTAACAATTGAGCAGTACGTACTATTATACTCAAATCAAATTAAAGTCAGTAACTCTGCCACAAGAAAAAACATTCAATCTACCAATCTCAGCATGTTGGATGTTCATTACCCGTGTAACCTGCATGTTGCATCTACTATTGATTTACTCGATAAGATCACTTCAAGCAGTGACAAACTCAAAAATTTTTAGTAGTGGAGACAATAATAATATAAAAAAAAATATTATAAAAATTAATATTAATATATTTAGATATCTAAAATTTAAAGTTTATTAATTAAAATTCTTTTCATTTTAATTAACACATTTAAAGTATGTTAATTAAAGATATTTTCTTTTCATTTAATATTTATTAGTAATACAAAATATAATATAATACAAAAGAGAATTATTACTCATTAATTGAAGAATTTATAGAGAGTATAATTTAAATTGAACGAATTTTATTCTTCTTTATTTATAATATAATAGTGTAGAAGAGATAAATAACAAATATTAAAAAGAAAAAAATTAAAATCAAATCATCATAATTTTTTTCATATATATTATATAGATATAGAAACTATTTTTTTTATTAAACAATTTTTCGTCATTTAATTGAACAATTTATCAAACTTATACTCTTATAATAGAAGTCTTTTAGACAAAAATAATTATTAACTATATGTAACACTGCCAAATATATATATATATATATATATATATATATATATATATATATATATATATATATTATCAATCAACTATTAGAAAAAATCACTAAATACAAATAGTTTATTTATATTTAAAAAACTAAATTTGAATTTAAATAATTAAATAATTAAATTATTATTATTTATATTTTTTAATTGAATAAATATGATTTTATTTAATCTCAATAGATCAAATTCATATAATACAATAATTTTATTATTATATTAATATTTAATAATATAAATTTTGTACACATAAATATTTTTCTTTAAATATAGAAATACAAACATTATTACAATAGACTCTTTATATATATATATATATTTTAAGATTCAATAAGAGTAAATACCCCCCCCCCCAAACAATTCCTGATTTTAACTTTAACATATTCGAGGCATTTCAACGTTTATCCGACGTTTCATCATATGTTTGTAAATCTTATCTATGACAGTAACTTTTGAGAATAGAGAGGAATTGAATATGCTTTCGTTAAGGAAAAATATGAGGAGCCAATAAAATATTTATACAATGTGTATAATAAAGATTTAGAAAATATTAGAGATATAACCATTAGTGTTATCTTTTTTTTTTCAGCTGACATTTTTGGGATGAGTGATATCATGACATGGTATTAAAACGCTAGATCCAAAAGGTTAAAAATTCGATTCTAGATAGTATAAGAGATGTTCATTTTGAAAAGATGTTTATTATCACTAGTATTCATATAGTTATTTTAGATAATATAAAAGATGTTCATTTTATAACTCAATAACTTATTGTACATATTGTACAAATAATTCATTATCTCTCTCACAGAATCCGTTCGTTATTTGTCTTTTAACCTTCATCTCAAGTTAAATGCACCGTCCATTAAATAATTGAAACTGACGTGAATTTGCTGCGATAATTTACAAATGCTGTCAAAATTTACATACGGCAGCTAGCCTGCTAGTAATAAGATAAGAATAGTGAATAGAAATAGAAACATTCCAGAAAGAAAAAGAAACAGAAAATCACGAGGAAATAGCTATTCAAAAACAGAATATAATAATCAACCTAACACTTCTAAAGATTGAACTCGTAATCCGTGCAACTCAACTTCAACTTATAATAATATTTATTATTTGAGTTATTAGACTTTAGACGCGAGTTAACAGGCCAAATTCATCTACGAAAGCAATCCGCACAATATTTTAATTTCTATTTTGTACTATAGTAACTAAAAGTATAATTTTATATTTTTTATATAAGTACGTGTCATCAATTTTTATTAAAAATGTATAGTATCTACACGAATAAAATTTCTAAAACATGGGATAGAAAACTTTTACACCATTCACTTCTTCATTCTCACGATAAATAAAAAATATTTTTATTTAAACATAAAATTTTAGTATTTTTGTAGTTATTACTTTCAACTATATTGACAAAGTCTGATAAAAAACTTTTCAAATATTAAAATTTTTTGTGATAAATTTTTACTTTACCAACCATACCTTATAATAATTTACAGTGTAGTTAAACCTGAATTGAACTTCTATAATGATAGACTTCATCTTTATTAACAAGTCTGCTTTAACCAACAGCATAATAATATATGCAATCGTGTCTCAGTCCAATTTGACATAATTTTGTGAAATCGTCCCCATGATGCACGTGTGTTTATTATTATATCTCATGATCTCCCAACAATTTTTTTTTTAGAATCAAACTAGTTTGGATAAGCCAATCGCACCTTGCACCATACTATTTGTATTTTGTATATATAGAATGTCAGTGACTCAAACTCATACACAGTGAAATCAACTCCTCTAGAAATAGTGTAGCTTTTGATTACAGAGATCACCGACTCTCTAGAACCAAATTTCATTCGAACACTAAACTCACCATCTTCCGCCACAACATTGCCTTCGTCTACGACATGCAAACCACTCTTAGTTGGTCAAGGCAAATAAAAGAAATGGTAGTGGTAATTTTAATTAATAAATATAACATATCTATATTCACATACTCAGGAAATTCTGGAGGCATGCATGGCTGCGAGATCTAGAATTCGCATAAAAGACAAAACACCAAAGGGTACTGATTTACAAGTGTATTTGCTTTATTTTCGCACTACCGGATTGCCTGACTCATCTCCGTTATCATTTTCGTAGTTGGCTTTCACTGTCGTTATTGTCTTCTTCCCAATTTATATCCATGAGCTCATCAATATTCACCTCCTCGCCAACCACGTCCGACCTCATATGCTGTTTAAACTCAACGTATAACTCTATCATCGGCACGTGAAATAGGGTTTGTTGATAAATATAGAACATCTGCTGCATACATGCGTCATCAGTGATGAATATTATTTGAAACTGTATCAGCTCACCAAATATTTGTATAGGATTCCTATATAAAATGTTGTCCGCTTTATTTAAAATGTGACTTTGTATGTTCTCACAAAGAATATTTTGCAATTCTACAAAACTCATGGTGCATGGAATAACAAAGAAAAATAGACATTTACAAACAAAAGTCACTCTTTTGTGTGTTTGATATAATTTCACTGTTATAATACACTCACAAATTTGCAATACCTTTCATAACCTCAACTTTATCTACCGAATTTTTTTGACACTACTAATTGTAAAAAACTCACAAGTATAAAAAAAAAGAGAAATAAAAATGAGGTATGAATCACATATGAATTTACAATCGTATTTATAGACAAGACTTTTGATTAAAATATTTTTTTCTATATTTTGTAACTTTCAATAAAAAAATTTAGAAAACATAAAATGCAAGATACGATTTGTTATTTCGAAAAAAAAAAAAAGCTAAAATACAACTTGTGTTTTGTAGACAATCATTTTATAAAAATTTAAATCATCAAATGTAACCTATGTTTTATCGGCTTTAATTTAAAAATTAAAAAAAAGTAAATCACTACCTGCATTTTACTTTAATATCATATTAGTGCGTGTAATTATTTTATACGCATATATTTTAAAAATTAAACTACATACTTTTTATATATATAAAAAAATCAGCCTAAAAATATTGAATTGCGCCATAAAGATAAACAAATAAGATAATCAAATTTTAACATTTTGACTGACTATTTCATTTATTAAACTACTTACAGGCCAACAAAAAAAATTAATTACTCTGACAATAAATATTCTAACAGTAGAACAAGAAAGATACTTACAAATTTGTTGGTGTTTAATTATCACGTGATTAATACCTAAACAACAATGGATCACCTTCGAAGCCATTTCAGATGGAAAGGAGGTTGAGACAAGGAGATCCGCTGTCTCCGTTTCTGTTTGTTTTAGTTGTGGATGTTCTTCATAGGATGATTGGAGAGGCGGTAAGAAATGGACGCATCTCTCCGATGTTAGTTGGGACGGATAGTATTGAGTTGTTCCACTTGCAGTTTGCTGATGATACTATTCTATTCTGCCCGCCTGAAGAGGCGAGCATTAGGAATTATCAGCGACTTCTGCGGTGTTTTGAACTGATGTCTGGCCTGAGTATAAATTTTGAGAAGTCCAACATTATTCCGGTGAACTGTGATAGGGTGTGGGTACATAGGATGTGTATGTTATTGGGGTGTACGGAGGTGTCTCTGCCGATCAGATATCTGGGTATTCCCTGGGTGCAAATCCGAAGAGGGTGAAGACATGGAAACCGGTGATTGACAAGGTGGAGGAGAAGCTGAGTTTGTGGAAAGCAAAGGTTCTGAACAAAGCAGGTAAGCTGGTCCTAATTAAATCGGTTCTCAGCAGCCTGCCTATTTACTACCTTAGCTTGTACAAGATGCCAAAGTCAGTGGCAGAGAAGTTAATTTCCCTACAACGACAATTCTTGTGGAGTTCAGATGGGGGAAAGCAGGGATTGCCTCTTGTAAAATGGGAAGTAATTATGGCTCCAAAGAAGGAAGGCGGTCTTGGGGTTGGGGATGCTGTTATTCGGAATACAGCATTGCTGTTCAAGTGGTGGTGGAGATTCTCAAGAGAGGACTACCCCTTATGGAAGAAAGTGGTTTGCTCCTGCACCAATATAGATCCTGCGGTGATGATTCGAGACCAGCCTGTACCCACTCGAGGAGGTTTTTGGAAGGATATCTGTCAGCTGCAAGTCTGCGAGCCGCGCTTGAGAGAAAAGATGATAAGCGGATTGGCTATGGAGCTTGGGAATGGTAGAACGATCCGATTCTGGGAGGATAGCTGGTTGCCTAATGGAGCATTGAAAGATAAGTTTCCTAGGCTTTTCTCGGTTTCAACCCTTCACGGCGCTGTCATAGGGGACTGTGGGTTTTGGGATGGATTAGAATGGATCTGGAGCTTCCAATGGAGGCGGGAGTTGTTTCAGTGGGAGCTGGATCTGGTAAGACAACTTCATGAGACCTTGCAGCTAGCCAAGCCTACAAGGGAAAGAGAGGATACTGTGATTTGGAAGTTTGATAAAACAAGTGTTTATTCAACGAACTCCTTTGTACAGACGATGCAGGCGGAAGTTCTTCCGGATGAAATCACTAGCTATAGTTTCATGCGCGCCATATGGAAAGGATTCGTCCCTCCAAGGATTGAGCTCTTGTCTTGGTTTGTGTTGGTTGGAAGGGTGAATACCAAGGATCGTCTGTGTAGATTACGTGTTCTTGACCAGAATGACAGGCTTTGTGTACTATGTTCTAAGGCTGAGGAAACTGTATTCCATTTGTTTCTTGGGTGTGATATCACATGGCAGGTGTGGTGTGCCTGGCTGCTTGCGTTTGGTAGGCGTTGGTGCTCGCCCGGTACTCTCAAGGACCACTTCGAAAGCTGGACGACCATGGCAGTATGGAAGGTTGAGAGAAAAAGGTGGTTCATTGGGTTATTTGTTGTTGTCTGGACAATCTGGATAAAAAGGAATGACAGGCTATTTCGAAATAAAGCATCCAGTTTATGGGAAATTATAAACAAGTCCTTTGCTTCTGCTGAGGAATGGATTGGAGGTGAACCTTTTGGTTGTTGATGCCATGTCAAAGTCAACTAGGAGGTGGTTTGTTTCATAAGATACCTAGGAGTTGGTTTGTTTCCTAATTCATGAACTTGTAGCGTCTTGTCTTGCTCCACCCTGTTGTGTTGAGCTCCCTTTAATTCAAAAAAAAAAAAAATACCTAAACAACAAAAAATTTGAATAATATAAATAACGAGATAATTTTTTGGTCTATCCAAGATAAAAAAAAATATCCACTCAAATTGTCTTTTCAAATTTTAACCATCTGTCATTGCTACTTTTTCTAAAAATTCTATCAGCACCATTGCTCTCTAGCCAGTCCTCCACCGGTGTTACTCTCTCCTCACCGGATATCATCGTCGTCCCCCTGGCTTTTCAGTGTCATCGCTGCTTTCGTAACCAGCTCCTGCACAAGCATCGCTCTCTTCCCAGCCAGACATCATCGTCGCTGCCGAGCTCGTGGCCGCCGTCACTACTTCAGCAACCATCGCCACCCGGCGACTTTCTCCTTCACCGGACACCAAGTTGCCTGCTAAGCTTCTTAGTGCCGTCGCTAGCCGCTGCTTCGAATTGTTAGTTGATGGCTAGGGGTTTAATTGATAACCATCTACCTAACTAGAAAAATGAACATTCGACAAATTTTATTGTATCTACTTAAATCCAATTCAAATTAAAAGGAATGAAAAAGAGGATGAGGAGAACCACGACGGTAGATGGAGGATCACGACAAGACAACGTGAGACAGCCGCAATAGCACATAGAGAACATGCGCGATGGCATTACTTGCGCGGCAGCACTCGACAGCGACACCACAACAACTGCGCGGCGCCATAACAACGCCGCCAGAAAAGAAAGACGCAAAAACAGCAAGACAACAATTGCGGTGATAGCACTCCTATACACGTGAATGGAAGAGACAGAGACAGTACAAGAAAGTGATGAAAACGGATGGGTGTGGCTGCACTACGTCATCTAAACGGGCTACGGAGAGGGGAGGACAGCAGCATTTTGAAGTTTTGTGATTGTGAGGGACGGCCTTTGGGTTTGTGCTGCAGAACTGTACTGTATTGCTTCCAGCCTTCCACCATTGCCTAAATCACCTTTTGAATCATTGTTGTCTTGTAAATTAAGAACAAGCAATAATGTAAATAAAAAAAATTAAAATGATGATTTAATTTAATTGATTTAAAATTTAAATTTAAAATCTGATAATAATTATTTAATTAATTAAAAATTTAAATTTTTAAAATTATTATTTTTTATTTTATCTTTTGTATTGTTTATTATATATATATATATATATTGTTTATCTATACTTTAATTTTTATTGTTGAAATTGTTGAGATATGTGAAAACACGTAAATTAGAAGTGAGTCAGAAGTTTGTCTTCTATCAATGCGAGTATACCCCACTGACCATACAATAACTATCAAATAATTCATATCTAAACTTCTAGATTATGTTTAATCAAACTAAATATGATAAATTTTGACTAGAGATAGAGAGAACGCAATTAACTAAAATTAAAGTAGGTCTACGTGTGAAACCTTTGTATTATTATTCAAAGCAAAAACCAGTACATGCATAACGGCATCAACATACTTTGAACACAAGAATCAAAGCCTGTAGATACTAATTAAGGTGATGATGATATTGATTGCACATAACTCATAACTCATAAGTAATCATCATTCATCACCACCACTTATTATTCCATCATTATATAGCAGATATTCATTCTAAAAAGGTCTCAGTTTTGGTATGATGCGGTTGAAAGCTGCAGATACACATTCATATACAGTGTTCGATAACGTTGCCATCACAGTCTGTGACACCCTAACACTATCATCAACTTTAACACAATCCTTGATTTGATCGCTGTAGTGGTTAGTAACATCGCGGAACCTATCCCATAGCATGACGCCACCATAGTTAGGAGTGTGCTTGATGATTGGAAGAACCTTAGTACATAGATCTTGCGGTGAAATATAGCCACCGCTGGGAGCTGCATCAGGTGCAGCGGGTAGCCCCATAAACACCGTGTTGTTGAGCTTCACATAGGAGGTCCATGTATTCCAAGAAGATAAGAGCAAAGATGCGTCGCCGTTACTATATTGGCATGGAGGGTTGTTGTAGAATTGGATGAAGAGGTAATCGAAAAGCCAAGTTCTAATGGCGGTATCAAGGTAGTAATCTGTGAAGAAACATTGTGGTGCTGCCGACAAGTAAAAGTACCTACACACAAGTAACATCCAAAATACTTAATTATTTAGAATAAATAAATTTTACTAATTTATCTACAAAAAAAATTAGTAAATATAAGTAAAACTTGTATAATAATGATAAATATTTTTTAGTATGCACCTGTCTTGCTTTCTGCGTGTATCGAGTTCTCTAGCCAAATCATCCCAATAAAGGTTTGAACCACCTTCAATGTCGAAATCAATGCCATCAAGGTACACACTCCCTAATGGACCCCTTTGGCCATTCAGGAAGTTGTTGTAAAGGTAGTCGGAGACGCTCTTGGCATCTTCCGGCGAGCATAAGGAGTAGGGCCCAACGGCTCCTCCAAGGGAGAGGAACACCTTCACACCGTTTCTTTGGCAATGTTCGATTTCTGGTTGTAGTTTGTCACAAGGGGACCATGGCCCACAGTGGCCAGCAAAGTTCCAATCTGGAGTTCTGCCACAACCGAAAGTGTAGAGAAAGGCGAGGAGCACAATCTCGTAGTTTCCGGTGTCACATGTGGAGGTTAAGGTACCGTCGCCATTGTTCTGGCCCCAGTAGATGGCTATGCCACCTTTGGCATGCGCAGAGGAGAGGGTGAGGAGGAAGAACAGGAGCAATGTTAATGCTTGATGAGTACTACTACTACTCTTGTTGGAAGCCATAGTGGTTCTGTTTTTGGTGCAGAGTGTGGTGCATAGAGACTGTGAACTAATTTATAATGGTTACAATAATTGATGAGAAGAAACTTTGGATCATGTAGTATAGGATTCGTGCACTTTATTTGACTATTCAGAAATTAAATTTTGACTATTCAGAAATTAAATTAAACATGCAAAAGATGTGCTTGATATTAAAAATTGTCAGTACATTCCCCCAAGAAAACTTAATGACCAATCTTATCATGTTGAATCTTGCGTGTATTCAATACACGTGTAAGATGCTGCAGCTACTATCGATTTACTCTACTATAAGATTACTTCAACGTTTATCCGACGTTTTCATGTGTTTGTAAACAATAACCGGTGAGAATAAAGAGGAATATGCTTTTGTTATTATTTGTCTTTTAATTAGGATATCTATATATGATTCTAATTGCCACATCTCAAGTTAAAATACACCGTCCGTTAAATAATTGAAACTGGCGTGAATTTGCTGCATTAAAAACAGAATATAATAATCAACCTAACACTTCTAAAGAGTGAACTCGTGCAACCCGTGTAACTCCAACTTATAATAATATTTATTATTTGAGCTATTAGGCTTTAGACGCGAGTTAACAGGTTACAATAATAATGCATAAAGCAATGTGAGAAAATAGAGTCGCATATACATTGCAGAGATACTTAGATAAATGATAAATCAACCATGGGTAACCAACAAGTGATATGCATGATTTGCCAACAAATTGTTTAGCATAGACTAAAGTTACGAATTATCTATATAAGTTATCAATTGAAAGTTATCTAATGCAAAAGAAACTTTCATAGTTACATAAATATTTTCGAAGCGTAAAATAGCGTCCCATTTTTTCTATCCATTTTCCAGAAATTAATACCAGAAACAAGTTGTCATGCATGTAACAGAAAGCCAGAAGCAATGCACTAAATAGCAATCACGTTACTTTTTGCAATGATTATTCATTATTATACATATGTCAAATACATCAAATTTGAACAAATTAATTTTTTCCAGTTACAAATCCTAATGACTTATGAAAGTGAATCAACTAATCATGCTAGTACACTAATATTGTGATACTGGAAAAGCAAATATACAGCTCCAGAGTCCAAGACACTAGCATCCACCATTTGTGGCTGAAAAACTAAAGTACACATCTTGGGTTATTCTGTTTTGCAATTATCTGTAGAAGCCATGTAAGGTTACTTACATCAAAGATCAGTCACCCTGAAACAATTTCCTGGAAACTGAGCCAGATGCTTAGCTTGATCCCCATCAGCTATGTAATTGTCATAACCTGAACCCCCTTCCCGTTGAATTGAACGCTTGTTTCCTGTCAACGGTGTCTCACATACTCTGTCAGGTAAGATTACTTACATCAAAGATCAGTATTTGAATAAATTAATTCCTTTCTAGTTGTTAAATTAGTATTTCTTTAAATTATTTTATGATTTCAAATGTTTTCTGAAACCTTTTTTTTTTCTTTTTGTAAAAGTTATTGTCTTTTAGTGCTTCTGAAAAAAGGAAATTAATTAGTATTAAATTTAAATATAAGACATATAAAAAATATTAATGACCTAATATTTTCATTTCAAAAATATTGTATTGTGCCATAAAAATAAACAAATAAGATAATAAATAAATTTTACAATTTTGACTGTCTACTTTATTTATTAGAGTACTTACATGCCAACAAAAAAAAATGAATTACTCTTGACAATACATATTTTAAGTTTCAAACAGTAGACCAAGAAAGATACTTATTACAAATGTGTTGGATTTGATTATCACGTGATTAACAATACTGTTGAGATATGTGGAAACACGTAAAATTAGAAGTGAATCAGAAGTTTGTCCTTTATCAATGCGAGTATACCCCACTAACCATACAGTCACTATCAAATAATTATTTATAGAGAAAAAAACAAATTTATACCTAATTTTTTAGTTTGTGAATATTTAAGATGATGAGAATTTAAAAATATATTGAAGTCTCTCATAATTTTTTAAAATTTTGATATATCTATCTCTGAATTTAATTTGTTCAATTTTAAAAAGAGGAGTGTTAGGGTCAGTAATTTTTATGATTTATAATCATCAAATAGTTATTAATGATAATTTTAATAGTGTGAGATTGGTATGAAATTTTATCCAATAACTCACTTTCTTTTATTGGTTACATGCTGGCCAAAATTTATTAAAGTTGCTGGCTCCTAGACTTTTTCTTTTAAAAATTTTCTCACGTGTGTATTCGTATTAACCAGGTTAGTACAACAGGAGTCACGTTTGATTTTTCCGTTAAATCTAAAAGACCCAAATGAACATGAGGGATCAATATATTCAGATTTTGAAAAAGTCAGAGATTTAAATATATTTTCAAATTTTCGATAATTTAAATATCCACAAATCAAAAGGTCAATGACTTATTTGTCCTTTTCTCTTATTCATATCTAAACTTCTAGATTAGGTTGTTTAATCAAATTAAAGGTTAAACTTCTAAATTAGGTTGTTTAATCAAATTAAAGGTTAAGTACGATTTTAGTTATAAGGTAAGAATTGAAAATTTTTTTATCTATAATATTTATTTTGTTTATAAAATTGTCTTTAAAGTTTAATTTTAAAATCGTCATTTTACTAAAATTTTAATTTTTATTATCAAATTATCCCTAACTGAATTTTTGTTTAAAAAAAAAAGAAAAAAAAAACAAGTGAAAGAAAAAGTAAAAAGCGGATCGGGGGTGTTCAGGAAAGAAGAGGGGGAAGGAAATCCGCCGGCAGCCCTCAAGAGTGTCGTCATTCCTTGCGGTTTGCACCGTTGCAGTGCTTCCCTCGTAATTCGTAGCGTCGTTGATCACCGCAAAGCTGTTCTCGTTGCGATTCGCAGTGTCACCGACCACCGTATCTCCATTCTCGTTTTAATTCACGGCGTCGCCACCACTGCCGCAGTCTTTTCCACGCGATCCGCCACCATCACTGCAGCTTTCCTTCCCTCGCGATTCACAGTTCACCATCGCAGCCCCTCCCCCCACCACCGCCGCAGTCCTTCTACTCACGATTCGCAGATCACCTGCTCTCCCTCGAGGTCTTTACAATGCTGTTTCAATTTATTTTTTTTTTATTTTTCAGATTTAAAGGAAGGTGTTTTGTTTCTGTTTATTCTATTGTTATTGTTGTTGTTGTTGATGCTTCTAGTTACTTCTGTTTATTCTTTTTTATTTCATTGTTGTTGTTGATGCTTCTGATTGCTTCTGCTTTTATTTCTTTTGTTGAAGAAGAATGTAAGACTTTGCTTTATTACTTCCTGTTTTTTCTAATTCTCAATGTGTATTGCTTTATTTATCTTCTAGTTGTCTTATTTATCTGTTTTCATTATTCGTATGTATTGCTTTTGCTTCTTGTCTTGTTTATCTGCTCTTGTGATGAAAAAAAAAAACGAAAGAATAGAAAATAAAGATTTTGAAAAAGAAGAGGGAAGTCTTTTGGTTCAAAAAGAACGATTTTAAATCAAGTTAAATCTTAGGGATGATTTTGTAAACAAAAAAAATTAAAAGCAAAAAAAATTTTCAGTTTCTACCTTAAGAACCAAAATTATACTCTGACCCTTAAATTAATATAATACATTTTGACCAAAGATAGAGATAACGCAATTAATTAACCCTAGGTTGATGACTAAAATAAAAGTAGGTCTACGTATGAAACCTTTATTATTCAAAGAAAAAACCAGTACATGCAGAACAGCATCAACATACTTTGATCACAAAAATCAAAGCCTGAAGAGAAGCTAGATACCACAAGGTGATGATGATATTGATCACCCATAACTCATAATAAGTAATCATCATCATCACAACTTATTATTCCATCGTTACATAGCAGATATTCATTCTAAAAGGGTCTTAGTTTCGGCATGATGCGGTTGAAAGCTGCAGATACACATTCAGTTATAGTGTTTGATAACGTTGCCATCAATGTTTGTGAAACCCTAACATTATCATCAACTTTAACACAATCTTTGATTTGATCGCTGTAGTGGTTAGTAACATCGCGGAACCTATCCCAAAGCATGACGCCACCATAGTTAGGAGTGTGCTTGATGATTGGAAGAACCTTAGTACACAGATCTTGCGGTGAAATATAGCCACCGCTGGGAGCTGCATCAGGTGCAGCGGGTAGTCCCATAAACACCGTGTTATTGAGCTTCACATAGGAGGTCCATGTATTCCATGAAGATATGAGCAGAGATGCGTCGCCGTTACTATATTGGCATGGAGGGTTGTTGTAGAATTGGATGAAGAGGTAATCGAAAAGCCAAGTTCTAATGGCGGTATCAAGGTAGTAATCTGTGAAGAAACATTGTGGTGCTGCCGACAAGTAAAAGTACCTACAGAAGTAACACATCCAAAATATTTTGATAAGAGAAAATTTTGAGAACCAGCAGATTTAACAAATTTTAGTACTAAATTATTTAAAATAAATAAATTTTATAATTTATATATAAAAATTTTGACAAGCTATATTGACTTATGTTTGTATGTTTTAATAAATATAAGTAGAAAAAGTACACGCCAATGAATTATAATTTAAATAGTATAATTTTTTCATATTCATTTAAGATGTTGTGGGTTTGAGTCTCTTTATCTTCGGTAAAATAAATAAATAAATAAATAAGCATATGTATAAATTATATATATATATATATATATATATATATTGTGTAAACTTTTTTTAATATGAATTTAAATTATTGTTGATCAAATACGGTATATAAAATGATAGTATTATTTTTTATTATTAATTAATAATATTTAAAAATGTTGACTAAAAATATAGCATTAAACTGTTAAACTAAAAATATTGAACTATTGATTAAAAAGAAAAAATCTAGGGAATAACAATTTTATTAAAATTTGGTCAGTACTTAATCAATAAAAAAATGAGTAATTTTATATTATTAGATGTAATCTTATATCATTAAAAATATTAATAATAACTAATTAATATCTACAAATTATAAAATTTACTGGCGCCTAACACTTCTCGAATAAAAATATTTGTCAATATAAATTAAAATTGTTTACTTTTAAACTTTTTTCTTGTATTGACCATTGATGATTAATTTAGTTGTAATAATTAATAGAAAAAATTTAGAAGACTAACTATAATATAAGCTAATTAAGATAATTTTTTTATTTTAAAATTTAAAAAAATTAAGGTAATGAATTTTTTTTGTAAGAGAATTATCTTTTAAACTAGTTAGCTAAAGTTAATTTCGCTCCTAATTAGTACAAAAGCACAACTAATATTATAAAAGAGAAATATATCCCTCTTAACATAGTATATATATATTACGATGATTATTATTATGATGATTATAATAATTATACTAAAATTAAAATATTATTTTTATTATTTGATAACATTTTTATTTAATTAACAAATTTTATATTTTATATCAATCATTTATATATAAAATTTAATATTTAAAATTTAAATTAATTTTTTTTCATTTTTAATAACAAATTAATTTTTAACAAAAGTTGCACTCTTATTTTTTCTAAAATTTATTATTATTTTTTATGCGTTTTAATATAAAAAATAAAAACAAAAGATGTTGTAAAAATGTAAAAAAATATGAAATTAATTTTAGTAATATTTTTTAAGTATTAATAAAACTTGTGTATAATAATGATAAATATTTTGTGAGTATGCACCTGTCTTGTTTTCTGCGTGTATCGAGTTCTCTAGCCAAGTCATCCCAATAAAGGTTCACACCACCACCTTCAATGTCGAAATCAATGCCATCAAGGTACACACTCCCTAATGGACCCTTTTGGCCAGTGAGGAAGTTGTTGTAAAGGTAGTCGGAGACGTTCTTGGCATCTTCCGGTGAGCATAAGGAGTAGGGCCCAACGGCTCCTCCAAGGGAGAGGAACACCTTCACACCGTTGCTTTGGCAATGTTTAATTTCTGGTTCGAGTTTGTCACAAGGGGACCATGGCCCACAGTGGCCAGCAAAGTTCCAATCTGGAGTTCTGCCACAACCGAAAGTGTAGAGAAAGGCGAGGATCACAATCTCAAAGTTTCCGGTGTCACATGTGGAGGTTAAGGTACCGTCGCCATTGTTCTGGCCCCAGTAGATGGCTATGCCACCTTTGGCATGTGCAGAGGAGAGGGTGAGGAGGAAGAACAGGAGCAATGCTAATGCTTGATGAGTGTTACTTCTCTTGTTGGAAGCCATAGTGGTTTTGTTTTTAGTGGAGAGTGTGGTGCAAAGACAGTGTGAAGTAACCTATTTATAATGGTCACAATAACTTATATACTAGAAGTCTCTAGCATTTAAAATGTGATAAATTATTGATGAGAAACTTTGGACCACGTAGTATAAGATTCGTACACTTGATTAGTTGATTATTCAGAAATCAAATTAAGCATGCAAATGATGTGTTTGATATTAAAAATTGAGTAGTACCTACTATTCTATATTTCTATTCCAAACAAATAATAAAGTAACAATTTTACTAGTTAATCAACTTGGGTTAATCGAGTGGTCAATTTACATATTTGTTTGCTTGAATTTGGATCTTCTAAATTTTGAATTTCTATTTTAGAAGATAAAGTGTGATCTCTCTCCATTTATTTTAGGAAAAGTATATGGAACTAAAAGGTGATCAGCCAAAAAATAAACAAAACCGTTTAATTAGAATCACTTTTTGAATAATATGTTTGAAAACTGCTCCTGGGATCACGGAGCACAAACCAAAACCCGATTTTTCATGGAGCCCAAACACATTTTGGCTGGTTTTTGGCTGATATGCTTTTGGTTCCCTAGTTGTTCTCTTTATTTTATAGGTGGGACAAAAAGAAAATATAAGAGAGAAACCATTCAAATGTAAAAGATCACACTTTATCCTCTAAAGTGAAAATTTAAAATTTAGAGAATCCAAATTCTGTCTGCTTAAGCAAGTGTCAGGAGTTCAAATTCCATATTCTGTATGCATCAATCCATCTATTGGCCAACGGCGAGTGACAAACCCTTAAATGGAGTTCGAGTCGGAAGATACCGTGAACCATAATTTTTTTTTTAAATATTTAAATTTAAATTATTATAAAAAAACATCCAAAATTTAAATAAAAACATTTCAAATCTAAAAAAAATTATTTCTAAAATTTTAAATTAATTAAGGTCAAATTTAATTAGATTCAACCCTAATTATCCTTTAAATAAAGAATCAATATAACTAGTTCAAATCGATTTTAATTGGGCAATCAAATTACAAATTAAATACCCATGAGTTCCGCTACTATTAGCTTAATAGCTTTCATCCTTAGCCCCTTAAGATTTACAAGTCTCTAGTATTTAAAATAAGGTTAAGTATGGTTTTGGTCCCAAAATTTTTTTATTAGAATCGAAATTGTCCCTCTTGTAATTTTCGATTTAAAATCGTTATTAATGTTGCATTTTATTTTAAAATCGTCATTTTTAATAAATTTTTTTTCTAAATGACAAAAATACCATTTTTTATCCACCATTTCATTCTTGTTCTTCTTTAAGGAGAATTGTTCTTCTTCTTCCATTAACAAATTCTTCAATTCCAGATTCAGAACAATTTCAGAATAAAAATTCTTTTTCCATTAATAAAACTCAATTTCAAAATTTTAAATACAGTTAACAAAATTCAATTACAAGAATTAAAAATACCCAAATTTATCTTCAATTACAAAAATAAAAAATCTATAAATTTTGAAAAATGAAAAATAGATTAGAAAACAAGAACAGATTAGGAAAATAAGAAACAAGAACAAGAAATAAGAACAGATTAAAAAAATTCAGAACAAGAACAAGAACAGATTAGAAAAATCCAGACCAACATCAAATTCAATAGCAATAACCAGATGCAGAAGAACAACAACCATGAATCTTGTATACAATTAACCATTAACAGAAATTCAATAACCTAAACTAATTCAACAACAACAACAACAATTCAGCAGCAACTTTCAGCAATTCAATAACCTAAAATCAACTAACAGAAAATTAAAATCCAGCTAAACTAACCCAGAATCAAATCAAGGGGCTGGAGGGAGGGTAACAGGTAGTGGTGGCTCTGATTCCTTCTGCGACAGGGACTGAGGGAGGGAAAGCAGGGAGGCTCGCTGGCGGTGGTGAAACAGAGGAGACTCCACGTTGCTGCGTGGTGGTGAAGCAGGGGAGGCTCCACGTTGCTGCGCCATGGTGAAGCAGGAGAGGCTCTCCGGCGGTGAGCTCTGGTTCGAGGAGATCTAAGACAGGGAAGAAGAGAAGGAGGGGAGAGGGTCGCGGTTGATCTGGACAAGAGAGAGGCAGCGGCTGCAGCGGCGGGACGGCAAGACTGCGGCGGCAGGACGGCGGCTTCCTTTCCCCTTTCATCGTCATCATCATCAGAGTTCTGGAGGAGGCGGCGGCGACGACGAGGTCACGGCGTTCGAGGAGATCTGAGACAGAGAAGAAGAGAAGGAGGGGAGAGGGTCGCGGTTGATCTGGACAAGAGAGAGGCAGCGGCTGCAGCGGCGGGACGGCAAGACTGCGGCGGCAGGACGGCGGCTTCCCTTCCCCCTTCATCGTCATCATCATCAGAGTTCTGGAGGAGGCGGCGGCGACGACGAGGTCACGGCGTTCGAGGAGATCTGAGACAGGGAAGAAGAGAAGGAGGGGAGAGGGTCGCGGTTGATCTGGACAAGAGAGAGGCAGCGGCTGCAGCGGCGGGACGGCAAGACTGCGGCGGCAGGACGGCAGCTTCCCTTCCCCCTTCATCGTCATCATCATCAGAGTTCTCGAGGAGGCGGCGGCGACGACGAGGTCACGGCGTTCGAGGAGATCTGAGACAGGGAAGAAGAGAAGGAGGGGAGAAGGTCGCGGTTAATCTGGACAAGAGAGAGGCAGCGGCTGCAGCGGCGGGACGGCAGGACGGCAGCTTCCCTTCCCCCTTCATCGTCATCATCATCAGAGTTCTGGAGGAGGCGGCGGCGACGACGAGGTCACAGCGGCGACGACGGAGGCTCGCCAACGCCGTCCCCCTCCCCCCGTTCCCCCTCCCCCTCTTCCCTTCCCCTCCCCTCCCCCTTCGTATACCCTTTTCTTCCACACAAACCCCCCCCCACGCGTTTTCTTCCCCCGCGAACACGCGTTTTTTCTTTTTTTTTTAAAATTTTATAATTTTTATTATTAAAATAGGAATAGGGTTAGTTTAGGAATAAAACAAAAAATTTTATTAAAAAAGATGATTTTAATACGAAAAAAAACGTTAAGGACGATTTTAAATCAAAAATTAGATGAGGGACGGTTTCGATTTTGGCGCTAAACTTTTGGGACCAAAACCATACTTACCCCTTTAAAATATGATCAATTATTGATGAGAAACTATAGATCACGTAGCATAGGATTAGTACACTTGATTATTCAGAAATCAAATTAAGCATGCAAAAGATGTGTTTGATATTAAAAATTGTCAGTACAACCCCCCCAGAAAAAACCTTAATCTACCAATCTTATCATGTTGAATGCTTGCGTATTCAAGTATTCAACACCAGTGTAACATCCTTTCGAGGCATTTCAAAGTTTATTCGACGTAATAAAGAGGAATATGCTTTTGTTATTTGTCTTTTAACTTTCAGGATGTATATGATGCTAACTGCTACATCTCAAGTTAAAAATTAAAATACACCGTCCATTACTAAATAATTGAAACTGGCGTGAGTTTGCTGGAATTAATTTATAAACATTTACATACGGCATCTAGGCAGGTATTATTGTAGTAATAAGATATAGAAATAGAAACAGCCTTCCAAAAAGAAAAAAACAGACAATTACAAGGAAATAGCTATTCAAAAACAGAATATAATAATCAACGTAACACTTTTAATTTAGATTTAACTCGTGCAACCCGTGTAACTCAACTACAACTTTTATCTATTATTTGAGCTATATTAGACTTTAGACGCCAGTTAACAGGTTACAATAATGCATAAAGCAATGTCAGAAAATAGAGTCGCATATACATTGCAGAGATACTTAGATATATAAATGATAAATCAACCATGGGTATCCAACAAGTTATCATGCATGATTTGCCAACAAATTGTTTAGCATGGAATAAAGTTACGAATTATCTATATAAATTATCAATTGAAAGTTATCTAATGCAAAGGAAACTTTCAATAGTTACACAAACATTTTCGAAACGTAAAATAGCGTCCCATTCTTTTCTATCCATTTTCCAACAAGTTAATACCAGAAACAAGTTGTCATGCATGTAGCAGAAAGCCAGAAGCAATGCACTAAAAAGCAATCACATTACTTTTTGCAATGATTATTCATTAATATACATATGTCAAATACATCAAATTTGAACAAATTAAATTTTTCCAGTTACAAATCCTAATGACTTATGAAAGTGAATCAACTAATCATGCTAGTACACTAATATTGTGATACCGGAAAAGCAAATATACAGCTCCAGAGTCCAAGACACTAGCATCCACCATTTGTGGCTGAAAAACTAAAGTACACATCTTGGGTTATTCTGTTTTGTAAGTTTAGCAGCTTGCATATACAAATTATCTGTAGAAGCCAGGTAAGGTTACTTACATCAAAGATCAGTCACCCTGAAACAATTTCCTGGAAACTGAGCCAGATGCTTGATCCCCATCAGCTATGTAATTGTCATAACCTGAATCCCCTTCCCGTTGAATTGAACGCTTGTTTCCTGTCAATGGTGTCTCACATACTCTGTCATAGCTTGCCCTTTTCCGCTTCTCATTTGGCACCTTTCTAAAGGGGTCTGTCTTTGGTTTCATAGCCTTGTGTTTTGGCGCCCAAACTCTCTGCAAATCAGGTATCCAACTTGTGAAAGATGAGAACCTACGTGCCCTATCTCTCCTTTCCTTAGCTTCAATTAGTTTTCGGCCATGATCTTCTTGAATAGCCCTTTGGAGTTTTCCAGTGTCATTATTCTGCAACTGAAAGGGCTCGTTTTCTGATGAAATGGGTCCATTACTGATATCATTTTCACCCATTTCATCTCTGTATACTATTTGGTTCAAGGGTTTATCGCTGTCCTCACTGTTAAGAAAATTATTAGGGGCTTCCTCCACATCTGCAAACAGCAGCAGGTCCATTTTGTTGTAGATTTTGTGGACCACGTCTTCAAGAGTGTGAGAATACCTGCAATTTTGAGTCTATCATTAGTCTACCTGGTTTGTTTGTTATGCACTCATCTACTTAGTTCCATTTTTCTTGTTCTTATGGTAATTAGTTTTCCTGTTAGTGAACCTAGATTTGGTAACAATGATGCTGGTATTTTGACGTTTCCATCAGTATAATAAAATAAAAGTATGAAACCTAGTGTTATGAATCCCATATCTATCAGCGATATACTTTATACAGTTTGATCTTTCTATTTTTCCTTGATCCTATATATATTCATTTTCAACAGTTTCTATGGAGAAAGATAAAAGTATGTCTGGTTTGGGTAGAAAGACAACTACTAAGCAATTATAAGTTACTCTGCACTGCAATAACTAAAAATACTACACTCTTTCCATACTGAAGTATACTTTCAGGTAACGTACATCCCTCCATTTTTAACCCTATCTCCTTTACATAGTAAAATGACTATAAAATTATAGGGGGGTGTGTATATATAGGAATAACTGCAGCGAATGAAAATAAAATAAATAGCTAACACTTCAAAAATAATATTTAAACTTTCAGAATAATTATCAACCATCGTGCAAAACACCCCAATCCATGTGTAAAAACCTGTACCTGCTTTTGATGATCTTTGCCACATAATTTTCAAGGTTCCAATCACCAAAGAAACCCCCTTCCATGTGGCAGTGCATGTCATCCAAAAGCTGGCATATTTTCTTGACAAACTTGTGTTTACTAGAATCCTCGACTCCACTTCCAACCTCTGATTGTAAAATCTCCATCCGAAGCAAAATCTGCAGCTCATATCTAATGGTGATTAAGGAAATACAAGAAATAAAAGTACCGCAAATTTTACAACTGTTCAACACATCATATGCAGAATTAAAGGAAAACTTTGTCAAAGGATACTCTCTAGCTGCATGCTCTGTAACTTGTTTAGAAAGTCTTGGTTCAGAGGCCTGAGAGAAAGAATTTCTGCTTTTATACTTTGCTGCCAACTCTTTTGGTTCTCTCAATAGAAATTTTATCAGTTCAGATGCAACAATGCTACTGGAAGGAGCATTATGACCCTCATTACTGATTTCCCTATCATCATGCTGACCTTCAGAATTTGTTTCTCTGCCACCCTTCTGGCCCTCAGAATTGGTTTCTCTGCTATCCTTCCGACACAGCCAATAGATAGATGAATTCACAAGTCGCTTTGCCATAGCCCCAAGGTCTATATCTTCTGATTCAATCCCCTGTTGGATCTTGGTGGAAAGATTACTGAAAAATTCTGCGGACGTTTCTAACCTACAGTCAAGCACAGCGTCATCCTGTATTCTAGAAGCCTCGGTGTTAATCCCAGCTGAGGCAGATGAGGATACCGGCTGTTCAATATTTGGAGGTGACTCAGTTAATTTATCTTTATTCTTTTCTGCAATGATCTCATTTGACTTTGGTGTTTCTGACAAATTTATTATATCACTACAGCTAGACTTCTTTATCTGTTTCATCCACCATTTCAAAAACTTCAACTTTTTTGACTTGCTACTTTCAATGACTGAATAAACATCCTTCAAATCCATTTCAAATTGATTACATACTGATTCACAGAATGAGCTCCATGTAAGGTTTTGAAGTGATTTCAAATCCATCTTTTTCTTTTCCCCATGACCCTCATTAGCTGCATCACTCTCCTTAGCTTGAGAATCCAAGAAAACCTTGTCCTTCTTAGATTTGCGATCAGATTTAAAAACCCTGTGTTCCATTGTCCTTATATATTGAACCGTATTTGCTCCACCTATATCATTATCCATATCTGGATCCCCTAGTACAGATAAGAGAGCAGAATAAACAGTAAAAGGCCTCAGAACACCCATACATGAACCACCATTACCATTGGTGAGAGACACCAACGCCCAGCAACCTTCTTTACAAAGAAAACTCAAGAGGATTTCCCAAATGGGCACTGATTTTCTCCTCCACTGGAAACCAAATTCAGTAGCAAGCATCTGAAGAACCCTATCTGCAAAAAACTGATCTGAATTTTCGTCCTTTTTCTTCTTAGATTCTCTGAAAACCTCACGCACCATAACAGATTCAGATAAGCATTCCCTCACATTCACAAAAGCATCAGACTTCTGCACAGCCTTAACCTCAAATTTAATGATTCCATCCGAAAACTGTTTCCGAAATCTCTCATTTCTCTGACAAACTGCTCCTTGCGAATTCACCAAATCCGGATTAAACCTAGCATCACCACACCTACGTGGAATTTTCAAATCCACTAACTCAAGATCACAACAATTGAACTGAATAGGAATCCTATTCACATCTAACATCTGAAGACACAGCTGCACTTGAGCTTTCTTAGACGAACAATCATTAGAATCAAGAGAACCCCAATAAACCCCAATTTTGGGGTAAATCAAGCCAAAAGGAACAAGAGCAGAACCAAGCACAATCGAATCTGCACCACAAAAACCCCAACCCAAACCCTTAACCCCCCTCTCAAAAAACCCACGAACCCTTCCAATTTCACCACTATCACCGCACTCAGATTCAAATCTAGCACTAGCGCTAACACTAACCCAACTACAGTGAATATCTCTAGAACTAAACACATCCCTAACACTCCCAAAGAACTCAGAAAACATCTCGCAGAAAGAATACTCATCACCGACCTCTCTATCAAGAAACAAAGACAATTGTTCAAAGGAATTGCATAGGGGAGAGAACAAGAGTACCAAACTGGAAGGTACTGGAGAATCGAGACTTGAATCGGGATCCCAAGCATAGTCGTGGATGAGCTGGCGCAAGGTGGAGGCGATGTGCGAGGCTTTGGGGGATGAAATGTGGTGGCGGCGGAGGAGAGAGGGGAGGGAGGAGAGGGCGTTGGAGAGGTGGCGGAGGGTGGGGGAAGGGAGGTCGAAGGAGAGGGAGAGAGGGATGGAGAGAGTGGAGGATGAGAGGAGAGGGGAGAGGGATGACAAGAAGAGCCTGAAGGAGAAGAGTGCTGTGGAGAGAGAGGGGAAGGAGAGGAGTGTGGCGGCGGAGGAGAGGATGGCGGAGGTGTAAGGTGTGGGGTCAGGTAGGCTGAGTAGTGGGTCCAAGTCGATGAGGAGAACGATGCGTTCGGTTTGGGAGTAGCGTGTCACTGGATCTGGATCTGCCTCTGAAGAACCCATTCACAGTGAAGATGAAGGTGAAGGTGAGGGTGGTGGTGGAAATGGAATTGGAAGAAGAAGAAGAAGAAGAAGAAGGGAAGTTGGAAAATCGAAAATTGAGGTGGCAGTGAAGGGAAAGTGAAGATGGTAACTGGTGCCGGCACGGTGGAGAGAGAGAGAGAAAGAGTGTACAAGTTTGCTGCAACTTCAAATTTGGATTGAAGGGGATGAGTGATGAAACGGTGTCGTTTGTAAAGTGGTTTCGAGAAACTTTGCGCTTAGGCGGGAAATGAAATATTGGCGCCACATCCTTCAAATTTTGTACACTAAATTAAATATTCAAATTTCAAAGTGTAATATTATTTAAATTCATATTATTAAAATTCTGATCAATTAAAAAATAATTTATTCTTATAAATCTAAATCATTTATATTGTATAAAATAAAATATAATAAATATATAGCGAAAATCTCGAAATCTATTCATGCA
Source organism: Arachis hypogaea (assembly GCF_003086295.3). Lineage (NCBI taxonomy): Eukaryota > Viridiplantae > Streptophyta > Magnoliopsida > Fabales > Fabaceae > Arachis > Arachis hypogaea. Next base: position 151,445,151 of record NC_092054.1, on the reverse strand, counting down.
CTAAAAACTGTAACACTTTTAATTTAATAAGAAGTGTTTAAATTATAACTTACGTGTCTGCTAATCAATCCACTCCAAATTAGGTGATTTTGTAGTGTTAATTTCTTCATTTATATATTTATTTTTTAATATGTAACCTAAAGGCTAAAGCTATATTTATTTTTTGGATTTATGAACAAAACAAGTTTATGTTTTTGGTAGAGAAACAAGTTTGTAGCTTGTACCATGAAATGGGTCTGATCATTGATCAATTATAAAATCACCAGATTGCTTGCTGTATGGGCTTGCCACTCACCTATTATTATTAATGTATCTGACTCAAATTTTCGATGCATTGACCATGACCAAAAACAAAAAAGGTCTACCAATGGTTTTGCTAAAAAACAATCTGAAGATGCTTAATGAAATTGCTTTGGAGTTTGGACACATGTATTTCTGACTTAAGAATAAATAAATAAAGAACAGCATATGTAATTATGTATACACATTATTCAACCATGCTACATGTACACTAAAATTAGCCATTATAATTAATTATTTATATAAAATATATATTAAGATATAAATACATATTTAAAATAAATTAAATCACATATATTTATACAAAAATACATTAATAACTGATTTTAGTGATTGATTTTATTGTATAAATAATACTTTTGATACACATTACATCAAATAAATGCTACTGAATATCCCAGTTCACATATACATCAAATCTTACCAATATACTCTTGCCTAAGTTCCTATTAAATACGAGAAAAAAACATATCTCTAGTTTCACCAAACGTGTAAACTTAGCTAATCCAGTGATGCAGACAATTAACTCCGACATGCAGTACAACAAATTAAATTAACAATGTGCTTAGTGTTTAGAATGTTGTGGAACACAGACAAATGTTGAAAACATAATCTTACCAGCAGCAATATAAAGAATTCCTTAGACCAGAGTATTTGACACCTACAACCATCAAGAAAAGTATGCCATATACCCATGTAGGGTCTTCATGAGCCCAGTGAAATCGGGTTTGATGTAACCCAGATTCGACTCGAAATATATATCGGGTCTATTTGTTAGACCCGAACCCGATCCTAGATCCGATGAAACCTACACACTTTCGAGCCATGATTATACCGGATAAAAATCGAGTGAAAACCGGACCGTTAACATTACTTTCTTGTATAAGCTAGCATGTGAAAATATCTAAATTTCTAAGACTCTAACCATTATTAGACATGGTAAAATTCACTTGAAAAAATATAATAAGAACCAACCCTTCCCAAAAATTAAAGCATAACTACAATCAATACTAATATTGTCTAATAACTCCAAATATTTAAATAAATACAAATAACATAATATTATACATTAGTCTAAAGTTTTATGCATTTTAAACATAAAACATTAACTTATAGTCTTATAATGACTAATAACACAAAATATTAAGGTTTACAATACTTAAATGCCACATAAGAATAGACATCATCCATTACTAATAACACAAAATATTGATTGTGTATGATGATCGGGCCACCGGGTCGAGTTTGGATGACCCAAACTATGGCCCGAACCCGACTCGAAATAATAACCGGGTCTATTTTTAAGACCCTTACCCGACCCTAGACCCAGTGAAATCACACCAAATTAATTCCTAAAAAATTCGGAGCTGGGCCGGGTCTTCGGACCGGACCGGGCCATGAACACCCCTATACCCATGAGTCCCCTTGTAAGATCACTTCAAAATGTTGTATCAATTATTAACATATAGTGATATACATGCCAACTTAATTGGCAATGACATGATCCTTAACATCATCATCAAGTGTTACATTTGATTCCCATTTAACGGACCTCAGACTTGGTCCAAGTATAATACACTTTTCTCTACTTCTAAATTCTAACTACATTTTTCGTTGCTTCTTGTCAATGCCTTAGAAAGAATCAGAAGTGCTAACTTGCAAAAAAGAAAAAATGGTCTTTCAACTTCAATGTGATTCTGCTGACTGAAAATGAGACCAATATTCCTTAACAAGCTGCCCAAAAAGTGATCCTTCCCTCTTCATCAAGTTCATTGGCTCATCATACTCTACCAGTTTTCCTGCACAATAATAGAATTCTGGTGAGGAACAAGATCTATGACTAGTTTCAAAAAGCATTTGCACAATCATATTGATGATGCTAATGGCACATGGCAAGTGGCAGTTAATATGCAACTTACCATCACTGATGGCAAGAACCTTGGTGCAATCCATCACAGTTGGTATCCTGTGAGCTACTGTGATTACAGTACAATCTGCAAATTCAGTCCTAATGGTTTTCTGCAGAATCAAATCAGTTGCATTGTCAATTGATGCAGTTGCTTCATCCAGCACTAATATCTGACTTCTCCTTAGAAGTGCGCGCCCCAGACAAAACAACTGCCTTTGTCCCATACTCCAATTCGCTCCGGCTTCAACAACTGGAAAACAGATTCTTCTAAGTCATAAGTAATTAGGCATGAATTGAGCAGTGCAAGATTGTAATAGCAAAGGTTGAAAAAAGTTCACCTGAGGAATCTAATCCCTCTTCTTTCTCTTGGACAGCCTCTCGCAATTGACACTTCGCAAGAACCTTCAAGTGGAAGCCACAATTAGTACATATTTACTATGCAAAACAGAGATAAACAGGAGAAAGGCTTCTACTTGTCACTGATCAAACAACATGCTTAAAACAAAAGGATTATACATTACCTCCCAAATCTCTTGATCAGTGTATTGCGATAAGGGGTCCATATTGTATCTGACTGTTCCATTGAAAAGAGTAGGATCCTGAGGTATGATGCCAAAACGTGACCTCAAATCATGAAGTCCAATGGAACTAATATTAATACCATCAACTATGATCTCTCCACCGGCCGGCTCCACAAGCCGGAATAAAGCGCCTATTAGTGTCGACTTTCCACTACCTGTCCTGCCAACAATACCAATCTTGTGTCCTCCTTCAAATGTGCATGTGATTCCACGGAGTACAAGAGGTGCATCAGGTCTATATCGAATCTGTTTTGGAATTATCAACAAGCAAATTGTGTACTTCAGTTCAAGTTCCATTATTTCAATGCCTTCATGCACAAGTTTTTCTAATAACTAACAACTATAGGTACCTGCAAATCATGAATTTCCACTTTTCCCTCAAGTGGCCAATTTGTTGGAGGACGATTTCCTTCTATAATTTCTGGAGCCTCACTTGGTATATGCATATATTGATTAAGCCTCTCCACTGATATTATGTAATTTTCTATGTTGCACTGATTTTGAATTGAAAATACTAGTGAAGCATTAAGTGTAAGGCCATATGAGAGAGCCATGCCAATAAAACCTGGAAAATAACACCAAAGTTTCAAGTTAGAAAACTTTCTTGAAAAAGTGCTTAAGTTTGAGGATATAGACATAATTTATAAGCCATTAGACAAAACACAGAGTGACATTGAACTCAAGTCTCACCAGATGTGAAAGTTCCAGAGGGAAGTACAACCATGCAAAGTGCTGCAGATGCAAGAACAACTGCACTGACTGTTTCCAACCGCTGAATGAACCACTCATTTGCTGCAAAAGTATGGAAAAAAGGACTAGCATTGACATCAATCAAATGAAGATTTTTTGCAAAAAAACGATCTTCCTCCTCAAAAGCCCTTATTGTCACAGCTCCAGCTACAGATTCAGCTAGATGATTAGCTACATAGGATTTTGTTGTGCCATTGAGCCGCATCAATTCTTTCGCAGTAGCAAAGTAATATCTCTGTATTAGAAGTAAGTATTCTTAGTAAACTTTCCAGAAAAGAATATAACTTTCACATTAAAAGTAAGAATCTGTTACCTGCAAGCGAATTGCAAAAATAATCATCGGTATAGAGACAAACAAGACTTGCCAAGTAACAACTGCTAAGACTGTAAGATTAGCATAACAGTTAGAAGTAGCTGCAACAGCAAAAAGAAGGCCAAATGGGACATCAAGATCAACAATGCTGAGATCCCCAGAAACCTGAACAACAAAATAACGGTCAGTCAAAACACTTCCATTGCATACGGCTGCAAGAGAAAATAGTTTAGTATGCTTACCCTGCTAAGTATCCGTCCCAAGGGGGTGGAGTCATAAAATGCCATTGGTGCGCGAAAGAGAGAATTCAGAAGCTGTAGAAATAATGATTTTGATGACTGAAGTCCCATAGCAACTGTAAGAAGACTTCTCACCAACAAGAATAATGTTGAAGTAAATCCAATCAACAAGTACACTAAAATCAATTTCAAAGTGCTGACATGAGGATTGTCAACATTGGCAGCCATCCATGAGTTTTGCGATATCTGACCAATCACAAATGTAATCTGAGAAATGACAGCCACAGAGAAGTACACATATCCTTTGTTCTGATTCAGATACTGTAAGTAAGGCCGGAAGCCTTGGTTTCCTTTCTCTCTCTCTTCTTCCTTGATTAGCTGATCTCCTTTTGATGCATCAAACTGCTTCTCCACATAAGTTTTCCTAATCTCTACTGCAGAATTAGAATTTCTCTGGGAAGAAGTAACATCCATAAGCCGGTCAGAACCAGCAGTCTCTTTGTGAGCACTGACAAGGTCCTGAAATTCTTGACTTGAGGCCAAAAGATCATGATAAGGAGCAGCTTGTAGGATTTCACCATCTGACATCAACTATAATGTAGAATGGTGTTAAGGACCGAAACAACAATTGAATGATGCAGATGCACAAATCAAATAAATAAGTGAAAAAATTAGTCATGAACAACCCCATGTGACATCAAATGTGAAAAACGAATTAATTAGTCCATTCATAATTCAATTAAAAAAATCACAAAATCATAACTTTAGAACTTGTTATATATTTAAAATCATCATATATTTTTACAAAAATAAAAGGAGAGAAGTATGATATAAAATTAAACAGTGGTTTAAGATTGCCAAATTACCAAAACAGAATCAAATGCAGGAAGAAAGTCAACTTGATGAGTGACAAGCAAAACTGTCTTTCCTGCAAGTCCTTGCATGATGTATTCCTGCAAAGTTCCAAATAAATCCTTCAGTAAAGAGAAAGTAAACAACACTAGAGAAATTAAATGCAGTATGTAACAAAAGGAATTTGTCATTACATTAAACAGATTTGTGGCAGTATGTGCATCAACAGCACTGAATGGATCATCCAAGAGGTATATATCAGCATTCTGGTAAAGAGCACGAGCGAGCTGAATCCGTTGCTTCTGGCCTCCACTCAGGTTAACCCCTCTCTCCCCTATCTCAGTGAGATCACCATGGGGAAACAACTCAAGGTCCTTTATTAGTGAAGACCTATGCAGAGTTTCTCTATATTTTTGAGTATCCATTGCTGATCCAAACAATATGTTATCCCTTATTGTACCTGTCTGTATCCATGCTGTTTGAGAAACATAGGCAAATTTGCCATAAACTTCAATCTGCAATTCAGAAATAGAGAATCAGATAGATATCTTTCAAATAAATATAATGCACTCTCAATAGGGGGAAATAAGCTTACAGTTCCCTGAGTATTAGGAACTTCTCTGAGAATTGCTGCTAACAGTGTTGATTTTCCTGATCCAACCTCTCCACAAATAGCCAACTTTTTCCCTGGCCTAACCTCTAAGTTGATATTTCGCAGTGTCGGTTTTGATGCATTATCTTCCCATGAAAAGTCAGCAGCCTTGATTGAAATGGAGCCCCTCATGTTGTCGCTGAAACTCTTCTTCTTGACATTTGCATTTTGCAGTTCAGATGCCTCAAGGAACTTTACAAGCCGGGCAAACGCAACTCTGGCCTGAATGACCACCCCAATGACATCAGGAATGGTTCTAATTGGATCTTGAACAAGGCGCAAAGTTGCCACAAAGGTGAAGACATTGTTAGCATGCAGGGGAACGTTAAGAAAGTAACAAGCTCCAAAGGAAGCAGCGGATACCAACACAGGTGAGGACCAGAAGAGAAAGGTGTTGTAGGCCTTGCGCAATAGCACTGCAGACAACCATTTCAGCTCCACATTCCTCAATCTTTCAATAGAATCCTTGAAGTTGGTTTCCCATGCATACAATTTCAGCACCTTCATATTCAGAAGAGCCTCAGAAGTAGCCTTCAACCTCTCATCTTGTGCCACCATGAGTTTGCTTTGAAACTTATGCTGCAACTTTGCAAGTGGAGTATTGCAAAGCACAGTGAAAACTATCACCACCAAGGAGGCAATTGTAGCTAGCCCGACGGCGCGAAAAAGTATTACCAAGGAGATGCATAGCTGGACGCTAGTCGTCCATGTCTGGTGAAACCAATAAGGAAATTCTCCGATTCTATAAGCATCCACAGTCACATAGTTCATGATCTCACCACCAGAATGATTCAATCTTGCAGAATTTGATAACCTCAGTTGTTTTTTATAAATGGCTGCAGTGAGCAGAGATTTAACTTTCACACCTATCAGTCTGGCTCGGAAGTACCACTGCCTTTGTGATAAAGATTCTATGACCTTCGTAAAGAAAAGTGATATGGCCAATACAAAACCTTCATATTTGAAGCTTTCATTGCCCTCAGCTACCAGTATGAAGGAATTCAGAAGCAGTGGACCAACAGAAATAGCAATCACCTTAAGCAATGCAAAGAATCCTGATATCAGAATTTCTCTCCGGTGGCATAAAACTATAGTCCACAAAATCGATGATTGCAAAGAGGGATCATTCTGTTTCTTCCTGTTCAAGTGGTCTAGAAACAGCAAGTAACAACTTTCTGCTTGATCTTGCTCTCGCAACTTTGGGATATCTTCTTCCTGAAGTGTTTTCTCTTTACCCCTCTTCATCAAAGGATTCATCCACCAAAATGACATGGTACTAAAGAATCCAGCTCTTCCATATAGAGCATCGTTGTTGATAGAACCAATTTTGTTGGACTCACCATTCAAAGGAGTGTAAAGGCTTTCATCAAGTTCCATGTCAGTTTCCCTGCATTTATATGTGCAAAGCAACAATAATATTGCCCCTGGGAAAGATAGAATATCTAAAGCTACCTTAAGGGACAGGTCTTTGCTACCAATTACATAAAACAAGGAAAAAGCACAGGAAATGCCAGAAACCAAAAAGATAAGAACAGAGAACATCCTTAACCATGGTCTTTGAAGCTGTTTTAGGCCAAGATTTATTGCTATGCTGACTGACAACCATGTCAATCCTTGAAAGAATTCTAGCAACCACAGATCAAGAGGCAAAGAAGTGTTGGTTTTCCTCAAATTCTCCACTAAAACCCAAATGCCTAAGCACAAATGCACCAGGCCAAGAGCACCATTGGCTATGGCAGAGACTAGATGCAATTTTGAAAGTCTTCGTGACCCTGTTAGACCATGTAACGGTTTGGATGGTAACTTCTTGATCATAATGAATAGGAGCATGAGAAGAAGCAACACATCAAAGCAAGATATCAAGAAGTGGTTGATGCATGAGGAAGGATCAACCAAAAACTTGAAATCATAGCTGCATGTTTCTTCCCCACAGAACATGCTCCAAAACCCCTCCATTTTTTCGGCCTTCTCTTCGTTACTTAAATTCTGTGTAAAAGAGAAAAATCTGTCAGCTAAATCATGCGTTCAATGTAAAAAATTTTGACACGAACACAAAGAATGGTGCAGAAACAAGATTTAGTGAAAGAAAAACATCCCAAGGGTGAAACTAACTACAAGAAGAAGTAGGTAAGAATATAATGACAGTGAAAGATTCAAAGAGCGACATCTGAGTGACTCAACCGGAGAATTCATCATCTAAATTCTTGTAAAATCATGAATTTAGTTAGACTCATGAGCTAACTCGAGAATTTGATAACCGAACTTATCAGAAACCATTCAATGCAAAATGCAAAGCCACAAAAGAGCTGGTTTCGGCATTGATCATTCCAAGAAGAATCAGAAAAAGAAAACAGAGTATGTATGATTATATTATACATACACACTATCGTTCAAAAACTTACTGCAGGACAAAAACACAAACAGGAAACAAGAACCGATTAATGGAAGAAGAAAAATAATACTATCATTTGAAAATTAGAAAGCAAGAAGTGTAAACGTAAAAATTTTTTTTTTATTGGTTCAAAATAATGGATGGCGTATAAACAAACCTGTAGGTAGTAGACTTAGAAAGCCGAAAGTGTGGCGGAGAGTGAAGACGTTTTGTTGTGTCTTAGCAATTAGCATATACTCATACTATGTTCTTGAATTCAATTAATTAATAATAATTAACGTGTGAGGAAGAAGAGGAGAAGGCGGTGGTGTTAAATGAAATGAAGAGAGAAGTGAATTTGTAAGTGCATATGAGAGGAGCATGATGGCGTCATAGCTGACGTCCCGTACTCTCATCTTCTTTGTAATTTACGTTTGGAAAAATTGAGATGGAGATGGAGAAGTAGGAGCAGGTAGCCTAAGCCTAGTGACAAATCGTTGCCGCGGTTCCGATTCTACAAGACTACAACCCACGACTTAATTGCCACACACTACAAGCCACTCATTTAAACATTTACTATAGGAAATTTTTGAAGTGTATCGTCATATCGGTGTTTAAGTGATTTTTAACCATTGATTTTAATTATAAAAAATATATATATAATATATATAATTAAGATTAACGGTTAAAAATTATTGATACATCGGTATAACGGTACATTTGAAAATTTTTTTTTACTATATATTATATCAAATTATTTGTAATCTCATGAAAACTAAGTTAGATTAAGATGAATACCTAATTCGGTCCCTAACAATTATCTCGAAGAGATTATGAAGTTTTCAAACAAAAAAAATACTTAATTCGGCCTCTGATCCTTACTTTTATGAAACTAATTAGTGTCTGTACTAAAAAAATACACACAGGAATCAGTTCCATAAAAATAACGCTTAAGAGCATAAAAGAGTATTTTTTTTTTTGTTAAATGTCTCATTGTTTTTCAAGATAATTGTCAAAAATTATTTAAAATTTTTTTCTTAAATTAAATTTATATGAAGTTAATGGTTAAAAATTATTAAATAATTTAATAAATTTAACTAAATTATTATTTAACAATTTTTAATTATTAAATTCACGTAAAATTAACTGCACTTAAATTTTTATTTTTTAATCCACTCACACTTAAATGGTAAAAAGTTATTTAATTATATTTGTTTTGTATTATTTAAATAGTAATTATTTACTAATGGATATTTTTTTAATTTACCATGTCTGACACGCGTATTTTCTATGTCTAACTGTGTTTTAATAAAAAAAATTTAAATATATTTATACATATCTAAATATCATTATGTATTAATATGTCTCGTCTTATTCTTAAAATAAATTTAAAAATAATATATATTATTAATTATTAAAATAAAATATATTTAAATATTTTATATAATTAAAAGAAATATTAAAAATAATTAAAAAATTTATTTTATATTTTTAATATAAATACTAAAATATCATCATAATTTATTTAAAAAATATTTTATATTTTATATATACAATGTATTTCTGTGTTCTTATAAAAATTTTAAATTCTTATGTTTTGTGTGTTCTGTGTAGTGTGGTCCGTATATGTGTGAGGATCCATTAGGTAGTTACAAAAAGTAAATATTTTATTAGTATAAAAATATTATATATATTAAAAATTAGTCAACACATGACACATGGGTGAAATACAGCCGCCAAATTTCATCACCTCTTATTTCTCATTTTTATAATCTTCTTTGCTAATGCATTTTAAGGGTCACTTATTATAACTTTGTTTAGTAATTTACTTTGCTAAAAAAACCAAAATTATAAAGTTTTTATATATAATAACTAATGTATTAAATATGTCTATTTTTTAATTGATTAGATATGTAATATAATAAATTAAATGTGAGATTATTAAATATAATAAATACATATTTTTATCCTAATTCTAACAAAAATTGACTTTAAATTTTAAAAATAATAAATTTATTTTTGTATAAATAGTATATACGATAATTAAAAAGTATTTAAAAAAAAGTTGTACAGTAAACTTTTTCTCCGTAGATATATATAGCAGAAAACCTCTTCAAGACCATGGGTTGACCCGTTGAATGGAGGGACGCAATTTCGTGTGCGATGGACGTAAATCAATTTAATTTTGAAGGTAAGTGACCAAAACACAGTGCCAAAATAATTATATCCAAATAATGGTTATCTTCTTTGAATTGAGAAGCTATTTTTTTTCTCGTCAGGTAGATGTTACAACCATGATATATAGATATAAAAAATTAGTCACCAAGTGTCTAAGATTTTTTATTACCATATATATATCATTATTCTCCTTTTATGTTTGGCACACAATTGTTACTCTTTCAATCAACGCTGAACATGATAGATTATTTTCCGGTTCTTTGAAAATGACACTTTTGTAGAGTTCCAGGAAGACGTGTTCAAGTTAAGTTTGTATACTGCCAAAAATAATTGAAAATCATGTTATAGTTAGGAATGTCATTCAAGTCTTATTTAATTGTATATGTATATATCATTTATTAGAATTATTAACTTAAATATATAACATAGATTCGGAACGCAAGAAAAAACACAATTCTTTTTCTTTTTGATTGCTATATTAACAAAAACTCTTTTAAAAAGAATCGTATGGAGTAGTTTCTAAACACTTGAACTAGCACTCCACTCTTTATTAATTAATAACTTTTCTTTCTAAAAATGTATGTTACACACTTGCACTCACAAATTTGTTCGAAACATATTAGCATTGGTCTCTTTTATGTAACTAAACGGATAATGCTTCCCAAAAAAAAAAAAATCTAAAACGTGAGGCAAGAGATGATTGCATATATCTTTCATAAATTTTAGGTTTACTTCATTCATGCTAATTTTCAAGTAGTGTACGTGATAAACTTAGTAATAAACTTGCTTCATTCCACTTTTTGAACTCCTAATGATGCTGGAAAGATAATGGATATTGAAGTTGAGAATAGAATCTTGTTTCTTCGTTAGATGATATTCACAAGCAGCTGATCTAAGTGGAATGTGTACCTGAGCATATAACATTTCTTGCACCTTTAATCGTGGTTTGCAATGATGTCTTGGGTGGCAAAAGGAGTAGTCTGGCCATCTCGCTAAAATAAGATAAAGACTTGTAGTTGTTTTTACGTGAAGTCAATATTTAAAAATTGTTAAATAATAATTTAATTAAATTTATTAAATTATTTAATAAGTTTTAAATATAAAATTTTTATGTGAAGTTAATATTTAAAAATTGTTAAATAATAATTTAATTAAATTTATTAAATTATTTAATAATTTTTAAATATAAAATTCACACTAAAAAAACTACACGTGAGATTCCATTCTAAAATAAAGTGAGTTTATTAGTCGTGTTCTATCTTATAGTGAATTGGTGACTTAATCTTTTTTAAAAAAAATAATAAATTAACCTAAAAAATAAAAATAAAAATAATCAAATTACAACAACAATTTTTTATTATCTTCTTTTAAATTTTCAATATCAAAATTATTTACAATAATATCAGTAAATAAAATTATATTTATTTTAGAAAATAAATTACATAACTTGAAAATATATATAAGAGTGTATAATAAGATAAATAAAGATAACTACAGATAAGTGTTTATATTTTAATAAATAAATTTAGAAATAAATATTATCTTTTATTGGCGGAAGTTTAGAAATAAATATTAATAAACTAAAAAATAATACTATTTTATTCAAATGAAATAAACAATATTACAACTTCTTTTTAATAAAAAAGTACGAATCTATACAGAGGAACTATTTTTTTTTTTCCATGATGAGAAGAGGGGTTCTTCATATAAATTTTAAAATTCTCGATGAACTAATAAGTTATTATTTTCTCAAATCCTACAAAAAAAAAAGTTTGAATGTGGAGAAAGATAGATTGGCTAAAACCACACACACATATTTATAGATCCTTCAATGAATTATGGATCATTAATGTAAAATTGTAAATAATGAATGACTGCAATAATTGTTTTGTTTTTTGGAGTGAGATCTTTTGGTTTTGAAGCTGCATTATTGAAACATGACACTGGGGGTACTATATATATCTGACAGCATTTTTAAGTGAATGTTATGGTGTTTAAAATATAGTGTCTAACTTACTAAAAAAGATAAAAAAATAATATTTAATAAATTTTAAATATTTTATATTTATTTTATATATTTTATTTTTTACTTATAAAAATAAGTTAGGCAATTTAAACACCACAATGAAAAGCTCAGTAGAATCCACCTTACTAAAGACTAACGCATGGATTTATTGGATTGCGACAATCCATTTAATGCCACTGCTCTGAACTCTGAAGGATCCACTTTCAACGGAGATCGAACATGAACGACAAGAAGACGAAGAGAAAAAACAGAAAACTGACCAAAACCTATGAGGTGTGTGACACTAAGATGAGATGAGAATAGCGTCATATTAAATATTAGAACTAAACTCATAATTTCTTGGTGGAAGAATAAAGATCGGTGTTTCATAATTTCAGTTGTTAGATCTTAATTATAAACAAATCATAATATATAAATTAATTAAAATTAATGATTAAAATTATTAAAATATTAATATTTTTAAAATATTTAAAAAATATATTTTTATTTAAAAATAAAATAAAATTATTCGATTAGTCTTCATATAATAAATTTTTAATTAAATTATTATACTTTAAAATTTTTTATTAGATCCATATACTAATTTTAAATTTGTAATAGTATCATAGATATTTTAAAAATATTTATATTAAATTTTTGTTTTATTTTTATTTATTATTTTTTTATATGATAATCGAAAAAAAAATTAAAATCATTCAACAAACTACTCAAGCTAAGGAGGAAGGAGCGGAAAAAAAATTTAAAACTAATTGTGTTGCATATATATATGGAACTTATACTAACCTAGCTAACACAACTTGTAAATCCTAACTGCGGATACTGGATTTGATGGTCCTAGAACATTTAGACTATTAAAATATTAAATAATCTCATAATAAAATATATTTTTAAAATTTTTTAATAACGGTTAAATAGTTTTTATTTAATTTTAATTACATATTAGTCTTTTATATATTATTTAATTATAAAATTTATTTTTTATTTTATAAATTATTATTTTATCGTTCATCTATCATATTTATTGATAATAAAAAACTAAAATAATAACAAATTAAATCTTCTATTAATCGTAATAAATATTTTGCAATCTTAATCTATCATAATTTTATCATTGATCGAGTTACATACTTATTGGGTTGGAAAAATAATCGTGTTCATTAGAAATTCAATCGATTGGAATTGATACACAATCGATTGAATTTTGCAAGGCATGTGAAATTTTCCTTATTCAATCGATTGGTCATATTACTCAATTAATTGAAATCATTAAAGCAATATAAATTTAGTTAATTCAATCAATTGACTTACGCTATTAGAATGATATATAAAAGTTTAATCGATTAGTATGATAATTCTACAACAATCAAAATTGTGTATTTTACCATGTTCGCCACAATTTATGCCAAAATTAAAATTATAATTCACCTAATATAATGTCTTGCAGCTGAATTGCGTCCTAAGATTTTTACACATTGTTTTACTCGCATCATATCGTTATCCTTCATACTTGTCTGTGCTTCATATTTTTATATCGGATCTTGCATGATTTAAGCTTTGACTTGTAAATATGTTTAATGTTATGTTCTCTGCAACACTTGTAATGCCATATTGCAATAATGGTGAAAGATAAACTAGCTTAAATGAGTTCATTTGATAATCTATTTTCAAATCTTTTAGTGTTGGGCACATAATCATCTATAATCATCATATATGATTAGCTAGCCTTCAATTTATTCTTTTGGTTTCACGATTTAATGGATTTTTAATTAACTTCTAATAGTAAATTGATAAATGGTTCAGTTTTCTGGTCATTTTCAACCGTTTCCAACTACTTCGTTCCCTTTCTCAACTATTATTGTGTCATTGTGCCATTCAACTCTTGAAAAACTCCTACAATTGGGTGGTTACCTGTGCCTCGATAGATATGAGTTTCTAGTATAAAGTCATTAATTTGCCTTTAGCAGGGATGGAAGCATGTAATAATTTTTGGCATCATCTAAATACTTTAATCCCTGTATTTATGTTCTTTAATTGTTGAATTCTTTGTTATTGGCACTGTTTTTGGTGGAAATACAAAACTTCAATTTTCCTTAATTGTTTAGAGATTTACAAGTTCATTATGTTATAACTCTTATAACTTGAATGATATAGCGTAAGTCAATCGATTGGGTAACTGAACCAATAGATTGAATTAACTAAAATCATGTTGCTTTGATGATTTTAATCGATTGGGTAATATGACCAATCAATTAAATAAGAAAAACTTCACATGCCTTGCAAAATTCAATCGATTGTGTATTAATTCCAATCGATTGAAGTTTGGGAAACCTGAATTTCAATCGATTGGTTTATGCATCCAATCGATTGAATTTTTAACGAACACGATTTTTCCAACTCAATATATATGCAACTCGATCAATGATAAAATTACGATCGATTAAGATTGCAAAATATTTATTACGATTAATAGAAGATCTAATTTGTTATTGTTTTAGTTTTTTATTATCAATAAACATGATAGATGAATGATAAAATAAAAAATAGATTTCATAATAAAATAATATATAAAAGACTAGTTTATAATTAAAATTAAATAATGACTATTTAGCAGTTATTAAAAAACTTAAAAAATAAATTTTGTTATGGGACCATTTAATGGTCCAAACGTTCTGGGACCATTGAATCTAATGTCCCTAACCGGTGCAAGAAACTAACAAGCATTATTAAATGTGTAAGAAACTAACAAGCATTATTAAATGTGTATTTAAAAATGAGAGTTGGTATAAAATTGATTTTACAAATTTAATTTTGATGAAAAATAAGTTTGTGTTAAGGTGATTTATGTTTGGCGATCTTTATATCAAAATGAATTATAGTAAAATAAATGTTGTTTGGCTTACACTATTCAAAATCACTTTTAAATAAAAAATTACTAAAATAGACATCAACTTAAATAATTTTTTTATATTATCCTATCATTTTATTTAGATATTTGAATAAATCTTATTAATTAATTTTATAATAGAATTATTATTTATTTGCTAAAATAAAAATAACATATAAAAATTAGTAAAATATATTTTTAATTAAAACTAAAAAAATATAAATTTTAGATATATATATTATATTTTTTTAAAAATTTTAAGTATTAACGTGAGAATGTTAATTTAATATTCTTTTTACATCGTACTTTTATTCTGGTACTCTCAATAATCTTATTCTTAATATTATTTTAGAATTTAATGTTTATGATTTTATTGTTACTTATGATTAATTTTTTATTTAATGTCTCCTTTTTAATGAGATCATAATCTATATTATAAAAAAATTACACTAAAATATAGTATATGAGAATTACAATTATAGAAGAGAATACTACAAATAATTAAAAAATTATATATTTACCTTAGCCGTTCTTCATGATGTTTTTTATATAGATATATTTTTAGTACTTTTAATATTTTTTTTTGGTACGCTATAATTTTACTATTATTATTCTATACAAAAAAAATAACAAATAAAAAATTCATATAAACAAAAACAAATAAGAATTCTATAAAAAAATAATAATATACATGAAAAAGCATTAGAAAAAAATATTATAAAAAAAGCAATAAAATTAATCATATAAATAATAAAAGACAAAATTAATAAATAAAAAATAAATTTCAATTTAAAATGAAAAAGTGAATGCAAAGGTTGGATAAACTAGGTTTAGAAAGTAGAATCATGTCTGCATTTAGAAGAACAAAAAAATAGCCAAACCAAAAAATAAAACTTTCAACAAAACTAAACCTACTTTTGATACTTCAATCGCTAAGCTAAGGAGACCCTAATTTCTTCATTCAGGCGAAACCAAGCTTTGAACGTAACCATTGACACCCACCTAACAATGATTATTGCAAAGGTTTATGCACTTGCTTACTTCCTTAACTCTTTGATCATACACAAGTAATATGTTATCACGTTTGTTATACATCAACAAATAATTATCAATGGATTTTTTACTCCTATTTTTATACAGGAGTATGATTTACCACCATTAAAATATTTACAAAATAAATTCTATGTTTTTATTTTTGAAAGAATTGATAATTAAACATTTGTTCTCTATTTTTTTTGTTTTACACATTTCTCCTGTTTCTTTTAATCTGAGTTTCAAAGAGGAGAGTCCAAAGCTCTGCTAGGGCTTTTGCCCTTCTGCTTCCCATCAACGTCGCTCGTTTCTTGGTCCTCCCCCTCTGCGGTAGCTCGCTCTCTGACCCTCTCCCTGCGTCGTGGTCGTTCTCTAATCCTTTCCATTCGCGGGATTGCTCGTTTTCTCATGTATCGTGCTTGTTCTCTAATCGTCAACGCCACAACACGCTGCCGCCGCCGCCGCTACACTCGGGTCCACCACTTCATTATTTTCTGTCGCCTCTCTGTTCCTCTTCTTCACCAGCGACTCTTATCTCTATCCTTCTCCCTCCACATCTGCCTCTGCGACCTACTCCTTTAATGTTCCATTTTGTTTTTATTTTTATTGTACTTTATTTTCTTTTCTATGAAAATTTTATGTGAATTTGAATGTTCTTCATTTTCCAGAGTATTGAATGTTGTTTTGATTTCAAAAAAATTTGATAATAAACCAGTAAAAAATTTCAAAATGGATTAGGAGTCCTTGATTATGCTTGAATGATTGAATTTGATTGTTGTGATTTGGTTGGTAGTAACTCTTTTGATTTCTAATTGAATAAGGCTCCTACTTTTTTGTGGAAGTAGGGCAATGATTATGAAGAACTAAAATACAATACATGGTGTCTTATATGATGGGGACATTTGGGTTAGTAAGAGTTAACCAAACATTTTCCCTTATCAGTTAGTTTCACTTTCTATACTCAAATATTTCAGGCTTCAAAGTTCATGTTCTCTATTTTCTTGTTCTGTAGTTATGTTGCACCGGAGTATGCATGCATTGGAATGTTGACTGAGAAGAGTGATGTTTATAGCTTTGGGATACTTATTATGGAAATAATTACCGTAAGAAGTCCCGTTGATTATAGTAAACCCCAAGGAGAGGTTAAAGGCTATAACCAATAATAGTATACAGTTTTGGTTTTAATCTTCTTACACTGTTCTACGCTGATTATTTTCTCTCTTTTTCTGTTTTCCTAACTAGAATTTGGCATATTTGCAGGTTAATTTAATTGAGTGGTTGAAAGCTATGGTTGGCAATAGAAAATCAGAGGAACTCGTTGATCCGAACCTTCCTGAAAAGTCGTCTTCAAAGGCTCTTAAGCTTTGCTCTGTTGGTTGCTCTTAAATGTGTTGATCCAGATGCCACAAAGAGACCTAAAATCGGACACATAATCCACATGCTTGAGGCCGACGAGATCCTATTCGGTGATGTATGTTCTTTCCCTTTCTTGAACTCTGTATTATACATAACTGGAGAGCAAAAGTAAAATGATTCAGCATTGCTATAATTTGATTCTCATTTATCACTATTTTATTATTCTTTCTTGGAGGAACGGAGGACTGGAGGGGAATCATTGCGATCCCATGGCAATTATCATCATGAGCAAAAGGACTCTAGCAGAGATAAAAAGCGAATAGGTGAAAAGATCACTGATCGAAGTGAAAATGATAATAGCAGTAAAAATCTTGTCCATCCCACTAGGTTGAGATGATAGTTGTTAAATGGTAAATGTAGCTATGTATTTATTATTTTTGGTTTTAGTAGTTTGCCTATATTAATTTCTACCTCAATCTGGACAACATGCAATGAGTGTATTTTTGCTACATAATTTTTCCTCCCACCACAATTTGGGATTCATTGTATACTTGTTCATTATTTACTAAAAATCAAAATTTTGATGTCGTCCTTCTGATTTATAAAGACAAAAGTAGCTCAAGTGTTTTATAAAAAGTAATAATATTTTCAAGTTGCTCAAACTGTAGTATCAAACTACGGTTGTCTCATTCTGGTCCCATCATAACTTATGGCCCCATCATAAATTAAGTGCTTGTCATTTTGTGAGTGTAGTTGTTATGAGCACTAAACCTCCCAACGTGAGAGATAAAAAAACCCACAGCAAGGTAAAAATTTTCACTATTTTCCAAATCAAAGCTACAAACAAGTCTCAAAATTCAAAACTTACAAGCACTACTAAGCATACATGCAGAATTCTTGTACAAGAACATAAACGAAATAGTGAAATCAATGATACAATAGACGGCCGTTGCTTACGAACTTTTTGGCTAGAGAGCTCGGATTGCAATCACACCTCAAAGTTGAAGGACTATGAGTGAAGAACTCCAGGTAAACCAGAAAAGAATTTAACCATCCGATCATTCATTCGTTCAGGTTAATACACTAATTGTGATATAGAGGGATTCTGCAAAAAGTGTTTGCTTGGGCCTCATACAAAGAAAAATGATCATAACCTGCTTGATAAATACACAATGATGTATTATTCCTTTTTAGCTTCAAAAGCAGAACCGAAAGGGACAAATTTAGTTTGAGAAAAGATTGACACAAAATAATAATACCACAATGTAAAATTTATAAAAGTACTTACATGCTCACCAAGTTGCAACTGCTACAGAAGCTGCCTAATGCACATTTTAATGGTTGAATCCAGAAAGAAAGTAGATCCTCAACTATAGCAATTATCTATTTCTTGACGCCCCTGAAAAATCTATTTGAGTTGGTATTCATATGAAATGATATGAGATAGAGCAGCTTCAAAGGGGAAAAAACTAAAAATCTATTTATAAGTGATTTTCAAAACTTTATAAGTGATTTACAAGTTTTGAAAAGGATAATAACTTTCTAAGGGGGAAAAACTAAAAATGTAACTAAACGTATATACATCCTCAATCAGAGGCTTCAAAACTCAAGAAAGGGAGCAAATTAAGTTTATAGAACTTCTAAGATTATTCCTACTACTGAGTACCAATGCTATATCCTATGGTGCATGGAATATAACTATATAAGTGATAGTTCGAAGAGTTACTTATAGAATGTTGAATATGGATAATCATGATAGTAAGTACACTTCCTTCCTTCATCTTCTCTGTAAGGGGTGAAAGAATGTCTAGCGCAGCACAAGGTGCACATTTCCACCATGCTTTGGATATAAAATTGATGTCTCGCATGGTGCAGTCATGACCTTATCAACAGCTAGCTTAGCCAATCTAACTACAGCAAAGATAAATTACAACAAAATCATTTTAAAACATGAATGCAAAATAGCAAGTTTTATAAGCCACTAAATATGATATCATATTATTTAATAATGTTGATAAAAAGATCTCCTGAATGAGATATATAATTATGCAATTTTAAGTCCTCAACAGTAGTAGCAATTAGCCATAGAAAATTCTATAGAAAAATGATTAATCTCCCTAATACTCTTACTAATAATTCTTCCTAACTAATAGATTTAGAAAATCTTGAATACTTTTTTTTATATATATATTTACAAGCCATCGAATATCTTTACTTTTTTACTTAATACTTTTTTTTAATTTAATATTAGAAGGACTATTAGGAGTACATGTTAGGAAGATGTATCATTACTCAGTACTTTTTATATTTACATGCTCTCATATAAAAGTGTGGGACAAGACAAAAATGTGTTACAACGACAAATTAGCAAAAAAAATCTATTGTTCATAACATTGAGAGTGCAATTCAACTTTGACCTATTGATTTTATGTTTATTGTATTTTTGTTTTTATGAAAGAATTGTTGGTCATTTTTTGTTTAATTGATCTGCATATATTTTATACTAAAGACTTCCTCTTACTGAGTATATCAAAAAAAAAAAATTGGAATAAGTATGAATTTGGCAGTGTACTATTACATGTAAGTGGCAATTATCTGCCTTTGATTTTGCTACTAATCGAAATTCTTTGTTCCCTTAATTGATTATATCACACAGTAGCAATAAGGAAAAGAGAAGTCAACGGACAGTTAGACCTGATAAAAGTGGCAGAGGGCTCCATCAATTTAGTATGAAAGGTTTTTTATCTATCCTCTTTGATTGATTTGTTTTTCAACAAATTGATTCCAATTAACAATAACCTAGCAATTAAATCAAAATATTTCTAAAGTTTAAACTAATAAGTTTTACGAAATACATCATGAGGTAAAATCAATCAAATCTCTTTCTTTAGTCATCCTTATTTTATTTTATTTTACCCAGTGAATAAGCATAATTGGAAACATTATTGACTTCTTAATGATACAATCTCTGAAATTTACTCCTAATCCAATGAGCTCCCTCATGCAAGACACTATGTATTGTATTTTAGTTTTTCACAATCATTGCCGTACTTCCACAATAGAGGTTAAACTTCAAACAAAAAAAAAGTAGGAACATTATTCAATTAGAAATCAAAAGAGTTACTACTAACCAAATCACAACAATCAAATTCAATCATTCAAGCATAATCAAGGACTCCTAATCCATTTTGAAACTTTTCACTCGTTTATTATCAAATTCTTTTGAAATCAAAACAATATTCAATACTCTAGCAAACGAAGAACATTCAAATTCACATAAAATTTTCATAGAAAAAAATAAAGTACAATAAAAATAAAAACAAAATGGAACCTTAAAAGGCTAGGTCGCAGAGGCAAAAGTGGAGGGAGAAGGACAGAAATCAGAGTCGCTGGTGAAGAAGAGGAACAAAGAGGCGACAGAAAACAGTGAAGTGGTGGACCCAAGTGTAGCAGCGGCGGCGACAGCGTGTTGCGGTATCGGACGATCAGAAAACACGCACCATACAGGGGAGAACGAGCAATCCCACGGATGGAGAGGATCAGAGAACGACCACGGCGCAGGGAGATGATCAGAGAGCGAGCTACTGCGGAAGTGGAGGAATAAGGAACGAGCGACGTTGATGGAAAGCAGAGTGAGGGGCAAAACCCTAGCAGTGCTCTGGACTCCTCTTTGAAACTCAGATTAAAAGAAACAGGAAGAATGTATAAAACAAAAAAAAAGAATAAATATTTAATTATTAATTCTTTTAAAAATAAAAAAAATAGAGTTTATTTTGTAAATATTTTAGTGGTGATGAATCATACTCCTATATAAAATTAGGAGTAAAAAATCTGTGGCCTCGTCGGACATATTAAACTGTGAATAATCCCCGAATGAAGAGCTACATATGCGTCGATTTGAAGAGAAACATAACTGAATTTCATTAATATAGTTCAAGAATCTTCAACTCCAAATTCCTCAAGCTGCCACATAACAACATGAGTCCCTTGGAAATCATGAAAAACACAGAGGTGATCCTTTAATACTACGAGCTTTGGTTCTTCACGCTTGTAGCTGCCAAGATCAACAGGCATTCGCAAAAGCTTATCCGTTTCTTGCCCCACATAATGTGAAAAGATCACGTAGTCATCATAAGTGTATTCCAGCAGCTCGATTTTCTGACGATCAATTGGTCCACGTGGATGAACCGCTAACCAATTAAAAGTGTTGCTCAGAATTAAATTGTCCTTCTTCCCAAGAAATGAGAAGATCCAGGAAAATTGAAACGGTTCTCCAGCATGTGTCACCCGGTCTGCTGTAAATTCTCAACTCATTTTTCCATTGTCGAGGATGTCTGAGATTATTTCCTCGAGGAGAGAGTAACATTTTGAATTATACTGAGACATGGAATGCAGAGAGCTCCAAAATTTGACTGCAATTTTGTTGAAAAGAGCGGCGAAAAAAGATCACAAACAGCCACGGCAACAAACAACCTTGCCAGCAACAGGAGTAACTAATCTGTGAATTTCAGTGTAAGTTGTTGTTTAATAATGGAAGAACAATGCTATTTATTTATATTAATTATTAAATTAATTTTAAATTTTAAATTAGAATTTTAATAATTCGGTTAGAAAAAAATAAGTATAATTAATTTAAAAAAATAAATATAATAATTTTTTTTAAAAAAAAATAAGATAATAAATAAAAATAAAATAAAAATTTAATAATTTAACTTAATAGAATATGTTGAGATATATTTGTTAGTGACGTGAAACTGATAAAAATATTTTATAATATTTATTATTAAAAATATCTAATTACAAGTTTAAAACTAATGTAGGAATAAAATAAAAAATTTAAAACATAGAGAATTATTTATAAATTTAAAAAATACACAGATTAATAAAATAATTTAATTTTAAAATATTTATTGTTTTGTTTTTTAACACATTTAAATATGAATGTATTTTGATGTGAAATAGATTTAGACAGGTTAATTTTTTAGTATACTGAAAAATTAAAAACTATAGATATTTTGAAAATTGAAATAGATGAAATATTAAATAAGAATAGCTTTAAAATATTTGTTAATTAAGAATACAACAATAAAAAAGTTTTAAAACTTAATATTATTTTTAACTAATATATCTAGAATACTTGCTAATAATTAAGAAGACCTTCCAAATCAATTCTCCTAGTATTATAATACATAAAATAATTATATATTTATTTACACAAAATTTTATAGAATTTAACTAACATCTGTCAAGACTCAAGACACATGTTAATTATTTGAACTAATTAACGTGGTCTTATTTTCTCAGGATGCATGCATGTGGTTTGTTTTTTAAATAAAATAAAAAAAATAATTATTTCTCTAAATCTGTTATTCTAATTTAATTTTCAGAATACAAATTTTTTTTTGAATGAGTTCGCTTTACCCGATAAACTTTTATAATTGAAAAAGTATTAAAAACCAATAAATTTAATGTTTAATTGTGTACAATAAAGGTAAAAAAAAAATTAAGATCAAATAATTAATTAATTATTTAATTCAAATTTTAAAATTTTAAAAATTAGGATTAACATTTAAACGCATTCACGCTATTATTTCTAATCTTATTGTAACCTCCAATTTACGTCTTCGCCATCATCGTGACCACATTCTCTCGCTGTCGTTCCTGTCCACGGCCACAGTATTACCGGCGCTACTGTTTAAGAGTCCAGTGCTGCTGCAGCCGTTTCTGTTTCGCGACCACGTTCTCCCGTTGCTATTCACGATCCCCGAATTGCTGCTTCACGATCCGTTGCGGGGAGGGTGCTGCTGATGAAGGCTAGTGAATAGGGAATTGATTGAGTCAAGAAAATTGTTGAGAAGCCAATATGTAATGTTCATATGGAGAAGGAGGATCTATTACACCATCTCCGCCGCCGCCCCAACCTCTCCGCAAACGTCTAATCGCACCGCACTATTCTCGGACAGCCTCTTTCGCGTTGCCCATCCCCCGCCGACCGTGCAGCCTCCCCCGCAGCCAGTTTGATCATGGTTGCTTCTTCTGTTCATTCATCTCCTTTTTCTTCTACTTCAATAGCCAGTTTAGGATGATCATTTTAGTAGGTATGCGGATGATAATTTAAAATTTTATGTGGATCATTATTTTGATTGGATTAAGTTTAGTTATATAATTAAAATATGTTGGATGTTCAATTCATTACGTATGCGGATGATTAATTTTATTCTTAAGTGGATGGTTATTTTTATTAGGGGTGAAGTGAAATGATTATTGATGAAGGTGGAGTGGCAGCCGGTTGAGAAAGAAGAGGGTATTAAAGTGAAATACTTTGATAATTAGGGTTTCGGATAGTTATTTTTTTGAAATAACTAACTGAATTTTTTGAAAATTTGAAATTTGAAATTGGAGAATTTGAAATTTGAAATTTAAAATTTGATGTGAAATAACTGAAGGAGAGTTTTTGAATTTAGGTAATTTGTTAAGTGGTTTTCATTATTTATTCATATTAAGAAAGTATGGGGAGTCAATATATGTAGTGTACAATGTGTATAACGAGAGGGATTATGTGGTGGTTGTTACTTTTGAAATTAGGATGAATGTGGGTAAATATATTGAGCCTATTAAACAGCCCATTGTATACATTGTACAGATACCCTATTGGCTCCCTAGCGGGACTCATTCATATTATGCTAAATAACCAGCCTATTATATACATTGTCAAGAACTCAAGATTCTTCATTGTCTCCCTAGCGAAATTTTTTATTTATAATTTTATAGAGTTCATCCAACCCCAATGAGCTTCATCCAAATTCTCTCTAAAAACCCGGCTGAGAACAAAATTTAAATTTCTAAGTCATTATCATCGTCTCCAACAGTATATATACAAAGTACACAGACAATAAGTATGGGTTCTTCTGTAAGACCCAGAAATTTCAGAAAAAATCTTATTAAGAGCTAATTTTGATTTATTTATTCATTAGGTACTTTAATCTCAGAAATTATTTTATTAAAAATAATTAAAGCGAATTTTGATTAATTGAGTTTAAAATAATTTAAGGTGTTATCTGATTTTATAATTATTGAATTATTTTCTATATCTAAATTATAAAGTTTAGCAAATGTAAAATAATAAGAATTTCATATGATTTGGTTTAAATAATTTAGATTTTGGAATTTAACACTTTAATTCTTATAAACAAAGAAAATTAATTATATTATATCTAATTCTTTAATTAAAATATTTCATTGAAATTAATTTGTAAATTTATGATTAAATAATATTTTTTTAAGATAATTTTATTGAATTAAAATTGGTTTTCAATTACTCTACTACCCCTAATTTTAGTAAAATGACTAAATTGCCCTGAACCCTATTTCTATCCTTACCGCCTCTCTCTCCCCTTCACCTGCGCAGCCCCCAACCCTCCTCTCCTCACTCTTTTTGCCTTCCCAACCATACACACACAAAACAAACTCACTCACATACATGGAGGAGAGATCCGAGAAGGGAGATGCGTCGCCGGTAGGGTGTGGGTCACCGTCACGCTGTCGTTAAGCTGAAGGGAGGAACCGCGCCGCCATCGCGCCGTTATCACGCCGCCGCCACGGTTTCGAGGAGCTGCTACGCGAGGAGCCCTGGTTCGTTCACGAGCCGCGGTCATGCATGAGCAGAAGAGAGAGATCGGGCAGAGAGAGAGACGCGAGGAGGAAGAAGAGATTCACGCCGCCAGCTGTGCCGCCACCGCCGCGGGAGGTCGCCGTCGTTGTGCTGGCCATCATCGTTGTTTGAGACTGTCCACGTCACCATTGCCTTCAGCCAGTCGTTGTGGAGGCCGTCGCTGTCGCTGTCGCTGAGATTTGTGAAGGGAACCGCGACGGGAAGAAGAGGAAGCTACCACCGTCGCCGCCTACGCCGCGCCCTACCACCGTCGCCGAGCTCCCACAGCCGCCGCGTTTCACCGCCGTTGAGGTTGCCTCCACCACCGAACATTGGTCCATGTTACTGCCACTGTACGCGAAAGGAAGAGGAGTGATGAGACAGAACACAATTGAGGGAGAGAAGGGGGTTGTAGTCGCTGCCAGAGGAGGAGGAAGCCTTGCCGCTGCTCTGACCGCCGAGAAACGCTGCCGGAGTAAGCTGTTGGAACTGCGGTTACTCTGATCCTTGGTTTTTCTCTAAGTACAGTAAGCTATCTTACTTTGAAAACCTCTTTTATCGCTTTTTCGTTATACATTACTGAGGTTTCTGCGGCGTTTTTGCTATAGGGTCAAATTACAGCGATTGTATGTCGTGTTTAGTGTTGTCGATGTCGCGGAAAAGATGAAATGGAGCTGCTTTTGCTGCAGGCTGAGAGAAAAAGATGTTTTGCGCATTTTATAGCTTATGAGTTCAACTTTCAAGGTAGGAGTTTTTCTTAAAATCTAATTTATATTACAGAGTTGTGATATATAGATATTAATGTGAGAGAACATATGCATGTGATTATGATTGCCTTCTAAATGTGGTTGTTTGCTGGACTGAATGACTGATTGCTTGAGTAGCTTGTGATTGTTGAAAAGAAATTAATTTGAAAGGTTATTTAGTTGATTATTATGAAAAATGGCTTTTCTTGGTTTTGAAGCTATTTTTGATAATGTAAGGGAATTGGCTTTGGAAATGATTTGGAATATGAAACTGGATTAGCTTTGGAAATGGTTTAATTTTGAGTTAGTGACTTTATAAATGACTTTATAAATGATTTAGTATTTGAGCTGGTTTGATTTTAAAAAGAGATTTATTGTGGGCATTGATTCGCTTTGAAAATAATTTGATATTGGAACTAGCTGAATTTTGGAAAATGATTGAGATTTGAAAAAGGTTTGAGAAATGTTTGGATGGGACCTGAACAGGGTGGCAAAGTCCGAGTTTTAGAGGAGATGTTGCCAAAATTTTATAAAATTGGAAGTTTTAATTATTTGAAGTAATTAATTAAAAGAGATTTATTTTTAAACCTTATATGTTTTAAGATTGATTTATTTATCAAAGAAAGAATTACATTTTGAATTGGGATTGTTAACGAACAGAATGGGAAGAAGGATGATGAGGATTTTCTTTGAAATATGGTTTTTGAATGAATTTGAAAATGAGGTTTGGATTGATGAATGATTATGATATTGAGAATGTTAAGAATGTTGAGATATGAACTTTGAATTATCTAAGATACGAGGTTCCCTGGATAAAGTACCATGGCTTGTCACCACGTGTACCAGGTTGAAAACTCGATACTCTGTTGACCTTACGACGTAAGTGTGACCGGGCACTATATAAATTCCCGGAAATGTTACCCCATTGAGCAATATTGATTATTTGAGAAAAAAACTATGCATAGACTCTTGGAGATGCACGTCGGGAGACAATCTAAAGACAATTCAGACTTGTCGGGTTGGCTGGATAACCGACAAATGAGCCTCATCAGCCATAGGACAGGCATGCATCATATGCATTTGTATGTTTTGCTTGGGTTTGAACTTGTTTTGGTTTGCCTAATTGCTAAACTATTCTTAACTGCTACTTGAACTATTTGCTGTAACTGCTACCTACTTGTGCTTTCCTTGTCTGTCTTGCTTGTGTTTATCCTGGCGTGCTACATTTGAGAATGAACTTTGGTGCTGAATTAATGACTGTATTGTTTGATTGCGTGGTTGGTTTCTGATTGAGATTTTCTTATAAGAAAGGAAATGTTTGGATTTCTGAAAGATTAAACATTGTTTCTTTGAAAAAGTTTTGAACGATTTCCTATGGGTTTTAAAAGATTCATAAAGCAATGATAATCACTGAGCTTGAGAACAATTTTCTTATTAAATATCTTCTTATGACAACTTTGAAATTCCATGGTGAGACTGTGTGGTTAGGTTCTCACCCCCCTACAGCTTTACCTTTTCAGGAACCGGATGAAAAAGCATTAAGAAGAGTTATACTGCGTTTGGTTTATATGCTATTGTATTATTTAGATTATTTTCTTCCCTCGTCTTTGTCATTACAAGTTTGTAAGAGGGATATGAATTGTATGTTTTATATGTATAATATATTGAGTTATTATATAAGGAGTCTTGTATATGAATCTATGCCTGCTTGTACTTTTCTTAAGATAAAGTATTTATTTCTAGTTTTCAAAGAAATCAGCGATACAGTGTCGAGTCACAGGCTCCTATTTTATTATTTAGTACGTAAAGTAGTCGTGATACTTCTTGCTATCAGAGTAGCGCAGCCGAAAGCGTGACTTCTGATAGTGAGGGTGTTACATCTTCAATATCGCCGGCGCTAATGGCAACCATTATCATCGTTAGCTATATTTAACAAGGATTTTTTCTATTATAAATTAAAAAAATACTCCTATGTACTCTAGAGATGATGATAATGGTTGCCATTGTTAACTTTCCAACTTTTTTTTCTCACTAAATCCGATATTTATGAAAATACGTAGTGAAGTTTACCAGGAGATAAGACAAACTCTATAAAAATATAGAAGTTTGCCGGGGTGAGTTAGGGGTGGCAATGGGCAGGGTAGGGTAAGGTTTGGAGCCAACCCTAATTCTATCCACGGGTTAAGATCTTTATATAAACTCAACCCTACCCTACCCGCGGGTTGAGAATATCTCAACCCTAACCCTACCAACTTTTAACCCACGGGTTATAAAAAAAAAATACAACGTTATTATATAAGTTAATGATAATTTAAAATAGAATTGACTTTTATGTAAAAAAAAATATATTAAATTATCAATTAATAATTTTCTTTTAGTGGCTAAGTATCTTTTGTATTTAGTGAGAAGTTTTTGATTCAATATCCACTTGAAACATATTTTTATATAAGTATATAACATATACATATATATTGGTCGGGTAGGGTTGAGACTCAACCTGCACCCTACCCGACACGCATGAAAATCCTACCCGCATCCTACCCTATCTGCTGCGAATTGGGTTGATAACCATACCCGATCGAATTGGGTCGAATTGAGTACTTGCAAATAGGGTGCATGTTGCCACTCCTAGAATAAATGCGCGAATTTGTCCTAAATACAAAAAAAAAAAAAAAAAATTGTATTTAAAAAATTAAAGTTTAAAAATTGGATTTTGAAAAATAATAATTATTTTTATTTTATTTCAGAAAAAAATCCCATGCATGTGCTAGTAAAAATTTTTAATCATCAACTAATAATTAACGTGAATTATGCATCGAAAACAAAAAAGAAAAAGCAAAATTAAAGAAAGCTAATGATCGTATACCCGAATGCTAATTAATCAAGCTATCCAGCTAAATTAAATCAAATGTTAACAGTACACCAAAGGTTAATTACATTAATAATTACTTTTAATGGTCATTATACAGCGCCTTTTAAAACGAAATTTGACCACTAAATTACTTGATTTATTTTTTGACACAAATATAATGACCGGTAATAATCATTCATTTTGTACCGCCAATTCTATTTTTCTTTCAGGTCTCTAAACTTCGCTTCAAAGATTTCAATATCACTGATTTCTTTCCACCAATTTTGGGGTTAGTAGGGTGGTGGCCGTAGAGGCGGTGGTGGTGGTGCAACTGCGAATGGCAGCGATCGACGGCTTCTAGTTGTATCGGATACCCTCAAATTTTCGTCATAAGAGGGTTAATTTGTTCTCCATAACCACCACCGCCCACCTCTCAGCTTTCAAATTCGTTCCTCTTTCTAATAACTAGGTTCGTTAATTTTTACTCAGCAATTGTTTTGTGGTGAAATTCACGTGCAATTGTCTTTTAGTATTAATTTTTCATGAAAATAAACACATGTAAGTTTTTGCATATAAAGTTTGAAATTAGAATTTGATTATAACTCAAAAAAATCCGTTAAATTAAGTTCGATTATAAAATTATTATTTATATGCTATTTTGTCTCTCTATCATTACCATGTTTTTAGAAGAGAGTTTATTGTGATTATATTTTTGTTTTTAACATGGTGTTTTGATAAATTTTGATGATCATGATGCTTGTAGGGTAAATTCAAGAACGGAAGATAAGATAGATTCTATTGTTTAAATTATTAATTAAATTAGGGGTACGTAGGCTTATGTATCAATCACATTTTGAGGCTCATTACATGATTATTATATATGTGCAGATATAATTAACTAAGCTACGTACAAGCCTAGCTACAAAATTTTGAAACTCGAAATCATGTCTACTTTTATGAAGAGGATGCACTCAAAGGTTTTTGTGCATTTACCGAAATTCAGGGTTATAATTTGTCACTCTCGGTTTGGCTCCAGGATTTCTGTATTCTACATTATTGTGAAGAAACAGTAATTGAGATGAAGAAAGATTCATGCGTCGTCCTTTATAGATCAATTAAAGAATGTTCATAGTTACGTTGCTCTCAAGTCTTAAGCATATAATAATTAAATTTATTTACTAAGTAATGTATTTTAGTTTCTTTTATGTTTTGTTGTTATTAAAACATGCAAAGTTATTGATCAATGATATTTTTTTATTGTGAAGTTTATGGAATATGTTTTACTATTTAATTATATATTTTGTCTGGAATTAATGAATTTATTATACTGTTATATATCAATACTTATGATAGTTAATAAGCACATTTTTCAGTCAATAAGATCTTTTAGAAAAAATATATTTTTAAATATTTTATTAACTAGTAACTATATATCATCACATTTTGATAAAGAAAAGTTTAGGGGGCAGCAACTTTGTTAAATTCTGGCCAGTATGTAACCAGCAAAGAAAAGTGAGTCATTGGATGAAATCTCACACCAATCTCTCACTATTAAAATCATTATTGATGGCTATTTGATGGCTACAAATCACAAAAATTGCTGGTCACATAGCATTTCCTCGATTAATAATATTAATTGACAGCGAAAGACTTTCTTAATAGTTTCATGACGAATAAGCATAGCATAACTAGTCCAACAATTAATTTTGTCAAGAAATATAATTTGTTAGCCAATATTTCTGTACGTATAAAATGATATTCAAATTTTAATACGTATTTAAGTGAACGAGTGAGTTAACTATTCGATTAATTTAAGTTAATTATAGGACTTAGCTAGGGATGTCAATGGGCCGGGGCGGGGGCGGGGGATGCCTCCCTGCTCCCCGTCCCCGTCCACAGAATTGATCTTCATCCCCGTCTCGATCCCCGCCATGGGGATAATCGTCCCCATTTCCATTCTCTGCGTTTCCCGTGTTCTCCGCGGGGCCTCATTCCCCATCTCCCTATGTTGAACATTTATATGAAAATTATAGTGAAAATAAAAAAAAATAAACTACAAAACATTATTACAAACATATCTTATCCAAGATTATAAGTCCAGAAATGCAACATAACAAATCATAGTTCATAAGAGGGTAAGCACTGAGCACGAAGAGTGACTGGTAGCGACTGGCGAGGGGGTATGCTACTATGGCTATGACTGTAGACACAACTATGGGGAATTGGGAGTTTTGAACTTTTCTGGAGAGTTGGAGCTTCGAAACGACGCTAAGTGGAGTAGTAGGAGAGAATGGAAGACATTCAATAAGGTAGGGTTAGGGTTTTCAATAGGTGAAATTACTAAAAAGTCCCTATATTAGAAATAAATTTAGGGTATTTAAATAAACTCAAGAATTCGGAGAATTATCGGAAACGGGACAGGGATCCCCGCTCGGGTCTCCGTGCCTATCTCGGGGGGATTTTAGTCCCATCCCCATCTCCATGGAAAAAATTCTCCACCTTCGAGTCCCCATTTGGAGCAGTCTCCGCAGGGATTCCCGCGCTTCGGGGAATTTTGACACCCCTAGATTTAGCTAATATGTAACATAGGGATATACACATGTTAAAATGATTTTAATTAATTAAAAAAATTTATAGAATTAATGTTTCTATAAAAATATTAAATTTAAAATTTTAATTATTTGTTATATATTTATTAAAAAATTAATTTTTTTTATAATAACATGAATATCAAAAACACATATTTGCCAATACATATAATAATATAATGGCCGTTAAAAAGTCTTGATATTTTTTAATTATTAATTAAATAAATTTAATTTTGATACATTGTCAATATAAAGTAATTTTATACGTACATTCAATTACATAATGATAAATTAGCAAAAATAATTGATTATGTGAATGATCATCTAAAATGTTAGAAACAAGAGAGTTGTCTCAAGAAAGTGGTTGTGTATTATTGATGTGTTGGAATGATACAATATACAAAGGTATATATAGGTGCTAGAAGAATTAAAGTAATAAAAGCGTAATATTCTATAATAAATATACAGAAATATTAAATAAATATAATTGATACTAATTGATCTTAATTGATCTTAATTATACTCTAACATCTCTCCTCAAACTCAAATGGGAACTAAGGATATCATCTTGAGTTTAGATATCAGAGTCTGAAAATGAGTAGGGTGATGAGCCTTCATGAAGAGATCAGCAGTCTGATCCAGAGTCCCAACAGCTATAAGATGAACAACATCAATAAGGAGACGTTACCGGACAAAGTGACAATAAATTTCAATGTGTTTGGTGCGTTCATGAAAAATATCATTATGGGCAATCTGAATAGCACTGCGGTTGTCACAAAAAATATCAGTTGAGGATGACTGAGGAGCACCTAAGTCTTCGAGAAGCCAACAAATCGAGATAACCTCAGCAGTAGTATCAGTGAGAGCACGATATTCAGCTTCGATACTTGATTGAGCAGTGAACGTTTGCTTTTTGGCTCGCTAGAAAATGAAAGTCACCAAGAAACAAATAATAACCAGTAGTAAAACGACGATCAGTGGGATCACCATCCCAATTATTATCAGAGTACACTTGAAGGGTTAAAGATGAATGGGCAGAAAAATGAAGGCTATGAAACAGAGTGTCTTTGATGTAGCGAAAAATTCGAAGAACTGCTGTATAGTAAGTAGTACGAGGAGTTGACAAGAACTAGCTAAGAACATGAATTGGATAGGTGATGTCTGGTCGTATGACAGTCAAGTAGATGAGACCTCCAACTAATTGTCGATAAAGAGTAGGATTATCCAAAATAGTACCATCCATAGGAGTAAACTGAACATTAGACTCAAGAAGAGTAGACTCAGTGCGACTATCTGTAATTTCGGCTCGAGAAGATCAAAAGCATACTTAGCTTGAGAGAGATAGACACCGTCATCTGAGAATATGACTTCAAGGCCAAAAAAATAACTGTGAGAACCAAGATCTTTCATTTCAAAAGTGTGGTGAAGGGATGCTTTAAGATCAAAGATACTATCAACATCATCTCTAGTAATGATCATTTCATCGACATATGAAAGTAGAAAGAACAACCCCATATTCACTTTTACGAATAAAGAGAGCATTTTCATGAGGGCTGCTAGTGAAACCGAGATTGCATATAGTGGTGCTGAAATTTTCAAACCATTCACGAGAAATGATTTCATATAAACCTTTTTCTTCAAATCCCCATTAAGAAATGTATTTTTCACATCTATCTGATTGAGAGCCTATTTTTTTACCGCAACAATGGCAAGGAGAGCGCGAACAAATGTGAGACGAGCAACAAAAGCAAAAGTCTCTTCATAATTAATATCATATTCTTGCGTACATCCTTGAGAAACCAATCGTGCCTTATAATGGTCAATAGAACTATCAAAGCGAGTCTTGATCCTGTATACCCATCTACTACCCATAACTTCTTGATCAGAAGGAGGATCAGCCAAGTTCCAAGTGTGTGCTTTTTCAAATGCCTAGATTTTTTCCTACATTACTTGCTGCCAATTTGAATTTGTAGAGGCTTCTCGGAATGACTTAGGTTCATGGTGATGAAGAATAGTAGAAAAACAATGATAATCAAGAGTAGGAGGCTCGAGAGGTTGACTGGAGATAGAACCTATAGTATCATCACTAGAAAAAAGATCAATATGGGAGTTAGTGAAAAATGGTGACTGGGTAGAAGGAATGGACTCAAAAGAGGAGAAACTAGAGAATATGTGATGCACCCAAAATACAACACGACGAGATATACGAATACATCGAGAGATAGGATTCCAACAATGATAACCCTTGTATTTAGTGCCATAACCAAGAAAACAACACATGCGAGCCTGAGGTTCAAGTTTATTATGCTCATGAGACTGAAGAAGGACAAAACAGAAACAACCAAAAATATGAAGAGAGCTATAATCTAGAGAGGTATGATAAAGACGCTTAACGAGAGTAGTGTTACCAAGGACAAAATAAGGAACTCTATTGATAGCATGGATAACAGTGAGAACAATTTCACCCCAAGTACGCTCAGGACACGAAAAAGAAATAAGCATAGCACGAATAGAGTCAAGAATGTGATGGTGTTTGCGTTCAGCTCTTATTTTGTTCAGATGTATTAGGATAAGAAAACTCAGACAAAGTACCCTGTTCAACGAGAAAATTTAAAAGTTTGAAGTCACGATATTTCATAGCATTATCGCATCAAAAGACTTTAATGACCTTGGAAAAATGAGTTTTAATTATAGTGGCAAAATTAATATAAAGTTGAGGCAACTCAAAATGATTAGTCATCAAATAAACCCAAGTAAAACGTGAATAATTATTAATAAATACTACAAAGTATCGAGTCTGTCCTATAGAAGCGATGGGAACAAGACCCAAACATCTGAGTGAATAAGATCAAAAGGAGAGTAAGAAAGAGATGGATTATTATGAAAAGATAATGCTAATTGTTTTACAGTTTGAAAGAAATACAATTAAAAGACTCATGATTAACTTGACCTAAAACACCTTTAGACATAAGACGACACAATTTTTCTAAGGAGCTGTGGGTAAGACGATGATGCTACAAATGAAGTGTAGATGGAGAAGAAACAGCACATATATTTGACGTAGAAGGAATATAAAGATTCTCAAGTTCAAACAAACTTCCGATCTTACGTCCAGTCCCAATGATCTGTCTCGTTCGATGATCATGCACACGACAACCAGAAATAGAAAAATTGACATCAAAATCGAGATCAACAAGTTGACCAATAGAGATAAGATT
Source organism: Arachis hypogaea (assembly GCF_003086295.3). NCBI lineage: Eukaryota > Viridiplantae > Streptophyta > Magnoliopsida > Fabales > Fabaceae > Arachis > Arachis hypogaea. The sequence goes on along the minus strand of NC_092054.1, from coordinate 151,410,654 downwards.
AAAGTTTAATTTGGAAATAAAATAAGTATTAGGGAGAGTAAGATTTGACTGTGAAATAAAACTTTATGTGTTGCATGTAAGAGGGAACCATCAGCAGTGTTGACAGAAGGTGCATTTGTAGTGGTAGACAAAGACAAGAAAATATGACGCAAAAGAAAAGAAGGGCTGGGTGAGAAATTCGAATTTCTTATGACTTTATTGAGATGGATTTGAAGAGCTCGGCGAGACGGTCATGTGGCCACAAACGGTACAGCGATCGGAGTTTCGGATTAAAAATTTGGAGGAATTGAAGATTGAATTAAAAGTTAAGGTTCTTAATCTCCTTCCCTCTTCTTCAGCGTGTTTCATGTGAAATGAGGGAGAAGAGAAGGCTGAGCTTGTATATATATGTTGGGCCTTGGGTCTAGTACGGGTTCGATCCAATCGGTTTGGCTCGTTAGCTTAGTTTTAGACTAAAATTTTTAAAATTAATATTTTAATTCGTATTTTAAATATGTTTAATTTTCTAAAATATAAAATTTAATTTTCTAATTTATTTGACTCATAATTAATTTATTATTTAATTATTTATTAATTTATCGATTTTTACAGGCTACACCACAAGTCTATTAAACATGAAAAAATATATTATCCATCCTTACTCCTAATTACACCTTTCTCTTTTTCTATTATCCTATTTTCACCATAGCCACTCCACTCCTCCCTCCCCTGTCACGCCGGCAACATTGTTGGCAACGCTGGACTTTAGAGTCGCAAAAAAAGAAACATCCATGTACAATAAAGACAACATTTATCAAACTTAAACGAAATATCCCTGTACAATAAAAAGAAACATCCATCAAACTTAAAAGAAATACCCATGTACAATAAAAACTAAACATCTATGTACAATAAAAAGAAATATCCCTGAGACGGTGCGAGATGATTTATGGAAGGTGGAGGGCGCCCCACGTCGCGAAAGGAAAAAAAGAAAAAAAAAAAACCAACGGCGGTGGAAGAACACGATGGAGGACGACGATGCGAGGGGTGTCGCAATTGTGTCATTGGCACGACTTCTTCCTGCAGCAGCAACATGAAACCCGACGATACAACAGTAGCGACAGAGGGCAGAGGCAGTCCTCACGGTGCAATGAAAGACGAAGTTGGGTTGCTTGCAGCGGCGCGATAAGGCTGGACTGCCTACAGCGATAGACGAGATGGAGGCGCGACGGGGCTGAGCTGCGAGCGACGGTTGGGGAGGCCCGACAAAGCACGATTGCATGGCGCTATTGCGAACGCATGAGGGAGCCAGAATACGTGCAGTGTTTCGCGAGATTCCGACGAGGAGTTGAGGAAGGCAGAGATGGGATGTGATGCAGGTGTGGAGGGAAGGATTTATGATTGTTAATAAAAAAAGAAAAAACATGATTACGGGAACGGATATTTTGCTAATTCTTATTATTTAAAATGTGCTTACGGTTGGTTATTTAAATTTTATTTAAAAAAAATTAAAAATAATAATTATTAAGAGGCCTGCTACACATACAAGTCTTTTTGGCTTACAAGTCTTACAAGTCCAATAAAACACACGCATTACACTTAATTAACGCATTACACACTTCCACGTTCAAGAGTAAATAAAACGCACGTTATTCAACAACTTCCTGTTTCCAAAGCGCGCTACTCACCATGCATTATGAACGACTCTTCTTCTTCTTCCTCCATGAAAACAATTTTCTTGCCAAATTTGAAGATAATGAACTTTAGAAATACACCCAAACGATTACAGAAATACACCCAAACGGTTACAGGAATTCACCCAAACGATTATAGAAATATACCCAAAGGATTACAAAAATACACCCAAAGGATTTAAGAAATACACCAAAAATTCGTTGAAGTACACCTTATGCATATTTCAGAACTCTTTCTCTTTCTCCTCCTCATCTTCTGCTGCTTCTTCTTCTTCAAAAATGATTTCAGAGCTTGATGTCAAAAAACAATAGAAATCGAGAATAACGAAGAAAGAAAACAGAGAGAAAAGTACGTAAATGAAGAAGAAGAACAGAAAGAGGAAGAAGAACGTGCAGCAAGAAGCAGAAGAAGGAGAAAGAGAAGGCAAGAAACGAAAGAAAAGAAGAAGAAGAGGAAGAGGAAGAAGAACGTGCAAGAAGAAGAAAAACGAGAAAGAGAAAGCAAGAAACGAAAGAAAAGAAGAGGAAGAAGAATGTGCAGCAAGAAGAAGAAGGAGGAAAAAGAGAAGGCAATAAACGAAAGAAAAGAAGAAGAAGAAGAGGAAGATGAAGAAGAAGAAGAACGTACCTTGCATCGCGTTTTTGGGATTTATTCGTTAATTAACTTGTAAAGCATACAAGAGCTTTTCTGAATTATTAATTAATGTTATTTATATTATTTAGTGAGAGTATTGTTTCTAGACTTTTTCATTCCATTATTAGTTTCAAGTGCTGCCAAAAATGATCACTTGCTTCTTATTTTTTATTATTTGTATTTATTATTTAATGAAAGCAATGTCCCCGTGTTTGGTAATAAACTAACGTGATTATATATTTTTTTAATAGTTATACATTTAAATTTTTTTATGAATTAAATTTAATTAAATTAAATAATAATATTTAAAATAATATTATTTATAATTAATTTTTATTAATATTAAATCAATTTAATTAAATTTAATTAACAAAAATACTTATATGTATCACATTATTCATATTCATATTGTTTCTATCCCCAAATATCATGCTATCCCACCGACTCATCGATACAATCAAGCTTTTTTCTATTTATGTCACGACCAAAGAAAAGGAAAAAGAGAAAGAACTTTTATTATCAAAGAATAAACCAAACTAAAGAAAACAAAAATAGAAAACTTAAATAAGCTTTCTCTTCCTATCTGTTGATGATTGTGATCTCTGAAATTGTACTTAGTGCATGCAGAAATTATGCCCCTGCGTCATGATTTTACTTTTGTTTTTGTTTGTTTATTTGTGTTTGATTTCAAGCTTGTGAATCTGATATAATATAAAAAAAAAAATTTTTTAAATATTTTTTTAATACCGATATTTCATTAATTTTAACAATTAATTTTAATTAATATATTATATATTTTTTATAATTAAGATTAATAATTAAAATTATTAACATTAAAATCTAAGAACACTTAAATTTTTTTTAATAATATAATAATCTACCAAGTCAATCTCGATGTTGACTAAGAGTAATTTTTAATAAAGCATATGTATGTGTCATAAAATGCTAACCTTAATTTTTATTTATTCATTTATTATTTTTGTAAAGATACTCTTTTACTTGGATAAAATTAAATTATCATATATTTTTTTCACAAAAATTGAATGTGATGTACTATAATTCAGTAATTAATTATGTTATTTATTTATCATAGAATAATTTTCTAATGCTAATAATTTTTTATTTGATTAATCATTTTACTGTCACTGAGTTATAAATAAAATAATAAATATCATAATTTTTTGAGGTTTTCTGTCAAAGTTAGTAAATGGAGAATATACGAGTGGAATAAAAAAAAACCTAAATTAAATAAATAGAGAAAACTTACTAGCTTTTTGGTAGAGACACTAGCTATATGAGTCATAACAAATTAAAAGTAAGGGTCATATTTTTTTCTGCTTGGACGTTATCATGTATATCTCTCTCTACTTGACAACAGATAATCGAAATATTTATGGACATGTTCTATTGGTTATTATATAATCCATAAACCACAAAAAAAAAAAAAAAAACATATTTCCATAGACCAGCCATAGCAAGGACTCAATAATTTTATGAAGAATAAGGGAGAGGCGTAAATATTATTGGACCATGCATCTTTAATTTGTTTAATTGTTGGTACATATACTATATCATTTTGATCATTTTATTAGTAATTAAACACTTCTTTTATCATTTTATAAGTAATTAAATACATGCATTTTAACCGAATTGGATTGAACTAATAGTTAGCTCATTATTCTGCTTAAACAAGTGTCAGGAGTTCGAATATATAGCAATTTATTAACCAATGATAAACTTTAAATAGAACTTTGATTTGCGACGAATTAATTTTTAACCTCCGAATTAGGAATACGGTGGGGAAAAAAAACTAAAAATGAAATTGTTGACTATATGTGTTGATAAAAAGCTGTTTATCATCTAACTTTTTTCTTAATTATAGTTAGCTTTTATAGTTAGATAGGGCTTTAAGAGTTTGGAATAAATGGAAACTTTTCCTACCAAAATATAAGTGATCATTATAATGCAGCTCTCTATCTTCTAAAATTACAACAGTAGGCCCAACTAATATAGCTTGTCCTTTTATTATAAAATAAAATAAATTAGACACTCAATCTTCTACTTTACTTTGTTGAACCCTTCTAATAATACAACACAAATTAATTAAAGCTACACATAGATATATAATTAAGCTGCATCAAAACAAGGTTTCTACTTCTAGATAGCTAGCTTCAGTGAGATTCTGCAGACTGAAAATGAGACCAATATTCCTTAACAAGTTGTCCAAACAATGATCCTTCTTGCTTCATCAAGTTCATGGGCTCATCATACTCAACCAATTCTCCTGAAAAATAATCATACAATATTCAAATTGACAAATTCCTTCTTTAACAACAAAAGGCCTAGTACATTATTTAGTACAATACTTGATATGATGATGCACTGGCTACATAAATTTAGTGCACCATATATTAAGATATAATAATTTTATTAGATGTATGCCGTTAAATTATTTTATTGACCCAATGCAAAAATGGCTATAATTAATTTCATCCACATCTTAATTGTTGGAATATTTTAGTTATATATGGTACATAGATTAGAATATTCTCTAGTGATAGGTATACACATATATTAAATAAAGTAGTAAATAGCACGATATCTGACGACAATAAAATATTCCAATACTAAATTACATGAAGTACGTCATTGAAATGAAAAAGAAAAAATATTTTCTGTTTCTAGCTATATAATTTCAAGAAGTGTAGTAATTACATAAACTTTTTTTATTTTTTTTTTTTAAAAAGTAAAATTATATCTTTATCCTTATTTCCACATTAAGCAAATTTATGTATCTATCATTATTTCTTATATATATTTTAATTGAGAAAATTAAATTAAATTAAATTAAATTAAGAATAAGTGAAGAAGTTATATGTTATTACCATCACTGATAGCAGCGACCTTGGTGCAATCCATGACAGTTGGAATCCTATGTGCAACTGTGATTACAGTACAATCTGCAAACTCGGTTCTGATGGTTTTCTGCAGAATCAAATCAGTTGCATTATCAATTGATGCAGTTGCTTCATCCAGCACCAAAATCTTACTTCTCCTCAGAAGTGCACGCCCCAAACAGAACAGTTGCCGTTGTCCCATGCTCCAGTTCGCCCCAGCTTCAACAACCGAAGAGTCTAAGCCGCCTTCTTTCTCTTTCACAACTTCTAGCAACTGGCACTTTCCAAGAACCTTCACATGCAACCAACACTGTTAGCTGAAAAATTAAAGACTGCTTATCCAATTCAATTCAAATAAAATAAAAATTTTATTAAAATCATACTAATTATAACTAAAGAAAAAGATAAATAAGTTCGTAATTTTTTAATTCAAAGACAATAAGTCTCAAACTAATTGAAAATACAAAAAGTTTCTAATCTCATAAAATACAACACATTTAAGTTCTTCTGTCCAAAATATATAAAGACAGAAGGATTTAGATGTTTCACGTTTTAAAAAATTAAAAATTTTTGTATGAATTTTGCTAGGGAGTCAATGGAGTATTTGTACAATGTGTACAATTGGTTATTTATTTGACCCAATATGAGTTAAGAATGAACATTCAGAGTAAAATATTACTAATTTATCAAACAAAATACATTTATACTATTCAGAATAACCATCCGAGTATCAAGGATAATAAACATCTGATATTTTACTGAATCGAACACAATACAGGTCATTGTACACATTGTACATATACTCCATTGGCTCCCTATACTTCATCTTTTTGTATTTTTAATTGACCAAAAACCTATCTGTCTTCTAGATAAAAAGTTATGTGTTTATTCTTATAATTAATTAGTTACCTGCCAAATATCATGATCAGAGTGGTGAGATAAAGGGTCCAAATTGTATCTAACAGTGCCATTGAAGAGAGTAGGATCCTGAGGTATGATACCAAAACGTGACCTCAAATCATGGAGTCCAATTGAAGAAATATCAATCCCATCAACTATGATCCTTCCACCTGCTGGCTCCACCAGCCGGAACAATGCACCTATTAATGTAGATTTTCCACTCCCTGTTCTTCCAACTATTCCAATCTTGTGCCCTCCTTCAAACGTGCACGTGATTCCACGTAGTACAAGCGGTGCACTTTCCCTGTATCTTATCTGTTTTCATTTCATATATATCAAATCCTTATTTAGTTAATGTTTCATAATTTGTAGTTTCTATGATTTGCATGCATGTAATGCCATGAAGTTATGAGAAAAGTAGGTACCTGCAAATTATGAATTTGTACTTTTCCCTTAATAGGCCAATTGGGAGGAGGACGATTTTCTTGTATAACTTCTGGTGCCTCGCTTGCTATATACATGTATTGGTTTAGCCTCTCCACTGAGATTATCTGGTTTGCTACAGTGCATTGATTTTGAATTGCAAATACTAGGGACGAGTTTAATGAAAGTCCATATGATAGAGCCATGCCAATGAATCCTATACAATTACACCAACATTTTCAAATTTCAATACTTAATAAAATAGTATATTTATATATAAAACTGATTGATTGTGTAAAATAATTATACCTGAGGTGAAAGTCCCTGGTGGAAGCACCACCATGGAAAGTGCTGCGGCTGCAAAAACAACTGCACTGATTGTTTCTAAGCGTAGCATCAGCCACTCATTTGCTGCAAAGCTGTGGAAGAAAGGGCTTGCATTCACATCAATGAGATCAAGATTCTTCATGAAAAACCTGTGTTCTTCCTCGAAAGCCCTTATCGTCGCAGCCCCGGCAACAGATTCGGCTAAATGATTAGCTACATAGGATTTTGTTGTGCCATTCATCCGCATCAATTCTTTTGCAGTGGCAAAGTAGTAGCTCTACAGAAGAATCTTACATTCTTATTATGATCACCAAAATTAGCCTTAGATTTTATCATGTTATGAATGGAACAACAATCTTTTCCTTTACCTGCAAGCGAATTGCTATGTAAACCATTGGTATAGAGACACACAACACTTGCCAAGTAATGACTGCTAAGACTATAAGATTGGCATAGCAAGTGTTAGTAGCTCCCACTGCGAAAACAAGGCTAAATGGAACATCAAGATCCACAATGCTCAGATCAGAGGAGACCTAAAACAAGGAGAAAAAAGGGTTACTTATGTTGCAAGAAAGAACAATTATTCTCTCTGTTTGATTTTATCTGTATGTGTGCAGAGCTTACCCTACTAAGAATTCTTCCTAATGGTGTGGAGTCATAGAAGGACACCGGCGCGCGGAAGAGGGAATTCAAAAGCTGTAAGAACATAGATTTTGATGATTGAAGGCCCAAAGCAACTGCTACAAGGCTTCTAATCAACAAGAAAAATGTTGAAGCAAATCCAATCAACAAGTAGACAACAATCAGATGCAATGTGCTGACATTAGAATCATCAACTTTATCAGCCATCCACCAGTTCTGCAATGTCTGGCCAATCACAAATGAGAGGTGAGAAAGTGCAGCCACAGAGAAGTACAAATATCCTTTGTTTTGATTCAGATACTGTAAGTATGGCTTCAATCCCCTGTCTCCTTCTTCTCTTTCTTCTTGCTTGATCAATTGATCGCGCTCGCCACGTGAAGTTTCCAACTGATTCTCTACATATGTTTTCCTTATCTCCCCAGGATTGTGTGTAAGTCTGTTAGAAGAAGAAGTAGCATCCACGAGCCTGTCCGATCCGGCGGTTTCTTTGTGAGCCTGGACAAGATCCTGAAATTCTTTGCTTGAGTTCAAGAGATGGTGATAAGGAGCAGCTTGTAGGATTTTCCCCTCTGCCATCAACTGTAAAACAAAGAAATAAGTCAAATAACAAAACAGAATGAGAAAAGAAGCAAGTGACTTGAGATCCAAGAAATCACCAAAACAGAATCAAATGCTGGAAGAAAATCAACTTGATGAGTGACAAGCAAGACTGTCTTCCCTGCAAGTCCTTCCATGATGTAATCCTGCAAAGTTTCAAAGACATTCTTCATTCTACCAAGAGAAATGAACCTATGATTACAATTTGTGAAGACTGAAGTGAAGAAGTTGGAAATTACATTGAATAAGTTTGTGGCAGTATGTGCATCAACAGCACTGAATGGATCATCCAAGAGGTATATATCAGCATTCTGGTAAAGAGCGCGAGCGAGCTGAATCCGTTGCTTCTGGCCTCCACTCAGGTTAACCCCTCTTTCCCCTATCTCAGTGAGATCACCATGGGGAAAAAGCTCAAGGTCCTTCATCAGTGAAGACCTGTGAAGTGTTTCTTGATACTTTTCAGCATCCATTGCTGATCCAAACAATATGTTATCCCTTATTGTACCTGTCTGTATCCATGCAGTTTGAGAAACATAGGCAAACTTTCCATAAACTTCAATCTGCAATGCAGAAAAGATGCTGGAAAAGTTTAGTCATCCAATTTATTAACTCATTCACAATTTACATGGAACTAAATGAAAAAAGTACTTACAGTTCCGTGAGTAATGGGAACTTCTCTGAGAATTGCAGCTAAGAGGGTTGATTTTCCAGAGCCAACTTCTCCACAGATAGCCACATTTTGCCCTGCTCTAACCTCCAAATTTATGTTCTTCAGAGTTGGTTTTGATCCATTACCTTCCCATGAAAACTCAGCAGACTTTATTGAAATCGAACCTCTCATGTTTTCGCTAAAATGCTTCTTCCTGAAACTTTGGTTGTCTAGTTCAGGTGCCTCAAGGAATTTCAAAATCCTTGAGAATGCAACTTTTGCTTGGATCACCACCCCAATAACATCAGGGATGGTTCTAATAGGATCTTGAACGAGGCGCAGAGTCGCGACGAAAGTGAAAACATTGTTGGCATGTAGAGGAACACCAAGAAGGTAGCATGCTCCAAAGGATGCAGCAGATACCAAAACAGGTGAGGCCCAAAAGAGAAAGTTGCTATATGCTTTCCTCAATTGCACTACAGAAAGTCTTTTGAGCTCAACATTCCTCAATCTTTCAATGGCATTTCTGAAATTGGTTTCCCAGGCATATAGCTTCAGCACCTTCATATTCACAAGAGCCTCAGAAGTAGCCTTCAATCTCTCGTCTTGCGCCACCATAAGTTTCCTCTGGAACTTGTGCTGTAACTTTGCAAGTGGAGTGTTGCAAAGCACGGTGAGAAGTATCACTGCCAAGGAAGCGAATGTGGCGAGCCCAACGGCGCGAAAAAGTACTACTAAGGCGATACAAAGCTGAACACTGGTGGTCCATGTCTGGTGAAACCAATAGGGAAATTCTCCAATTCTATAAGCATCCACATTCACATAATTCATGATCTCACCACCAGAATGCACCAATCTAGCAGCATTGGATAGTCTTAGTTGCTTCTGATAAATAGCTGCAATAAGCAGTGATCTAACTTTCAAACCAATTAGTCTTGTTCTGAAGTACCATTGCCTTTGGGATAAAGATTCTATGATCTTTGTAATGACCAATGATATGGCCAATACATAACCTTCATATTTGAAACTCTCATTACCCTCAGCAACAAGTATAAAGGAATTTAGAAGCAGAGGTCCACAAGAGAGAGTTATCACCTTCAGCAATGCAAAGAATCCTGAGATCAGAATCTCTTTCCAATGGCACATAATTATTGTTTTCAAGAGTGATGGCTGCTGTGCTGATTGTTCTTTCATCTTCTGCTTGTTCAATTGTTCTTGGAACTGAAAGTAACAGCTTTCGGCTCGGTCGGCCTCACGGAGCTTGGGAATGTCTTGTTCCTGAAGTGTTTTCTGTTTTCCTCTTTTCATCAATGGATTCAACCACCAAAATGACATCCAACTGAAGATTCCGGCTCCAGAAAATAGTGTGACAGAGCTAACAGAATCAGAATCAATTGAGTTGGACATGGATTCATCATTTAAAGGCATGTAAAGGCTTTCATAATTTTCTTCTCCTTCAAAGTCTCTATGCTTAGATTCCTTGTAACTGCATAGTAGCAATGAAATTGCGCCGCCAAAAGATAGAACATCCAAAACAACTTTCAGGGAAATTCCTCTGCTACTAACTGCATAGAACAAGGACAAAGCACAAAGAATTCCAGAAATCAAGAAAATAAGAACAGAAATCAGCCTTAACCATGTTCTTGGAAGTTGTTTCACCCTAAGACTCATTGTTAATCCTACAAACAACCATGACAACCCTTGAATGAATTCAAGAAACCACCAATCAAGAGGGAAAACAGTTCTGGTTTTTCTCAGATTCTCTTCTAGGAACCAGAATCCTGAGATCAAATGTACCAAGCCCAAAGAGCCATTGGCTATGGCAGAAACTAGCTGCAATCTTGAATAGCTTTGTCCATGATGATGCTGTTTTTTCAGTGGAGAGGGCTTGTGAAACATGGTGATTGATGAGATCATGATGAGAAGCAACACATGAATGCATAAGATCAGAAAATGGTTGATACATGAGGAAGGATCCTTCAAAAACTTGAAATCATAACTGCAATAAGGATTTCCTGAACAACCAGATTCCCCACAAAACATGCTCCAGAAACTCTCCATTATTCTCTTTTCTTCTCAAAACCAGCAAAATCTGTAAACATAGAATGACAAAAACAAACTTCAGTTAAAAAAACAGAATATCATGCTTATATTATGCATTAACTGGAAAGAGAAGTAGATATGATATGAATGATGATCATGGCATGCATTATGCAAACCTTGTGAGCATGTGATTCAGTGAGAGTGTAAGTTGTTGTTAGTGCATGCATATGCATATGCAGAGTCACAAGAACTGAAAATAAAAAAGGTAGCAACAGAAAGAAGAATCATGTAAGATTCCAAAGTGTATGTATCTGAAATTCTGAATGAATAAATAAATAAAAGTCCCAAAGAAACTTTAAGAAAAGTGGCCCTATCACAGATGCAGTTGCAATGCCTCAGTACAGTCACTCAGTGAAAGGAGACTCACAAAAATGGAAACAATTATTGCATCAATGCAATATTTATCTCTTATTAAATTAGATATTAGATTTTATTTCTATGTAAATCTCAACAACTATATTTAGCAGAAGAGAGCGTAGAAAACTAGAAATCGTATACAACTATATTTGACATAATTTTAAAGTTGGATATTCGAAAACCGTTAGATAATAATTTAGTCAAATCTGTCAAATTATCTAACGATTTTTGACTATTAACTTCACAATTTCACATAAAGATAACTTCCCATGAGATTTCACTAATTTTAACAAGCACAAGAGAATTTGCCAATAACTAGTTTTGGTATAACAAAAATAAGCAGGTGCATTAAACTATAATTAAAAGAAAAATAAAAATGCAAAATCGTGCACAGAATAAACAAACATTCGAAGCCAGAAACGACCGATAGCCGCGTGGTACAGAAAATTCGTATTGTGTATTTTAAGAAAAAACAAAAGTAGGTAAATCATGCATGCATGTTTTCCATTTTTCTTTTTCCTTTATGATTTCATTATTTCATATAATAATGTTTATGTGTTGCTTGTCAAAAAAGTAAAAACAACGTCTAACGTGGTAGTGGTACGACCGTACGAGAATAATGTGTTTCTAGTGCACTACTCAGAACTTCTATTTTCCCTTTTGTCACATAGCAATACAAATATTTATATATGAATAGAATTACAAATTTTAAGATAAGATCATTTGGGCCCAACAGTAGTAGCATAAATGAAATTTTCTAACAAAACTATATTATAAATGTATATCCAAATATTAAAAATTTAAAAATTTACGTTGATATGTACATATATTGTTTTTTTTCTCCGAAATCTACTTACTGAGAATTCTGCATATTATGTTGAGTGCACCGACTTTTATTATTTGGATACAACTATACATTCAAGATTGATCAAATCTTAAAATGGATTGGCTTGTAACCATCATTTATTTTAAAATATTTATCATTTTAAAAATTTTCTATATATATATATATATATGGTATATATTAAAATTAATCATCAAAATTAATCACTAGTATAAAATATATATTAAAATATAAAAAATATATGTTAAAAATGATTTAAATAACTCGTATATTTATATACAAATATATAGTATATCGTTGATTTTAGTGTATAAATAATATATATATATATATATAAAGTAAAAATTTAATGTATATTAATATGTTTATATAAATATATGAAAATGTTAAATTAACCGATATTTTAAACCGAGAAAGTATGCTATTTAAGAATAATTATTAATGAGATAAAAAAAATCCAGCTTTTTTTTTTTTTTTTTTGGTGAAGAAAGGGGGGATAAAAAAAATCCAGCTAGTATATCATAAAACAAAGTAAATGGATATTCTTTTCATGCCAGATTGGACCTCCCAATAGAACATTATTACTTTCTTGACTTAAGTGGAGATGCAGGTTTATTTGGTGTCGTCTTTCCTTTTCAGTCACAGCTTCTCACAAAGCTATGGTAATTTCTAGATTCAAAAAATTCGCCTAATGCGCCAAAAATAATATAAAATATTTATTACAATTTTAAAAAATATATTACTAATGCCATATTATATACATAAATATTTTTATATATTTCATATAAAATTATATAACGTATGTTTTGATCTTTACTCTGTTGTTAAATATTCACTGAGACTAGTATTTTTAGCTATGAATCACGGACATTTTGCTGAGTTGTCGTATTTGCGTGTCGAACACATTTCGGACACGATACTCACCGACACTCGTCCGACACGCGTGTCTGCTGTGTCCAAACCGTATCTCAATAAAAAATAAAAAAAATTTTTCCGGACACACTTGGACACACCTAAATACCATCATGTGTTAGCGTATCCGATCTTATTCTTAATATATATTCTTAAAATAAATTTAGATATAGTATATATTATTATTTGATGGTTTCAGTGGCTAAGAGAAGGGGGGGTTGAATCTTAGCCCCTTTTTTTGCTTGCTAACACTTGCTGGATTCAGAGGAGACTTTTCTGTTTTTAGCTCGTCCCTAGCCACGAGACATTTTCATTTTGTCTCGTCACTTGGCACGAGACATTTTTTTTGGTTTTTGCTCCTGTGCAGTAGAAAACAGAAATGGAGTAGGAGAGGAAGAAAATTACACCCAGATATATCCTGGTTCGGCTGCTAAGTGCAGTGCAGCCTACATCCAGTCTCCATCACAACAATGATGGAATTTCACTATGATCAATCTGATTACAACTTGTAAAGTGCTAACCCAACTTACAAGGGGATTCCCACAGAATCATGAAACACAACATAGATGAACAAAGAAACTCTAAGACATCTATGGCTTTTTCTTTTAATTTTGCACTCTCTGCCTTTTTCCGCTCTATGGCTTTTTCATACAAACCTCACTGTTTGCCTTTTCCATGAGACTCAAGACATGACAAAATTAAACAGAAAAATACTAAACAGAATACATTGAAGGAGAAGAGAAATCTGTTAGCTCAGGTAGCTCTGAGAACTCTGTGCCTTGCACTCTCAAATTTTCTCCTTGCTTCAAACAATGGCTGTCCACCCTTAATATAGAAGAGGGGAGCCTCCACTTATTGAAGCCAAAACCGAACCAACTTCTTCTTCCTTCAACAAAACCGGTTCGGCCACATAGAGAGAGAAGAGATAACCATGCAATAACCAACATGCAATTACCTCTAGTCCTTTCTTGATCATCACCCTTCATCAATCCGAACTCTCCATCCTTGGCTTGCTCTCCAAGATGAAATTCTGGCCCTTGATGCTTCATGATGATGATGACTTCATCTGCTTCAATCTCTGCCTTCAACCATCACTTCGCCACTCTAGCTACTTCCTGTGGTGGTTGAGCAGAATCGAAGACAAGCCATGCTTCAAGAATCTCCTCCAGCTGGCCGAATCTTCATCCTTCCTTTTGAGTATGAAGGATCCGAGATTACCTCACCAAATCTTACCAGATTAGGTGATAATCTTAGCCACAGCATACTTTTCTTTTTCTTTTTCGTGCCATCAACTCGATGGTCTTTAGCCTTGCTTTTCTTTCCTTTTGGTAGCTCCAAGTAGCTTCCATGGCTTCCTGTGTAATAACCGAAGAAACAAGAGGAAAGGGATGAGAGAGAAGAGAGAAAATGTTCAATGGATTTGAACAATAATCAATGAACAAAGAGAGAGAAAGTAAAAGTTAATTCAAGTTTCCCACTTCCCTTTGTTGAGTAGCGTGTAATGTCATAATAGCCATCAAATCAATCTTCTCTCTCTTTCTTATGTTTCCAATGCATTAATTAAATTTGAAATCCTTTATAATAATGAAGTGGAATCCGTTGGAAGCATTTAGGCATTTCATTTGCTTCATGGATTCGAATAAGGCATGGAAACATTCATCAACATTGGGCTTGGTAACAATAGGTTTCATTTTGGCCCAATTAGTAACAATTTCTTTCCTGATGGATTTTGAATCAAACATAGGAAGCTTTCTTTGGGCTTGGAGTAACAATATTAATCTAGCCCAGTTAATCAAAAATTCAGCCATATATCATTGAATATTTTTGAATCAATGCTGAATTGGAAAGCAAATTCACACTTGGGCTGCAGCATTTTATTTTATTTTCGGCCCAATTCAAATCCTGCATTACAAAATTATTAATTAACATATAATCAAATAACATTGAATTAATAATTTTGTAATTAAATATTTAAATAATGTTTGCTCATCACAAATATTAATTTGGAGTTTTCCAAACTCATCATTATTTATTAAAACAAAAAATATTTTAAATACTTGATATAATTAAAATAAGACATTAAAAATAATTTAAAAAATTAATTTATATTTTAATATCAATAAAATATTAAAATATCATTACGATTTATCTAAAAAATATTTTATATTTTATATATATACGTATCCCCGTGTTATATAAAATTTTAAAATTTACGTGTCAACATGTCCTGTATCGTATCGTGTCCCGTATCCGTGTTAATGTCCGTCATCATAGATTTTTAGTATAGCTAGTAAATTTTTCTACGTCCACTCATATATTATGTCATCATTATTATTGTTATTAAAACTTTTAAATGAATATGTCATGGTAATCATTTGATGAATTATTTTTAAGATTATTAATTTCTTGTATAATCATATATGACAAATTATTTTATGAACTAATTAAAGAATATAATTATGTACATATATACTTTTTTTATTAAAATTTCACTTTATATATGTAACAATCCATTAATTAATAATAAATTTTTAAATGAAATTCAAATTTTTAACGAATTAATTTTTATCCTGTAAAACTAGAGAATAATACTGTAAAAAAAACTAAAAAAAATTAAAACTTTTTGGTACATAAAGCCAGGAAATTGTGAAAATGAATATGTCTCATTCTTCCCACATCTTGTTGATCTGAATAGATTCATATAATAAAAAAAAAATAGACATCATTTCACGTTGACAACTCATGTTTCTTAATTTCATTGAATCCACGTTATATAGGTAGAGATGACAATGATATAAAGACAGACAACTTTATTAGCCGGATTATTGATTGCCGTATTTATAATAATGAAAGGTTAGCTGTAAAAGAAGAATTCTCTTCTTCCTTCACTTCTTTTAGCTACTCATAATAGTGATTGAAATGTGCTGTGGTCTGGGGATTTTTGTGAATATACTTACCCAATTTGAAAACAATTGAAAGGGAATTGAGAACTTACTTTAATGACCTATATCATAACTAAATATTAATTTAAAAAACAATGCTAGGAATCAAAAAATATTAGCAAAAAATCAGTGAAATATCTTTAGGTAAATTTAAAATCTCTACGAGTTAATATATATGGATGTTTCTTCTGCAAAGTATTAGAATGTTTCTTTTTCATATTAAATGGATGTTCTTTTATATATTTTTCGAATTTTTTTGTATTACAAATGTGAATATCTCTATTTCTTTAAGAATTTCATCATTTTTTTTAAATTTTATAGATATTTAATTATTTTTGCTAAAATATAACTGAATATTTCTTTTGTTAAGTATTAGGATGTTTTTTTTTCATATTAAATGAATTTTTTTTATATTTTTGTAATTGAGATGAAGCGAAAGAGAAGAAAAGGAACATTTCTTCTTTCATGAAAGCTTTAAGAAACAAGGAGCAAACACAATTTGGCTACCCAAACAAGGCACGAGGCTACTCTTTTCATACCACAGGGGCAATTGCTGCCGCTTAATAATAATAAAAACTAGTTCTATGGATCTTGTATGGAATAATAGGCTTCTATTTTTTGATGCAGTACTGCTATTCCCTTCGAAAAAGCAAAAAAAAAAAGAAACAGAGAAAAAATATTGAAAAAAAGATTGAAAATTAACCCAAAAAAAAAACAAAATTAACAAACGAACGGGAGGTGGACTTTGTATTGAAGCAGTTGTCTTGGATGCGCTTGTTGAGGGCGTCGCGGAGAGCATGGAAGTCGCCGGCGCTTCCAGCAGCATTGGTGAGAGAGAGAATTTTGTGTGATTGTTGGAGGTGGGTAGGTTAATGTGCGAGAGAAGAGGAAGGTTTTTATAGGTTTTAATTAGGTTTACTTAATCAATTTTAAATTTTTTAAATTTAAAATTTAAAATTAATAATTAATATAAATTAATATAGTTTTGTTTAGTTTTTTGCTGGTAACCTCTTGGTTCTATATACTTTTCCTAATTTAAATTATTCAAATTTTGTGGAAATATTTTAGAATGACAAATATTTTAATATATAATAAAAAATAATGAGATTAATTTTTTTATGATATTTTTAATTTAAAGAATCAAGAACTAATTCATTAGATATTTTTTAAAATGAGATTCAAAATTTGGACGCTTAATTAAATAGACGAGTAAATTTAAATAAAGAGTAATGTTAGGGGACAGCAATTTTTGTGATTGGTAGTTATTAAATAGTCATTAATAATAATTTAATGATGTAAGATTGATGTGAGATTTTATCTAATGATTCACATTTTTCTGCTGATTACATACTAATCAAAATTCAATAAAATTGCTGCCCTAACTGACATTAGTTATTTAAACCCTGAGTGAACCAATTCATATGCATCTTGACATGCACATGCAATGAAAAGCTACCTAATCGGTTTAATGATTTGTGGATTCACATGCATGTTTATTTTAGCTGAATCTATTTGTAGTTTTGTACTCATTCTCTTAAAGCACTGTGCCGACATATAAAACCTAAGAACCTTAGGAAAACAAAAACCTCCGTCACATGCTGAAATGTGATTTAACGAAGAAAGATAGACCCTAAAATGAAATGAAGAAATAGATAGAGATTGATGTCTCCTTTACATATTATATTATGACACGTTTCTCCTTGTTATGTTAGCTTAGCTTTTCAAGTTTTTGTGAGTTTCTTTCATTTGTTTAAATTGTTATCTTTTTAAGAGTTGTGAGTGACCCCACATGTTAGATTTGAAGTGTTAAGCCGCCTATTGCCGAAATCATTGTTTTGATTTTGAACGCACAAATTATGACTAATTATATATAACTATATAAGCACTGATTATACAATTTTAATAATATTTAAAAATTTAAGTATTGTTAAAAGTAAAATTTCACTTTCTTTCCATACTTTTATAATATTTTTTAATTTATTTTTTATTTAAAAATGTTTTCAAATATTAAATAAATGTTATTTTAATTTTAATATTTATAAGTGTTACTAAAATTATATAATGCTGTAGTCATCACTGTAGTGATGATAACTAGCATAATATGTATCTTATATATACCGTCACAAACTAAATCAAGGGAGTCAGCATATATAATAAAATGAGCAATGCTATAGATCAATAAAATTTATATAAATACTTTTGCAAGTATTTTTCAAAAAAATGTATTAAAAAATAATTATCTTGAAATTTCTGAGAAACAATTTTTATTCTTATATTTTATGTAAATTTTATATATTATCCAATAAGACAAAAATAAATCGTACAATTATATAAGATAACATAGGCCAATTCCGAAAATGTGAAGCTACTAATATTTTTTTAATTAACTAATTTTTTTTTTTTTATGATAAGTTAGGTCGATAAATTTTTTCTCATTCCAACATATAATGAACATTGAAATATGGAATTGATGAGTTTGGAAACTCTAGTTTAATTTGATGATGAATAAACATTATTGAAACAATTAATTATAAAATTATTAATTTGATTTTAATTTATACTTGCTTAATTAATAATTTTATGTGTGCAGATTTTAGTATTGGACCGAATAAAAAAAAATTGTTGCAAGCCCAATTCTATTAAGAATACATTTAGCGTTAATACAAAATTATTTTTATTCTTGTGGCTAAATTGATGTTATGATATTTGGGCCATAATGGGTGATAGAAGCCCAATTGAAATTCTTGCTCCAAGACCATTAAAATTGGTCCGAGACCAATATTGAAAGAAAGCAAATGTTTTGCTTCATGCTTTCAACGAATCTCCTTTGCTTATCATGGGATGGAATTCAAATTTTATTAAGGAGAGTTAATACAGACATTGGGAATAGGAAAGAGAAAAAAAGATTGATTAGATAGTACTTAATGCTACATGCTACCTAAATCAAAAGGGAAGGAAATTAACTTTGTTCAATTAATTTGTTCAAATCCATTTAATGCTTCTCTTTATTTTCTCTCTCTTCTCTTACTACTCTCTCTTCTCTATTCGGTCATATCACAGAGAATCCATGGAAGCTATAGCAAGCTACCGAGGAGAAGATGAAGCAAGCAACAAGACCACCACAATGATGGCAAGAAAAAGAAAACAAAAAGTATGTTGTGGCTGAGATTTTCATCACTTATGGTAAGATTTGGTGAAGAGATCTCAGCTTCTCCATACCAAAAATGGAAGAAGAAGATTTCGGTCAGAGGAAGAAGATCTGGCTCGTCTCTACTTTTGGGTTCACTCATCACAGAAGGTAGTTAGGGTGGCTACGTGAAAGAGGAAACAAAAGTAGGAGTAGAAGGAGCTGTCATACACCAAGAAGCATCAAGGGCTATGAGTCCTTCTTGGAGAGCAAGACAAGTTGGAAAGCTCAGATTGATGAAGCTTGGGGTAAAGAGAAGTCACAGAGGTAATTGCATGTTGGGTTTTAGCATTCGGTTATCTCTCCTCTCTCTCTGGCCGAACCGGTTTGCATGAAGAAGAAGAAGTTTAGCTTGATTTATTTTGTTTCAACCGTGGAGGCTTCACCCTATATATAAGGGAAAACAGCCAGGGATTGAAGTAAGGAGTGAGAGTGCAAGGCACAGAGTTCTCATAGCTACCTAATCTAACAGAAGTTCTTCTCCTTCAATGTTTTCTATTTTGTAATTTTCTGTTTAATTTTGTCTATCTTGAGTCTCATGGAAAAAGACAAACAGTGAGGTTTGTAAGAAAAAGTCATAGAGCGAAAAAAGGCAGAGAGTGCAAAATTAAAAGAAAAAGCCATAGATGTCCTTAGAGGTCATTTGTACATCTGTGTTGTGTTTCATGATTCTGTGAGAATCTCCTTGCAAGCTGGGTTAGCACTTAGCAGTTGAAAGCTTGGCAGTGACCAAGTCAAATTCAGGATTGGAGCTTAGATTCTGGACTTGTCCCGGATAAGAAGGGTAGTTCCTAGGGAGAATTGGTGTTTGTAATCAATGATGATTATAGTGAAATTCCATCATTGTTGTGATGGAGACTGGATGTAGGCTGCATTGCACTTAGCAGCTGAACAAGGATATATCTTGGTATAATTCTCTCCCTCTTCTACTCCATTTCTGATTCTGCTGTCCAGGAGATAAAACTGAAAAATATCTTGTGTCGGGTGACGAGATAAAAAGAAAAAGTCTCATAACTGGGTACGAGACAAAAATAAAAAAATCTCCAGAAGTTATTTCAAAGACCAGCAAGTGTTATTAAGTGAAAAAAAGGATTAAGATTCAACCCCCTTCTCTTAGTCACTGAAAACCATCACCTGCAAGTGTTATTAAGTGAAAAAGCTACGCAAGCTATCATTAACTCCTCCCAGTTGCTTATTAG
Source organism: Arachis hypogaea (assembly GCF_003086295.3). Classification (NCBI taxonomy): domain Eukaryota; kingdom Viridiplantae; phylum Streptophyta; class Magnoliopsida; order Fabales; family Fabaceae; genus Arachis; species Arachis hypogaea. The sequence continues at coordinate 151,390,368 of NC_092054.1, read as the reverse complement.
GGCTAATTAAGTAGCCTAAACCAAAACTTAACAATAATACTATCAGATAAGATCAAAATTAAAATAAATAAGAATATATATAGAATTGACTTGGCCTAACTTTTTATATGTGCTTGCTCTTTGGTTGTCCAAATATTTCTGCATGCGTCTCCAATGAAATTAAAATACAAGAGTTGGAAGAAAAAAGCATGCATTACTGAAATGATTATCTTGTCCATCATAATTCGTATACATGATGAGATCGATGTATACCTATTATTGTGTTCTTTAATTTGTGAATGTAGAAGAGAGGAAGAAGTGGGGCAAAATCTAAAGGTAGCTAGAGAGAATAAAACTTTGGTCCACATTTTTCATGCCATAATAGCATGATTTTATTGCATGGATTTTTTGCGATAACAACTTAGACTTTAATTTTGATACACTAATAGTATAAAACACTTTATATAATTGTGCAATTATATCTATTTTTTAGATGATTATTCACGTGATCAATATAGAAGATAGTTATTTTAGAATTAAGTACGATTTTGATCCTTAAAGTATAGATCAAAATTTTTTTCGTTCCCAACTTTTTTTTACCAACAAAATCGTCCCTAAAGTTTAATTTAGTTTTAAAATCGTTCTTACCTTAAGGACCAAATTAAAATCGTATCGAGGTGGTGGCAGAAGCGGAGACAAAAATGGATCGTGGATAACTTTTTCTTCTTCTTCCCTTCTCTCTTCGCAAGAGTAGAAATACTCTCTTTCTCTTATTTTTTTATTTTATAATTTTTTTGTTGTGGATAATTTAGTCCAAAATTTTAATATTTAAATAAAAATGGTAATTTTAAAACTTGATTTTAAAGCTTAGAAATAATTTTGTATATAAAAAAAATAAAAAACAAAAAATTTTTGGCCTATATTTTATAAACCAAAAAATCATACTTAATCTTTATTTACTAATATAACATTATATAATTAGATGCATGTATAAAATTATTTTATGCTCGCATCAAAATTAAATTCACAACATATACTATATATATGGATCAAACTTTTTCCTTTGAACAAAGTTTGCTCTTCTTTTATTTTACCTTTTTTTCTCTTTCGCTTTCATTCCTTCTATGGGGAGACAAGCCCTAATAAAATTTAATTTTAGTACTTCTTCACCAAATAATCTTGATTGATTGACGATATACATTAGCCAAAGGGATATAAAGGAATTTTGGCACTACACACTACACCACTACAATAATTACTTGGTGTTGATACTTTAATATATATTTATTCATTATTTGCCACCAGTCGATGATCATGAAATATGGATTTAAAAAAAGGGGTTAAGTACTTTCTCTCTTTTTTTTTTAGATTAAAAAGAGATGTTAAATAGCCTACAATATAAACAATCAAATGAAGTAGTACGTTACAACACAAGTTATTATATTATTGGAAGATTTTCAAGTGTACCGTCGTATCGGTATATTAGTGATTTTTAACCGTTGATCTTAATTATATATATTATATATATTTTTTATAATTAAGATCAACGGTTAAAAATCAGTAAAATACCGATATAACGGCACACTTAAACATTTTCCTTATTACATAAATTGTACTAATAATTAAGGACAAAAAGTGTGTGCCAACTATTTGTTTGGTTCATTATTTATGGTACTTGTACTACTATGGACACCCACACATAAATTTCTGCCGACAAAAAAGACTAGGGTTTGAAAGTTGTCTTGAGAAGAAAATTATAATTAGTAGCCAATTGAGGAAGGGAACCATCAATGTGTTCTTTCCACTTACCAATAGGGCTGTATATGATTAGATGATTTGGTTAATCCAAAATTAAATTTACTTTTTAGTTAATTAAAAATTTAATTTTAATTAATTAACTAAATTAATTCTATATGATAAAATTAGATATTAATCGATTATAAAAATAAAAACCAATTTTAAAAAAATAATTGATTTTTAGATAAAAAAATGGTTTTTTTACAAAAAAAAAGATTCATTTTTTCTAAATTGAATTTTTAATCTAAAAATTTGAAATTAGAAATTAGAAATTTTTAAATTTAGTTTTAATTTTAGTTAACCATTAAAAATCAATTTTTTAAATTTGATTTTAATTAATTAATTTTAAAAAATATAAATATAATTTTTAAAATTATTTTATTAAATTAATTAACTAAAATATAATTATAATTTTTTAATCGATTAATCACATTTTGGTTTTTCAATATGTACACCTATTTACAAAGAAAGCAATGCAATTTTGTAAGTATAAGTAGCTTTATGAATTCAATTGTGTTAAGTGTTAGTACATGAACGTGATGAAAGTGACTAAAAAATAGACAAGCAAGAAAGAAGAACATGGTCCAGCCATATGTCACGTTTGGGATGCTATATATATTTTGCCATTATAGCATTTAAAGCTAAGGGAGTGACCACATTTCTGTACGTCAATGAATAACATGGAGCATAAGAGTGTGTTTGATTTACGTTTTATTTTTTATTTTTATTTTCAGTATTCTTGTTTTTAAAATTTTATAAAAAAATAAAAAATAAAAACAGACAATAAAATTTTATTATTTTTATTATTTTTTCTTTTATAAAATAAAAAATACTAAAAATAAAAATAAAACCACAAATCAAACTCATTTTAAATTTTGCAATTTATATTTTTCTTCATAATCTTGTTTCCAAGCCCATAATCATTAGTATATTTATGTATATAAAACGTCAAATGGATGTTGTAATGACTATCATGAAATGAAAGGAGATAGATGAATACGCAATCCTAAAAAATAAAAATAAAAGAAAATATATGAGAAGATAGAGTGAAAAAACAATACGACATCATAATTCATAACATATTGTTGGATGTTAGCATCACTACAAGTAATAACAGACAAAGTACATAAACTTAAATGAAATAGAACAAACTATAGCATCACAAGTACAATTTCTGCCTAATGGTTATTTTCTGCTTCTTAAGAGATTTAATGTCAGTGCACTTGTACAATGCAAAAGTGGTCAGTGGACATGCCTCACCGGTACTATGTGCTTGCATAATTTACCACTCACTTTGATATTGCACTCCAGGTTTAAGATTGAATATTATATTGAACTTTACTGATATGAATCCTATTCTAAATTTTTCTTGAAGAAGCACGTCAATTATTCCATTGATTCTCACTATATTTGAAATTTGGGTTTATCTATCTTTTGTCACACATGTTAAATTTATAAATTAATTTTTTTTAATAAAAATATAAAAAATTTAAATTTTCAATACATTTATTTTACATTTATTAAATAAAAATATTTAAAATTTTCATTAATGATAAATTTATATATACCCCTAGAGTACATAGTAACTAAACCCTTAAAATTTTTGTTCCTTTTCATTTTAATACAAATGTAGTAGATACCTTAAGCAAGGAACACTAAAACAATGAAACATATATAAAATTATATTTGACAATCAAAATATAATCATATATATTGTATCATGAAATACTAAATTAATATATTTTATATTTTTTTGAGAAAAAAAAATATAAAGCCATTAATAAAAAACCCAATTTTTTATTTTTTATTATCACATTTTTTTATAATTATATTTTTTCTTTTAAATTATGTGAGAAAAAAATGAAGATAAATTCAACATTTTATAATTTATTCTATTATATAATTAATTTATCACTGAACAAAATACATAAATACTAATATGGGTCTGTTTTTTGTATATTTTTTTAATATTTTATCTTATTTTATTTTCAAAACCAAACACCGCCCTAGATCTCATGTTCACCTCAAACAGTGGTAGTCAAAATTAATACCTGAGAAGAAAAACGAAAACACAAAAAACCTGTTTCCAGAGGAACAAGTGGGTATCATGAGTGACATGCATACATGATTGGTTTTATGTTTTGATTTTCTTGCCCACAAGAAAAGAAGTAGGTCAACTCCTATTTACTGGACACTCTTACACGCACTGATCCCTTAACAAAGACTAGAATCCAAAAGCTACACATCAAAAACATGTGAAGAGATTGACCCTAGAATATGTTGAGCCAATTCCCTAATAATAATAATAATAATAATAATAATAATAATAATAATAATGCTGCAATCAAAGACTTCAGGCAGTGCCAAAATGTTTTGCATCAATCATGAATTGTACAAGTACGTTACATTTCCTAACACACTCAATAATATACACCATATTTGAGCTTCTCTCCTGACAATGAAAAGAGTAACAGCAATCCTAACACATCTCTTTACAGCATATCTATACTCAAAATTCTCTTCCCAGCTACACAACTCTAAATTCATTATCTTATAATTAGTTTTAATCAGTTGATCTCGTCTAGCTGGAAAAGATTTAACTTTATAGTTAGATATATGAAGAGATAATACAATCATTAATTACAGTGGGCCTCTGATACTGCAGAAACCTCTGCAATTACTATAGATATGATTAATATATCAGTAGCCACTGGCAGAAGCAAAGGAATACTATGCATTAGAATCATGACTACCAATATTGGTTTGCCTGTTTGGGAACTTGTAAACACCAGAATCCGCTATGGACACAGCACCATTCATCTTGCGCGAAGTTTGCTTTCCTCTGAAGACACCCCACAAATAGTACTTTGCTTGCATTCCTATGGAGGGTATATCAAATTAAAAATCTCAAATAAAACTTTTGAAGTTATATAAATGATAATATTGAGATGTCCAAATGAAGGGTTAGAATAAATGAAGCTCACTCCGATGTTGAACTGGGAGGGCGGTAGATGGAAAAATTGTGAGGTCTGCATTTTTAGCAGCCACCTTTATCGCGAGTTCAAGTTGAATGATGTCGTCAACCAGCTTATCAAAGGCTTTTTCGTCTCTGTAGGGATTAGGGAAAGAGATATTTTAGATATATCATTTTAATGAAAGATCTCGGTAGCATCACTATAGTATTGCCTAAGAAATAACCTTTGACTCTGAGGAAAGAAATAGAGAGCAATGCTCATATCAGTTGGCCCCTCATACTTGAAACTTTTAGGCCACACCACAGATCTGGGAAGCAAATCCGCATGAAGCACCTTTGGCAAAAGCTGTGTCTCCTCCTCAACTTTGGAGCACGCTAAACTGGACATATGGGCCAGAAGTTCAGTTACAACACCACCAGCTTCATTGCGGAAGTTAAGACTTCCCCTATAAAACAGAAAATTCAGCACCATGTCATTCCAACAAAGCAAAACAAAGTTCACCAACTTCAAATAATTGTAGCAGAATATATTTCTTACCTCCATATCGGCTTAGCAATAGGCTGTGCAGGCAAAGGCATTTTGTGATTATCAGATGACAAGGCCTTAGTTTTAGCAAATGAGTTAGGAATAGCTTTCCTTTTCATCTGCTTCTCTTCTTCAATCATATCTTGTTTTTGTTGACTGATAACTTTTCCTTTCTTCAGCTTCTCTTCTTCAATCATATCTTGTTTTTGTTGACTGATAACTTTTCTTTTCTTCAGCTTCTCTTCTTCAATTATCTTTTGTTGCCGTTGATTGTTGATTTGTCTTTTATCATGCTTCTCTTCAACCGTCTTATGTGCCAGTTGATTGCTAATTTTTCTTTTATTTAGCTTCCGTTCTTCAATAATATTATGAGCCTGCTGATTACTTTTCTTCACTCTATTTATGCAATTCCTAAGCTTTTTTGTGGCTTTGTTCTCATCATTTTCTAAGCTTATGGAGTCACTATTTTTGGGTGAGGCTGAAACACATATGTCAAAAGAAGATGGCTTCACGAGCTTTACTTCACAATCCTCACAAAACCATATAACTTCCTCCCAAAACACCACAGGACCATTTAAACAGTATCTGAAAAACAAAGTTAAGAACTCAGAGGCCAATAAAGGCCATATGACCGCAGAAGAAAAAGAAAAAAGATCAATTCCACAAATATTTCTATTTTAAAAAAGCTTTTTGAGAGAGAGAGGTGTTGGGGGGTTTTGGGGGGGGGGGGGGGGGGGGTTTAGATGCAGTTATAAATCCAAGTCATTAAGATCATTTTCTCATGTATCAATTCAGCTTTCCTTGGTCTACCAGAACCTAACGATAATGGTTACACCAACGTATACCAATAGAAAAAGGAACATTGTTATGCAATAGAAGAAAGAATCAAGCTATGTAGTATGTACAGATGACATAAAAAAACTGCTACAAAGGTAAATCAGAATTCCAAAAGCACATTTACTAAAATCCAAATTCAAGTTTCTCTTTTGTAATATAAACAATGACATCCTTTAAAACTAGTTAGGATGGGCTTCATAGTTCAGAAAACTTCATCCTTGGGATTGGGACTGCTATGGAAATATAAATACATTCTCCAAATAGGCAGAGTTTCAATTTATAATTTCACATATGAAGATGACACTTTATTATTTTACTATACATATTAAAATTTAACAACACTACATTCTATTTGCAAAAGGTGGTTAAGGTATCAATACCAAGTATTGCTTCAATTCAAATTTTTAGTTATCATTTGGATTATCCAATTACAATGAGTACACTCCAACCTCCAACACTCAAATAGATATTCAAAAGAATGTCCACAAAGCATATTAGTAGTGGCATCTAGAACTAAGTATGAAACATGTACTTGCTACAAAAAAGGGCATTCAAGAATGCAGAGAGGAAGTAAAGAATAAGTACCTATGCAAAGCACAAGCCTGACACTCTTTGCAAAAAACCAACGTCTCTGGAAAACCTTCGTCACCACACTTGAGACACACAGTTCCCTACAACAAGTTTACAAAGTTAGTTATATTCAAGTGGCTCAAAACTCATAAGACCAAAAGTGCACTCGGCACTCTTTTATGCACTATTTGTGATTCACAAATAGGCTTTGTTTCAGCAGTCCTGTAATAATCACCATTCTAAAATGCTGAATAAAACTCATCCCTTTTAGTGTTTCGGCATTGTAACTACATTTCAGAATATAAACACTTGCGAATTCGCATCAGGAGTAGCAAAAAGGGAACAATTCACTTTCCCTTCAGAATTTACATTTGATCATTTAAAGAAATAGTTTCACTTATAAAATTAAAAAGCGAATTGAGCATAAATTTAAAAATAATATCTTTTTAAGTATTATCTCCAAGCTTTAACTGTTCAAAAGATATTTCATATTTGTATAATTTGACCTCGCATTATGCATGTATTAACATTGATAACTGAAATTGAAACTAATACTTAATTGGAACATGCATAATCAAGAACAGTAATAGTCATAATGCATTAATTAACCCAGATTTCAACGAGGGAAAAGAAGGTTCCTTAACAGAAAATTGATAAATAAAAATCAAATTCAAAGTAAGATAAAAACATAATTAACAGAGTATAGCAATTATCCAAAGATAAATTATAAATTGAATTTAAACAAAAAAGGAAAAGGGGGAAGCGACTGACCATGAGCATGGGCATAAGAACGGAGTCGTTGGTGTGAGAGGATGAAGGGTGGATCATAAATTCAAAAGAAAGCAACAAAGATTGATTCGAAGGGAAGAAGATTGCATCCTAAAGAGATGAGACGCGAGAAGTGAGAAGTGAGAAGTGAGAAGAAAAGTTTTATTGAATCAGAATCAGTCAGAACTGAATCTGAACGATCGGTTTTTAAAGTAATTAAAATGGGGAATTTAATTTAGTTGGTAGAGAAAAGAATTAATCAATTTTGCCCTTTTTGGATTGTGGATATTTAATTTTTATTTTAAAGAATAAAGTATAATTTTTTATTATTTATTTTATAAATAAGACTAAAAAAATATAAAAGAAAATATAAATTTTCAAATTCTTAAAAATATATTTTCAAATCTTTAAATATATTTTTAAAAATTTTTAAATATATTTTTAAATTTTTAAAAATATAAATGTCTCTAGATTAAAATATTATAAATTTATTTATTATTTTCTCTAATTTTTATTTAAATTTATTACGTTTATATAATTTAAAAACTAATCAATCTGTATACATTTTTTTAAAAACTTTTCAAATCCCGTGGACTTAAAATTGACAAGTTTTTCTGATTCTCTTTACATTAATGATAGATCAAAATTCAAAAGTAAATCTTTTTAGAATATTTGTTAGTAATTTTTTTGTTTAACTAAAGAAAAAAAGAATAGGAGTTTAATGACTACGGATTATAAAGTGATAAAATTTATTTCTATTGTCATCTAGTTAGACAGACATTTTTGTATGATTTTTAAAATAGTAATTAATTAATTAAATTGAATTTATACAAAATTTTGTTTTACAGCAAACTCATGCGTGCTGCGTGGGAAGTTAATTTGGTTATTTAATAAAAGGTTTAAATTAAAAAAGAAAATTATGAAGAATAAAGATGGTATTTTTATTTTTTAAATGGACAAAAGATTTGGTATTTTACAAAAAGTAGGTCATAATGGTGTAATATGTGGATATAGATAGTTGTTGTCTTGTTGATGCTGATCCTTAGTCATTCATTTCGTTGGATATCTTAGTTTTTTTCTATTAATATTTTGGTCAATTGGTATCTGACACAATTTTAGTTGTAAGTTAACTATAAATATGTCAATGTTCAATTTGTTTAGAATAGATTCCCTAAACAATTATCAAAATATATGTGTTTTGTTTGCTCTTGAATTCAATCGCTGAACTTGAAACAAATTTTTGGAGGAGTAAAAAAATTAATATAAAAATTTAATAATAATATTTATATTAAAATAAAATTTATAAATATAATTATTTTTTAAATTTTTTATTAATAAAATAATAAATTAATAATTTTATAAATAAAAAATATAAAATAATTTATAATAATATTTTTTGAGTTTTTAGTAATTTAAAATTTTCAATAATAAATCAGAACTAAATCTTTTAGTAATTTATAATATTTATTAAATTTTTTTATCAATTTATATAAATATAATAATATCAATACTTATTAAATATTCTAATATTTTGTATTATATAAAAAATAAAATTAAATAAATAGTAAAATATAAAATAATATTAAATTAAATAAATAAAAATATCTAATTTTTTATATTTAATCTCAAAGGTAAAGGAGAGAGTGTTATTTGTTAAATAGAGATAGAGAAGTTGCTAGCAAAGTAGTGTATTTTTATAATGATGATTTTTATCTTTTATTTTGTTAGATAATCTTTTTTAATTCTTATCTATTTTTATTAGATAACTTTTTTATTTGATTTGATTGTTAGATGATTTTTTTTATTCTTATTATTTTTTATTAAATAACTTTTTTATTTGGTTTAGTTTTATCTTTTAATTTTGATATGTTATTTAAGCTAACTAAATTATTTTTTATTTTTTAAAAAAGCACTACTAATTTTTTTATAAAAAATTTAAGTGGCGTAATCCCATTATCTTAACTAAGTTTCGCCTCTATTTAAATCAATACAAGTTATTTAAATTTTGTTCATGAATTAAAAACTCTAATAAAAAATTATAAAGTACATAGATTTCTCAACTTCTAATCATTATTTATGAAGATAAAATGAGAAGAGAATGATTTTTAAAAGAGATATTTAATTTTTTATTTATTTTAAAATAATAGTCAAATCTACGTGTCCTTGGTGACATTTCGATTTCATTAGAAAACACGTTATTTATCAAAATGGTTAGGGAGTAAGGTGTAGATATTTTTTTCTATTATAAAATATAAAAAAATTAATTCTTAAAACAAATTAAAAGATATTATAATGCATATAAAATTCGTTCATCACATCATTAATTAAAATTATACTTGTTTCTGCGTGAATAACTCGATTCTAAGGTATATCTCATTTTTCTGATATTCGAATTCGTTTTTTTTGGACTAGAAGGATAATACTCGGTTTTCTTCAAAAACGACACCGGTGGATACTTATAAAAGCACTCTAACACTCAAATTAGTAAGAGTAGAAAATAAATATAAAATTATCGGAATGAATAACATATCGGTGACCTAATGAATCACTTGTATTTATAAAGATGTTGTATTTGGGCGATTATAAATATTTCTAAAATTGGTTTGCGGAGCTTTAACTAATTATCTCGTAACGGTGTTTTATTGATCTTGTTTAGAGAGATTTGCGGAGAGATTTCTGCGTCCATTTGAGTTGGCATGTAGTTGTTTGATTTTATAGGATAAGTCCGTTAAGAGAGCAAAACACGTACTTAACGTACTCTGATGTAGCACGTATTTAAGTAGACTCCGATTTATAGTTTTACTTGAGTCGAGTTATAGCCAACGGATCAATACCTATTTAAATTTTAAATTAAAAGTATTAAAATTTTAAATTATGTGAATAAAAAAACTAAATTCATTAAAAAATTATAAATATACTGGTACGATCTAAATAGTACCATAATATAAGCAACTTCGTCATTCTATACACAAATTTTGTGGGCAAAGCATTCGATGGTTCCAGGACGTTTGGACCATTAAATGGTCTCATAACAAAACATGCTTTTTAAATTTTTTAATAACGGTTAAATAGTCCTTATTTAATTTTAATTATAAATTAATCCCTTATATATTATTTAATTATAAAATCTATTTTTTATTTTATAAATCATTATTTTATTATTCACCTATCATAATAAAAAACAAAACAATAACGAATTAGATCTTTCTAATAATTTTTTAGCAATCCTAATCGATTAAAATTTTATCTTTGATCCGTTACATCCGTATAGAGTTGTGAAATGGTGTTTTTTATAAAATCAATCGATTGGATTAATAAAACAATCGATTGAAATTCAGGTTTCATAAAACTTCGATTGAATGTTGGACGATAGTATGATTTTCTCAAAAATCAATCGATTGTAACTTTTACACAATCAATTGAACGATGATTAGAATGTGAGTTTTTTCTAATTCAATCGATTGTTCATGTTACCCAATCGATTGAAGGCTTCAAAGCAATATGAGGTCTCACAATTCAATCGATTGTGTGTGTTACCCAAACGATTTAAGTCTTCAAAGCAATATAGATTTTCACAATTCAATGGATTGATTGTGTTATCCAATCGATTAAATTGTGCACTACGTTATATGTTACGCCATTCTCCTTTTTCTACTCGTGTTTATAAATTATTATTTTATTATCCATCTATCTTATCTTTAAAATTCTATCTTCAATTTTTAAGTTTTTATTTTGATTTAGATACTCTAATCTTATCTTTTCTTTAATATTAAGGTTATAAATTAATGAATGCAGAACTTTCATCTTCAACCCTAGCTCTTTTTTGCGTTTTTAGTTCTAGCCATTTTGGGAATATTGGTTCGATGGGTTTTGTAGAGATTTGGATAAGGATTAATAATATGTATGTAGTTTGGAGTGAATGTTGATAAGATTGGAGAAGAAGAAGAGAGATTTAGAGAGAGAAGAGAGGTTATGCAGAAATGGAGTTGTAAAATTTAAGGAGGGGAGGGAGGCTGAACACGGATGATTATCAAGCTTAATATATAGCGCATATCAAAATTCAATCGTATTATCATACCAATCGATTGAATGCAGGAAAAAATCTTATTCACGTCACATTTAAATCGATTGAATGCTCATACCAATCAATTGAACGGAAAAATATCATTAGTTCGCGTACAAACTTCAATCGATTGTATTATCAGATTAAACTTTTATATATCATTCTAATAGCGTAAGTCAATCGATTGGGTGACAGAACCAATCGATTGAATAAGAAAAATCCCACATGCCTTACAAAATTCAATCGATTGAATTTTAACAAACACGATTTTTCCAATCCAATACGTATTTAACGGATCAATGATAAAATTATGATCGATTGAGATTGCAAAATATTTATTACAATTAATGGAAGATCTAATTCGTTATTATTTTAGTTTTTAATTATTAATAAATATGATAGATGAATGATAAAATAATGATTTATAAAATAAAAAATAGATTTTATAATTAAATAATAGGGATAAGTATTGTTTTGGTCCCTAACGTTGAGGATGAGAATCGAAACCGTCACCACTACCAACATGTTTACCAGCACCAGCACCAACACCAACACCAATACAAATAGAAAGCATAAAAAATCAATACAAAAGAGATGCAAAAGCTCAAGCACAAAACCAAGAAGAAGAAGCAGAAATAAAAAAATCATAATAAGAACAAAACCAACAAAACCAGATTAGGAAATTAGGGATTATGATGAACAAATCCATTATTCAAATCCAGATTCAACAAATCAACATACAATAATAAAAAGGAAGAAGAACCCAGAAGATGCAGAACCCAAAAGAAGCAGAAGCATAAGCACTCAAACAGAGGCAGAAAATAGAAGACGAAGCAGAAGATGCAGAAGCAGAAGCACTCAAGCAAACCCAGAAGAACTATTTATTTAAAAGGGTAATTTTGTCATTTATAAAAAAAAAATTTGTTAAAAAGGACAATTTTAAAATGAAATGTAACATTAAGGACGATTCTAAATCGAAAATTAGATAAGGGACGGTTTCGATTCTCATCCCCAACGTTAAGGACCAAAACAATACTTACCCCTAAATAATATATAAAGGATTAATTTATAATTAAAATTAGATAAAGACTATTTAACAGTTATTAAAAAATTTAAAAAATATGTTTTATTATGGGACCATTTAATGGTCCAAACATTTTGAGACCACCGAATTCATTGCCAATTTTGTGTATATAGACAAGTTTGCTAATGTAATCATCGAATTCTATATGCATTGCAGAAGTTTTTGCCTATATATTAAGAAAATTTTATAAAAATCCAAAACAAAAATGAATCCTGATAAATAATGACTCTTAATTTGTTTTGAATTTTTTTTTAATAATTTATAAAAGAAAAAAATCCGTGAGATGAGGTTCTACTATTAAACTTTTATTAGTATTGTAAAAAAAAAACGGTAAATATTGTTTTTATTTCTAAAATTTAGAGTCAAAATCAAATTCGTCCCAATGTTAATATCGTCTTCAATGTTTTATTTCATATTAAAAGAAATGACATTTACACTACCACCTTTTGTATATATTTATTTTGTATATATTCTTTTTATATTTTTTATAGTATAATATATAATTCTTTTATATTTTTTACTTTTTGTTAATCATTTTTAATACATATAAGTGATATATAGATAGTATATTTTTTCTGTTAGAGTCTTCTATTTGTTTCTCTTTCCTGAGATATATAAAATATACTCTTCTCTACAACATTCTTTACATTTAGCTTTTGAGAAGGAAACAAAATGCTTTTAGTTAGAAACTTATTTCCATCTTGTTGGTCATACATGTTAGCCTAAAATAATATTAATTCAGTTTCTTAAACCTGAAAATTTGGTTTCACCAGCCACATTTTGCATGGTAATCAGCATATCTGCCTCTGCATAATTCTTAATCATGCTTCTAATTTTCCTTCCTATTTCTGGAGATGCTGATTTGGAGGTACACCATTCCTCTTCTCTTTGGTATATGGAACCTCAACAATGGAATTTACCTCCCTTGCTGCTACAATATCTTCTCTTAAATCTTCTGCTACCTTTTCCAAAGAGTAACTGAAAACTAAACAATAAAAAACAGCCATTGCTATGAAAGTTAACCTACCATCATAAATTCAAATGAATCTTAGGTGACTATGACCATGAAGCATGAAAATTCTAATGCTTGTCAAGGAAATCTAAATGCAACAAACTAACTTGTTTTCAGCAGCTTCACCACATGTCATGCAATAATTTAGAGCCTCACAAAAGCCTCTATTCCCACATGTTATCTAAGATTATGTAAATGGAGTGGTCAAACTAGTTTGACTAAAGGATTCTCTAATGTCAAGTAAACTGGTGTCAACTTGAATAAAAGAAATAGAAAATTATAGAAATTAAGTGATAATTCTCAAATTCTCTATCTCATCATGTTGAATATATAGACGCATAACAGTTTGGTGTGCCCTGTACAATTGTAATTTGAAGTGAGAATTTAATTATCTGTTCTGAGCTAGTTACAAAACCTTAGAATATAATTTGACTGCTCATAAAATGTTGGAAACAATATCCATTGTATTAATGATGTAATCGTTACTCTTTTGAGATATATAAACCAGGGGACTGAAACATCAATTTTGACCAACATGTGATTAAACACAATCTTGTGTCAGAAACAAAAAATAATTGGTTGCTGGTTTCAACTAGATTTTGTTATTAAACAAGAAAACAAGCACTTTTCTTATGTCTGAAAGAAGTACAAGGCACATCATCATCATTTGGAATCCTCAAAACATGAAATGCTTTCTCACATCATATATCAATGATCTAAAAAATAATCTGCACTAAAAATGTACAAAGAAAAAAAAGAGAATCCTAGTAAAACTGGCTCCTAGGAGTCAAATAAGGAGCATCATCAGAACTTAACCAATCCCCAACAACAGCATTCTGTGTCTCTGGTGTATCATTTGGACAAACAGGCCTAATTCTCACCCTAGGCTTAGTCAATGGCAATGATGGAAGTGGCGCTTCTTTCTTGAGAATTCTAGCTGCATCTCTCACCCTTGGCCTCTTCTCATAATCAGGATGAACACAAACAAGCCCCACCAACAGCATCCTCTCCATCTCTAGTACATCAAAGTTACCCTTCAATCTTGGATCAGCAGCATCAATGAGCCTGTTCTTCTCCCACAATCCCCACACGAAATCCGCAACCACGGTTCCATCATCCTCCACTGGCTTCCTCCCTGTAGCCACCTCCAACACCACCACACCAAAGCTGTAAACATCAGTCTTCACTGTCGGAACACCGGAGTACACGTATTCCGGTGCAAGGTAACCCATTGTTCCTGCTGGTATAGTAGCATCCCTTGTGCTAGAACTATGCTCATACACTTCAGCAAGTCCAAAATCCCCAAGCTTAGCATTGAACTCTGCATCAAGCATTATGTTGCAAGTCTTCACATCTCTATGAATGATTTGCCTCTCACATTCTTCATGGAGATAGGTAAGAGCAGAAGCAACTCCAAGAACTATATTAACCCTTTGCTTCCATGTTAAGACAATTGAAGAATTGAAGTTCCTATGAAGAACCTTGTTGAGGCTGCCATTTGGTAAGTACTCATAAACCAAAAGCAGCTCATTGCCCTCACAGCACCATCCCTTAAGCTGAACCAAATTCTTGTGCCTCAAGTAACTCACCATGGTGGCAAATTCAGTGGCGAAAGGATTGTGCAAACAATCCAAACCATCAACATTGGCAAACCTCTTCACTGCAACATCTCCACCACATTGAAGTGACCCTTTGTAAACCTTTGCTGAAGCACCTTCCCCAACAAGCCTATCACGATTAAACCCCATTGTAGCAGATTTGATTTCAGAAAGTGACAATCTCATAGGCACTTTACTTGTCTGAAACCTACAATTTTTCTTTCCAGTACCATTATTTTTCTTCTTTGACAAGAAAATTGAGATAACAAAACCTGCAGCCACTACAGAAACCAGAAATGCAGTTATCCCTCCCAATCCAAGAGCCATCTCACCAATCTTCTGCTGCCTGCGACGCGTGCCGTTTCGCCGAATGGACGAGACAGAATCCAAATCACCCTCCCCTGGATAACAAAAGACACAGTTCCCTTCTTCAACGGTATCCATAGGGGTAACCTCTTCACGAGAGCCATAATCCAAAGTCTTGAATTGCCAATGATCAATAACATGAATACCGGAACCTCCACCATTGGAAGCAGAGAATCCAACATGCATGAACTCCTTGAGTTGCTCAGAAAGATCCACCTGGGAAGCAAGAATCGGAGTTGGAGGCCTAGTTGAAGAATAAGAAACCCAAACACGAACCATCTTCATGGAATCCCTATACTCAATCCACGCATTGATGACTTTCCCGCTCCTGAGGTCAACGCCGCGAGACAGAGCATCAACAGAGGCAAAAGAAACGACGGTGCTGAGATCAATTCCGATGTGATTGGCGTTGATGTCGCCGAGCGCAGGGTCGAAGCTCGTGTCGAATTCGACGGCGAAGAAAGAGTCTTGGTGCTGTGGTTGGTCGAGAATGGCTGCAGGGAGTCCCAAGTAACCGCGAGAGAGGGTTCCGAAGTCGGTGTTGGAGGAAATGAGGAAGGCGATGCCGTCGGCGGAGGGGCAAGAAGGGGAGGAGGCGATGGAGAATGAGAAGCGGCACGTGAATGAAGCAGTTGAGTTTGTTTGGGGATCAAGAAACCGAATAGGGTAAACGTAGAAAGCTCTTCCAACACCTGAACTCGAAGATGAAGAAGAAGACGAAGAAGAAGAAGAAGATTCGGAGCAAGAGAGTTGGTCGGTGGTGAGGGTGATGGAGTGGTCGGTGAAGAAGGCGTCGCCGTAGAGAGTGACGTTTTCTGAAGGAGAGAAAGGGGAAGAGAGGGTGGTGGTGGAGGGGAGGAAGAAATGGAGGCATAAGAGGAACAAAGAGTGAAACCTCCAGCGCATTGTATGACAGAGAAAGAGAGAGAGTCTTGAAGGAGCTTAGCTTAGATTTGAAAATGGCGGCAATTAAGTTTGTGTTTTCAAGAATTGACTGCCATGCATGGTGGCAGTGATACAGTTACAATGGTGGTTGTCGTCGTTGAAAGCTAAACCATCAGAGAATGGCACTGCGGGGTTTCAGCGAAACTTTTTTTTTTTTCCCCTCTCTGGGCCTACCGTTTTTTTTAACTTGGTGTCAACTTCAAAGCCCGATGATTTTACTATTTGACCCTTACAGTTATACTAACAAACTAGTGCGCGCGTGTTCTACCATTTTTTCAAAGCAGGTCTATGACTATGTTTTCGAATCCACCGCTTTGGTTTGTGTGTAATTAGTGGTTCTTCCGTAAAATACAGGAAAAAAAAAATTAAGGTGTTTAGGGCACAGTGAAATTTCTCAACCTTGAAGGACAATTGTACATAATTGAATGGGTAGCGGATGATCTATTACGCCAGGAGCAGCAATAACAATAATGGATCAGAGACTCATTCATGGTCAATGGTGCAGTTATCTATTTTTACAAGTGAGTTCATTTCAAGTTCAATATGCATTTCAGTCTTGCATTGATGGTGGAATTTGAGTATGCTCACCAATGAAATCAAAGAATAGAATTATCCTGACATTTTTTCCAACGTGTGCCGCGTGTACACCATTAGCATTCGATTTTGATGTTTTGTTGATACAAATATCCCAGCCAAAAACAACCATAGAATCCTGATTTTAAAAGCCTTCAGATTAGAAAGTCCAAGTCCAAGTCCACTCCTAA
Organism: Arachis hypogaea; assembly: GCF_003086295.3. Lineage (NCBI taxonomy): Eukaryota > Viridiplantae > Streptophyta > Magnoliopsida > Fabales > Fabaceae > Arachis > Arachis hypogaea. The sequence goes on along the minus strand of NC_092054.1, from coordinate 151,373,085 downwards.
AAGTATAGTCGTTACTGGCGCGTAATGACTAATGACTAATTAATGAGTGACTACACAATAGAGAGACAAGAGGGAACTGAAGAATCGTGTGGGATTAGAATAAGTTCATTATCTAAGAAATGAAGGTTATACAATTATACTGTTGTTGGCTTGAATACATAATGGGTGGCTATGTCCTGAAATTGCTTGTTTTGTTGGTATTGCTATGGCATTTAGGATCCAACCATGCAGCAACAGAGGGTGGAGAAAAGAAGTGCAAAGAGAGGGAGAGACTTGCTCTGCTCAAGTTCAAACAAGGCCTCCATGATAAGTATGGCATTTTGTCTTCATGGAAGGACGAGAATGATTGCTGCAAATGGAAGGGGATTCGATGCAACCATGAAACTGGGTACGTTGAGAGGCTTGATCTTCACTGCTCTGAACCACAATACTACTTGAGCGGTGAAATCAGCCCTTCCTTGACTGTCCTCCAACACTTGTCGTATCTAGACCTCACTTGCTTATATAACGCCAGTACTCACATCCCACAATTTTTGGGTTCTTTCCCAAATCTATGCTATCTTAATCTCTCTTCTGCTGCTTTCTCCAATTATGTTCTAAGAAAACCTTATTTTGAGGGAGAGATCCCATCACAGCTGGGAAATCTCTCGCAACTGCAGTATCTTGATCTTAGCTTCAATCTTCTTGATGGAGCAATCCCTTCTCAACTTGGAAGTCTCTCACAGCTACAACATCTTGATCTTGGTAGTAATCAACTTAGAGGAGTGATCCCCTACCAACTTGGGAATCTTTCCCAACTGCAGCATCTTGATCTTAGTGTCAACCAACTTGGAGGAGTGATCCCCTACCAACTTGGGAATCTTTCCCAGCTGCAGCATCTTGATCTTCGCTACAATCAGAACCTCAATGTTCATGGTAAAAATCATGGCGGTATTCAGTGGCTGTCAAATCTCTCCTCTCTAACAAGCCTTGACTTGAGTGATGTCCTTAATCTCAATGATTCTTCTCTCCACTCACTCCAGTTCCTTGGAAAGCTTCCAAGTCTAAAAGAAATGAGGCTAAGCAGGTGTGGCCTTTCTGATTCTCATATTCTTCCATTGTCTAATTCCAGTTTGAATTTCTCTACTTCCCTTGCTATACTTGATCTGTCTCAGAATTATTTGACATCACAAACTATATTCCATTGGGTGTTTAACTTCACCTCCAATCTCCAAGTGCTTGACCTTTCCTACAACATCTTAAGAGGCACCATTCCTGATGATTTTGGCAGCATAATGCATTCACTTGAAAGTATTGAACTCTCAAACAACAATCTAGAAGGCCCTGTTCCAAAATCTTTAGGGAATATATGCACCTTGCAATCATTTTCTGCTTTCAACAATCACTTGACTGGGGATCTTTCGAGTTTTATTCACAACTCTTCAAGATGCACCAGTAGCTCGTTACAAGAAGTGCTTTTATCAGGAAATAAAATTCATGGCATGTCGCCTGACATTTCAAACATCTCATCTTTGAAAGAGTTATGGCTTTCAGATAATGAATTGCATGGAGAAATACCTACAAGCCTGGGATTGCTTACTGAGTTGGAGAGTGTGCTTCTTGATGGAAATTCTCTTGAAGGTGTCGTCACTGAATCCCATTTCACTAACCTCTCCAAATTGAAATCCTTTGACTTAGCCGGTAGCTCGTTGACAATCAAGATTAGTGCTGGCTGGGTTCCACCGTTCCAAATACAAGTTTTGCGCATACCAGGTTGCACGGTAGATTCTAATTTTCCACATTGGCTAAAGAATCAAAATGAATTCTGGTGGCTTGATATTGCAAATCTCAGGAATCTGGATTCTGTGCCGAACTGGTTGTGGGGAAAATTGCTGACAATGACTAGTTTCAATATTTCAGGCAACAATCTCACTGGTACAATTCCAAATCTCCCAATTGAGTCATCTTACCCAGAAATAGATTTGACTTCAAATCAATTTGAGGGTTCCATTCCACGGTTTTGGTTGCAAGCAGGTGCCTTGTATCTATCCAACAATAGATTTTCAAATATAGTATCATTTGCTTGCGGCAATAAGACAGCCATGCATTTGGGGATTTTGGATTTATCAAACAATCAATTGAAGGGTGAGTTGCCTGATTGTTGGAATAATTTAAACTCACTAGAATTTCTTGACCTGAGCAATAACAAACTTGAAGGAAAGATTCCTTTCTCATTGGGTGTCTTAACGAACTTGGAGGCTTTGATTTTAAGAAACAATAATTTCACTGGAAAATTACCTTCTTCCTTGAAGAATTGCTCCCAGTTGGCCTGGTTGGACCTGGGACAAAATGAGTTTCATGGTCCAATTCCATTATGGATAGGAGAAAGCTTAAAACAGTTAGTAATCCTAAGCTTAAGATTCAATTACTTTAATGGAAGTCTACCCTCAAATCTGTGTTTGTTAACAAAGCTTCAAGTTTTGGATCTCTCACAAAATAGACTATCAAGAGGGATTCCAACCTGCATAAAGAATTTTACTGCAATGACTCAAGATGCTGGAAGCTCAACTGAACCAATGAATCATGAGTATGCATACAAACTTAGAGGAAGTAATGTCACTATTTATGTGGGAGAACAATATAATTTTTACCTGTTTTTAACATGGAAAGGAGCAGATCGTAGCTTCAAAAATGCAGATATGCTTCTAACAGGCATTGACCTCTCAAGTAATCATCTCACAGGCGAAATGCCAAAGGAAATTGAGTTGTTATTTGGATTGGTTTTATTGAACTTATCAAGGAACAGTCTCAATGGGGAAATCATCTCTAACATTGGAAACTTACAATCACTAGAGTTTCTTGATTTGTCAAGAAATCATTTGTCAGGCAGAATTCCTTCAAGTCTCTCCAAAATTGATCGTCTTGCTATGTTAGACTTGTCAAACAATGATCTTGATGGCAAAATTCCAATTGGAACGCAACTGCAGAGTTTCGATCCTTCAGCTTATGAAGGAAATCCCAATCTTTGTGGGGAGCCTCTTAACAAGAAATGTGAAGAAGAAACCACAGAAGATGAGAGGCGAGTAGCACAAGTGAGTGATGAGAATTCAATATTCTTGGAGGCATTATACATGAGCATGGGGATAGGGTTCTTCACAGGCTTCTGTGGCTTCATAGTTTCAGTATTATTCATCTCCCCTTGCAGAGAACCCTACTCCAGGTTCTTGAATAGTTTGGTCACCAGAATCTATCTGATCAAAAACTCACTATATAGGGCTAGAGGATGAGCAGGTAGATTTCTTCCTTGTATTGAAAGTGGACTTATTCTCAAACACTTGTTCCATGTACTGAAATTGAAATTTCTTGCAGGATTTCCTACTTTTGCTTGCGTTATGGCCTTATGGGGGGTGAAACTGCATCTTCTATTGTTATCGATAAACCCAATGGAATAATTTGGTTCACAGCATGCTAGTGGTATGAATGCATCTTCTGCTGTTAATGTTAAAAATTTATCAATGTGTTTTTGAGTATTATTTGTTGCTTTTTTCTTTCTAGTTCTCAGATTATCAAATTTAGTAGTTCTGTTCTGTTCTTTTTTTTTTTGGTAATAAAAGGGGCCTAGGCCCAAGGAAGGGAAAACATTAGCTACAGTCTTGGATTACATCAAGGGTACGAGGGAGTTCTATTCTGTGTTTTGAGATGAATTCCCATGTGATGCACACCTTTTTTTTTTTGGACATGATGTGATGCGCACCTTCAAGCTTCAAGAACTGTCTTCTTTTTTCTTTTTCCGGTTGAGAGCTTCAAGAATTGTCTTTGAAACTTGATAGCTGACAATAATGACAAAATGGTGTGGCCGTGTGGGACTGATTCGAAAAATTTGGGGCTTGGACCAAATGGTCTTGGGCTCAACTTCAAAGCCCAATAAATTGCGGACAAGTCTAAAGGGTTATGAAGTAGTGAAACTACTTTAGCTACCTGTAGGGCTGGAAGTGAGTCGAGCTGAACCGAGCTAGACCAAGCTCAAACTCAGCTCACGAAAATTGAGCTTGGCTCATGACTCGACTCATTAACAATCGAGCTTATTTCTTAAGCTCAAGTTCGGCTCACCAAAAGCTCACGAGCTGGCTCGAGCTCACGAGTGGGCTCAAATAAGAGAAACATAAATACATAATCTATAATTTTATATCAATAAATTATAAATTTTTTATTTATGTCCTATATTAAAATTATATGTAAAAAAAATATAAATATTAAATAATTAAGATTGTTATAATATATATATATATATATATATATATATATATATATATATATATATATATTCACGAGCTAATGAGCTGAGCTTATCCAACCTCAAGCTCGGCTCATTTAATTCATGAGTTCAATTTCAGGCTCAAGTTTGGCTCACCAGCTCACGAGCTTAGCTTATCGAGCTGTTAACGAGTCGAACTCGAGCTGGCTCATGAGTTGACTTGACTCACTTCCAGCCCTAGCTACCTGTCAAATAATTAACTACTACAAATACCAAAAACAAAAATTAATTAACTACTACTAATACCAAAAAGAAATAATTAACTACTAAGTAATAACTAGGCCAATTTAGGAATATGTAATATATTGATGGTGTTTCATGGTTGGGTAGTGAGTAGTGACTACTACCTTTTTTTTGGTAGATATAGTGACTACTATTTTGAGCAAGTATACACGCGCATAATAATAGAATCAGTCAAGTAACCTTCACATTAACATGTATATGTATGATATTATGTGGAATAAAATGCATGCTACTTATATAGAGATTGAGGCAGAAATGGTCCTCATTGGTAGACAAATTAAATCATTCATATATATAAAGTAAAGAGCAACAAGCTATATCATATAAAGACATCAAGCAACACAACAAAATTTCATTCATCTTGAATATAAATTTGTCGTTCCTTGTTCTCTGTGTTATCTGTTTGCTAATAAAGATCCAAATCGAAGAATAGGGAGTAACAAAACCAACATAATAGATACAATAAAACGCCTTTATATAACAAGTCAAATAGTAAATATCAATAATGACAAGAAATGAAAGTTCTTGACCTAAAAAGTAATAATTAACCTAATACTTGAGATAACAACTCGAGATTGTATTGGTTAATCTGTAATTCTTAGATATAACAAGTGATATATTAGTTTTTAAGGTGCGACTCATGGACTCGAAAGGTGAAATTTGTAAGTGTGCGACATCTTAAGAAGATAATGAAGTAGGAGTATTATGAGAAGGATGTTAAGGAAATTTTGGTACAAGTTGAAAGGTTAGTCCTGATGTTCTTTGGGAGTGATGAACGAAGTGAAAAACACTATATGTGTTTGACTTATTAAGGAACAAGAGAGTGTGAATGTTAACCACATCTTGTTAACACAAACTTATCTTGTAACCTTTTGTATCTGATTATACTTCTTTCTCATGTTTGGTAAAAGGCTAAAATTATGTAACATTTTGCATACTATATCAATTTTTAAAGACCAAAATTTTTGTAAGGAAGGTAGAATATAATGTCTCAAGCTTTTTTTTATTACTATCTAACCCTCTAATTTTATCAAAATTCCTAAACTACCCTTATCCCTCTTTTTCCAACCTTAACCATAATCTAAAAATCCCTAATTTCATTACAACACATACACCTACAAACAGGAGAAAGAAAGAGAGAAAGGGAGGAGAACAAAAATCAGAGGGGAGAGATTGAAGAAGAAAGGAAGAAAAAGAAAGGGAGAAGAGGGAAGAGACGACGCTAGCAGGGATGGGTGCCGCTGTTGCCATTACAGAGAAAAGAAGAAACTCACGAGAGAGAGAGAGATAAGAGTGAGATCACAGACCTTCCATCGAGAAAGAGAAAAGCGTGCAATGGAGAAGAGGAAGGAGGGAGTCCTGTCGTTGTTGCTGTGCCCGTCGCCGCTGCTGCCGTTGATCAAGACCGTCACCGTCCCGGTTGAGGCCATCGTCGTCGACAAATAGGACAGAGAAGAAGGGCGCGAACGGGAGAGAGAAAGGGGAGCTCTGCTGGAGCTCATCGTTGAGATGCTGCTGCCTTCCACCACCACAAGACAGAGCCAGCCTTCTGTTCTTCCATTGTTATTGCGGTTGCCTCCGTTGCAGGTGGAGGAGGTCACCGGAAAAGGGATTGTTATGTTCTGCTTCTGCTTTTAGTTTTTCATTGGTTGCCGGAGTCTATTATCGTCAAGAGCCACCATTGCTATACCTTTACCTTGGTAAAACAAACCACATTCTTCTTGTACTTGACATCTCTTTCTATTCCTGTTTTGCTTCTATCTACCTTACTGTCTCGCTCCATTTTCGTGCTATCTTTTTTGATTAATTTGCTCTTGCTATTATTTGTTATAGGCTAGAAGTGGTAGTGATGCTGCTATTGTTGTCGAGATTACATCCGTAATATAATCGTTGCTGTTGTTTGAAAGGAAGTTGCTACCACTGGCTCGGTCCAAATTCTGCGTTCTTTCGTTTCATTCTATTCCAATATTTCTCACCTTTTAATTCGGCACTCCGAGTTTGGTCTCTTCAGTCCCTTAGGACCACGCTGTAAGTAAACTTTACATTTATAACCATTAATCTTTCGATTTATACCCTTATGAGTTTTTAATTATATTTATAAAATTATTGTTGAAGAACTTTAATTTGATTAGAATAATTGATTTATTATTATAGTTGAATAAATATTTTTACGAAACTCATACCTTAGAAATTTTACATGAGACTATATATATGTTTGATGAAGCTTTATATTATTTTAGCACATTTGATTTTATTCGAATATATACTTTTGAAGCATTGAAATATTTGTTAGTATTCACTTACTTTGAAATTGTGATTAAAATTGTGAAATATGTTTGAAATTTCTTATGATTAGAAAAGTATGATTGGAAAAGATTTCTGATGAGGAAGTATTATCTTATTTGATTTGATTTGATACCTTATATATTTGAAAGATCAAAGATTTGTTGTCTTTGAAATTATATGTTTTGAATTGGTTTGGGAGGCTCGTATTAGAAAACCGTAGTTAACGGCGGTTATGACATTAACGTAGATGTATCTAACTCAGACTCCAGCTAGCAGGGGTGTTGCTAGCCTAATGTATAGGCCACACGTTAGATCTGTTATTCTATTAGGACACACAAGAAGAAAGGGCTACTCATAAAGGTAGAGCCGCCTAAGTATAGACTTTTGATTTGATTTCTGTATGAGAACTCCCTTATTGATTAACTTATTCATATAAATTATTATTTTCTAACTAAAATTATTTTTATAATAATGTTTATATGATCTCATGTGAATTATAGATGTACTGTCTACTCACTAGGTTGCAAAACTTACTCTATTTTTCTAAAAATATTTTTCAGGAATAAATATTTGATTATATGAGTCTTTTTATTCAAGAGGAATAATCTGCAATGGATATCTATTCTTTGTTAAGTTATTAGACATCATCTGCTCCATATGTCACCAGCAGGATTTATCTATATTTATTTATTTTATTTTATTTAAAATATGTAATTATTCATTCTAAAAGTATAAATTTATCAAAAATATTTGTAACATTCTTATTTATCTTATATTCGAATCTGTTAGACTTGTTAGTATTAGACTTGTTAGATGACTATTTTTCTGAGCGACAGTTATGACTATTTTGGGTTGTGTCATATATAGTCTTAATAACCACATGATATGAGGGAATATGTTGGACTCTTACATATACGTATATTAATAAAAAAATAATAATTCCAAAAAAAAAAACTTTCAAACTTTCAATATTATGTTCCTAGCAAATGAATTACAACAGATTAATGAATTGATCAGTTAATTTTCCAAAATGTTCACACTAATGAAAGCAAATTAAATCATTTGAGAGTAATATTGTAACGCTTAAAATTCCAAGATGCAAGAGTCATTATTATTAAGTGAAAAAACAATAATGTGTGTTAGCTAACATATGACTTATTTGTAATTGAAGAAGCATAAACTTCTCATATTGGCACCGCCATGCAACCCAAAATTCATGTCCAATTGTTCTTCACCAAATTAAATAGCTCCCCAGATTTCAATGGGAGTTTCTGATACACTACCAGAAAAGCGGTGGTTAGTCACAGAAAAAACTGTGGCTAACATCAAGAAATTTCATGGCGACTAAGCGTTAACAAAGAATACATTTTCGTGGCTAACAAGGGCGACGCCTTTTTCGTTAGCCACGGTTTTCGACCGGTTAGCTACGGTTTTATAATCCGTGGAAACATCTAAATAGTCACGGTTTTTATGTTATTGACCACACTCTAAACCGTGGCTAAATGACAACAGTGTAACTAATGAGTATAGTTTTGTCACAATTTTTTCGTGGCTAATATTGATAGGCTGGACTTTTTTTGCCACATTTTTTCTGTGGCTAAATGTTGCTGTGTAATTTAGCCACGGTTTTTTCGGTGGCAAAAAAAATCATGCACAAAAAATATTTGATAGGTTGGGCTTTTTTCCACGCTTTTTTCCGTGGCTAATATTATGGGCTATTTACCAACACATTAATCCGTAGCTAATTTTTTTTCAATTTAAAAAAAAAACTCTCAACTATAATTACCAATTGAATATTTTTTAAATTAATATATATATATATATATATACTAAAATAATTTTATAACAATATAAATAATCAAAGCAACGATAATAACATTAAAATAAAAAAATAGCAAACTAAGTAATAAGAGTAAATTAAAGCATATGCATTGTTCATATATATAGTAAAGAAATAACAAAAACCAAGTTTTATAATTCTGTACGACAAAAAATATAAGTAACTCTAATAACAGTATAAACTAGGCATAAATTAAAATTAAAATAAACATGACATGAGATACATCATTCCGACTCAATGTGTGGCACAGAATCAGAGAAGGTAGGTACTTCATCACCGTATTTCTGTTGTAGAAATCTGTGGAGAGTTGCCACTTGACCTTTAGCTTCTTGAAGTTGCCTTTCTAAATCTGCAACATGTTGTTGCGATGCACTGCTAGAACCTCCATATAGTGCCCCTCCAAAGATGCACTTTGACTTACCAAAACCACTGGGACATGCAGCATTACTAAAGCCACGTACTCGCTTGTTTAACCAAACCCATTTGAGAGTTGACATTTGTCTCCCTAACACCAAAACTTTAATATTATTTTTATTTAACCACCTTTGACTTGCTTGCATTAACGATTGAAAACATGGGTAGTTCACTAGTTCTTTATATTATATCCATTATTGTTACTAATATTGTTAACTATTTTTCATTTCATATTAAACACTGGTTCCATGTACTAAAATTGAAATTTCTTGCAGGATCTCCTGCTTTTGCTTGTTATGGCCTTGTGGGGGGTGAGACTGCATCTTCTACTGTTATCAGTAAACCCAATGGAATAATTTGGTTAGCAGCACGCTTTTGTTGAACCATTTTGGCTTTTTCGTATGTGTAGTATGAATGCATCTTTTGCTGTAATAAAATAGTCAACGTTTATTATTAACGTGTTTTGAGTAGCATTTTTTCCAAGTTCTCAGATTATCAGATTTAGTAGTTCTCTTCTGTTCTTAGTATTATCAATAAACCCAGTGGAATAATTTGGTTCACACCACGCTTTCGTTGAACCTTTTCTTACTAGTGGTATGAATGCAACTTTTGCTGTAACAAACTTGTTAATGTTCATTAATGTGTTTTGAGTATTATATGTTGCATCTTTTCGAAGTTCTCATATTATCAAATTTAATAGTTCTGTTTTGAGTATCATATCTGATGAGTTTGGAAAATTCTAATTTAAATTAGTGATTATCAAATATTATTAATGTGATTAATTACAAAATTATTAGTTGATATTATTTTACAAATATTGATTTAAATAATTTTGCTTTGCAAGATTTTATATTTGGGCCGAAAAGAAAAGATGCGTACAGCAAGCCCATTAAAATTATTTTCAGCTTTGATGCAAAACTTGTTTGGTTCTTAAGGCTGAAACAATAATTTGATCATTGGACCAAAATTCAATCATTATCATTATAAGCCCAATATGCTTACTCAGTCTTGGTTAAAATGATTAAGTGACTTAGCTGAAACAAATTATTAGTTGGACCAATTTTATTTATCATTGATACAAGCCCAAATAATTTTGCTTGTTTGGTCCGAAACCAATCATGAGTGAAAGCAAATGTATTGCTTCTTGCTTCCAAAGGAATCCATTTCCACCATGAGATAGAATTCAAATTTCATTAAAGAAAAGTTAATACTTGCATTAGAAACATGAGAGAGAGTTGGTCATTGATGTGATGGTAATCAATTATACACGCTACTCTACAAGGGAAGTAAAAGCAATCCCATTTCAATTAATTTGATTCATTTAATTACTTTTCTTCTAGCTCTATCTTCTCTCTCATCTTTCTTCTACCTTCGGTCATATCATTACAGAGAAAGCATGGAGGCTATGGCTAGACATCGAAATAAAGAACAAGCAACAAACACCATCACGATGATGACAAGAAAAAGCAAACTAAAAGTATGCTGTGGCTAAGATTCTCTTTCACTTGTGGTAAGATTTTGTGAAGAGATCTTGACTCCTCCATACCAAAAATGGAAGTGAAGATCTCGGCCAACAGAGAAGAAGATTCTTGGGATGATAGCTTATCTCTGATTCTACTCAACCACCACAGGATGTAGCTACAGTGGCTACGTGATGGAGAAGGCAGAGATTGGAGCAGATGAAGCTATCATCATCATGAAGCATCAAGGGCCAAGGATTCATCTTGGAGAGCGAGGCAAGGATGAAGGGCTCGAATTGATGAAGATTGGTGACCAAGGAAGGACTAGAGGTAATTGCATGTTGGGTTTTGCATGGGTTATCTCTTCTCTCTCTCTCTGGCCGAACCGGTTCTGTTTGAAGAAGAAGAAGATTGGCTTGGTTTGTTTGGTTTTCAACCTTGGAGACTTCTTCCTATAAGTAAGGGTGAACAGCCAAGGTTTGATTCAAGGAAAAGAAAAAAGTGAGCACAGAGTTCCTATAGCTCCCCAAGCTAATAGAAATTCTTCTCCTTCAATGTTCTTCATTTTGTATTTTTTTGTTTAATTTTGTCATGTCTTGAGTCTCATGAAAAAAAGCAAATAGTGAGGTTTGTATGAAAAAGCCATAGAGCGGAAAAAGGCAGAGAGTGCAAAATTAGAAGAAAAAGCCATATATGTCCTTAGAGTTCCTTTGTACATCTGTGTTGTTCATGATTCTGTGAGAATCCCCTTGTAAGTTGGGTTAGCACTTTACAGTGAAAGCTTGGCAGTGACCAAGTCAAGTTCAGTTTGGGTTTAGATTCTAGACTTGTCCCGGATAGGAAGGGTAGTTCATAGGGAGAATTGGTGTTCGTAATCAAGACTGATTATAGTGAAATTCCATCATTGTTGGGATGGAGACTGGATGTAGGCTGCACTGTACTTAGCAGCTGAATCAAGATATATCTGGGTGTAATCTTCTCTCTCTTCTATTCCATTTCTATTTCTGCTACACAGGAGGTAAAATAAAAAATATCTCTTGCTGACTGACGAGACAAAAAGAAAAGTCTCGTGGCTGGGTATGAGACAAAAGAAAAAGTCTCGTGACTGGTTATGAGATAAAATGACAAAAAGTTTTCAGAAGTGATTTCAAAGGCCAGCAAGTATTGTCAAGTGAAAAGGGGGCTAAGATTCAACCCCCCTTCTCTTAGTCACTGATTACCATCAATTGGTATCAGAGCTTGGTCTCAAAGAGATCAAGCTTTGCAACTTGGAGAAAAGATCCAGATGGCAGAAAACAGTGGCTCAAATCTGGTGTCCTACAACCTGACTGAAGGACAATCAAGCAACCGACCTCCTCTTTTTAATGGGAAAAACTACACTTATTGGAAGGAGAGAATGAAGATCCTTGTGCATGCAGTGGATTACAGACTTTGGAAGATTATCCTGGAGGGTCCTCAATATCCAACCGTCACAAGTAACGAAGGAGTTGTTTCTCTTAAACCAGAAGCAAGCTGGACTGAAGAAGACAGAAAGAAGGTTGAACTCAATGCCAAGGTCATCAACTTACTCAACTGTGCTATCAGTTTCGAGGAATACCGACGGGTATCTGACAAACCCCAATTTGACGGTTTGTTTTGCATTGAATTTAGAGTATTTTGATAACCTTTTGTCACATTTAACCTAGGAATTAGCATGATTTTGTTGTCTCTCCCATATTTGTGCTTAAGTGTAAAAACATGCTTTTTAAACCTTATTTTGATGAATTCTAGTTCTTCTTTGATTCCATAAGATGCCTTGAGGTGTTTGCTAGTAATTCCAGGATTGAAATAGGCCAGGCATGGATCAAAGGAAGCAAGGAAGGAAGCATACAAGTGGAGAGAAGCATAAAAAGTCAAAGAAGCAAAGTCAGCCATGCATGCGCACACGCACAAGGCGCTCGCGCGCACATTGCAGAATCGACCAGGGACGCGCACGCGTACCATGCGCGCACGCGCCGATGATGGCACATGACCTCATTAATGCAACACGTGCCTGGCGATTTGAGAGGGTTTCTGAACCCATTTTTTGCGCCAAATTGCTGAGGGAAAGGAATAAAAGGATGAAGGATTAAGGGGAAGACATAAGGAATGATCATCATCATTCCCAACCACTAATCACTTTTAGTTTAGTTTAGTTTTGAGAGTTAGTTTCTAGAGAGAGAAGCTCTCACTTCTCTCTAGAATTAGGATTAGGTTTAGTTTAATAACCTTAGATCCAGATTTTAATTCATGCTTTCATCTCCTTCTACCTTTCAATTCCTTGTTGTTACATTCATTCTTCTTCTATTCTTTTGTTGTAATTTCCTTTATGTTGTTCTTATGTTTTGTTGTAGATCTACTTTTACTCCTTCTATTTTCTTTCAACTCAATTAGAGGTAATTCATAATAATTGTGTTCCTTTTGATTGTTGTTGTTAATTCATTGCCATAATTGTTGTTAGATTCTATTTTTGTTATCAAATTACTTTGCTTTTCTTTTATGCCTTCTAAGTGTTTGATGAAATGCTTGGTTGGATTTTAGTATAGATTTTGTTCTTCTTGGCTATGGTAGAGCAATTAGTGACGCTTGAGTTATCTAATTCCTTTGTTGATTGGCAATTGGAGAGATTGCTAATTGGTTTGGAGTGCACTAAAGCTAGTCTTTCCTTGGGAGTTGGCTAGGACTTGTGGCTCAAGTCAATTCATCCACTTGACTTTCCTTTAATTAGTAAGGGTTAACTAAGTGGTAGCAATGAACAATTCTCATCACAATTGAAAAGGATAACTAGGATAGGACTTCTAGTTCTCACACCTTTCCAAGAGCCTTTTATAGTTTTTAGTTTATTTTCATTGCCATTTACTTTTCATGCTCCTTATCCAAAACCCCAAAATAACTCATGACCAATAACAAGACACTTCATTGTAATTCCTAGGGAGAACGACCCGAGGTCCAATACTTCGGTTTATAAATTTTAGGGGTTTGTACTAATGACAAACAACTTTTTGTATGAAAGGATTATTGCTTGGTTTAGAAACTATACTTTACAACGAGATTTTATTAGTGAATTTCTAAACCGTCAAAAATCCGTTCGTCAGTATCATGTTGCACAATGGCAAAAGAAATCTGGGACAAACTCCTAGTGACTCATGAAGGAACCACCATTGTTAAGAAGACCAGTATAGATATGTTAAATAGAGAGTATGAAATGTTTACAATGAAGGAAGGAGAATCCATTGATGAACTGTTTGAGCGCTTCAACACCATCATTGTCGGCTTGGATGCTATGGGAATCAAGTATCCTGAATCTGTGCTAGTGAGAAGAGTGTTGAGATGTCTCACAAAAGAGTGGAAAACAAAAGCATTAATAATTTCTGAGAGTAGTGGTCTTGATTCTATGACATATGATGATTTGAGAGAAAATCTTCTTGCTTTTGAAAACACTTATTTGAAAAAAGATTCAAAAAAGAAAGGAATTGCTTTTACTTCTGTGACTAACCCCCTGGATGATGAGTCCAGTGATTTTGAAAATGAATTTGTGTTGTTTGCCAAAAAATTTAGAAAAATGGTGAAGCTCAAGGAGAGAGGCAAAGGAGGCAGCTCAAGAAAACTGAAGTTATTTCTCAGCAAGGTGACATGCTACAACTGTAAGGAAACAGGACATTTCAAATCCGATTGTCCTAAGTTGAAGAAGGAAGAAAAGCCAAAGAAAGGAAAGAAAAAGGGACTGATGGCATCATGGGAGGATCTAGAAAACGATTCTGAAGATGATGAAGAATCCGAAACCAAGTCTCAACCATGTCTTATGACTGACCTCGTTGAACAGGTAATCGTTCCTAACCCTGACACTGAATCTCTTCATCTTATGATAGATCATCTTTCTGAAAAAATAAGATGTTTTTTGCTGGATAATCAAGAACTTGAACAACAAATCACCATCCTTAAAGCAAAAAATAGTTTTCTTAAAGAAAAACTAAGGGAGGCCGAAACTGCTTGTGATTTTGTTGAAGAAAATAAGCAGTTAAAAGCCCAACTTAGGAGCTGTGAAAGTAAGCATTCAGTTGTTGCATATGTAGATTGTTTTAAAAGAAATGAAGAGTTGCTTAAAGAGGTCAAAAGACTTAAAGAAGACTTAGCCAAGTTCACTTAAAGTTCTGAAAATCTGAATCAATTTTTGGCTAGTAAAAAACCTCTTTATGATAAAGCTGGCTTGAGATTCTATAAATCTAATGAGAAACCTTATTTTGAAAACATTGTCTCATCTTTTAATGATACAAGGTTTCAAAACCCAACAAGCTTTAACAAAACAGCAACTCCAAGGTTTTGTAGACTATGTAACCGAAATGGACACTTTTCCATTCAATGCTTTTTGGTGAGAGGATGATTGGTGATAAAGTTTACAAAGTGGTTTTTTATTATAATGATTTAGGACATAAGAGATAGTTTAACGTAAAAGGATCCAATTTTGATACCTAAGGTTACTTGAGCTTGTCTTGTAGGTGTGCCTAGCATCCAAACGGAAAGAGAATATGTGGTATATGGACAGCGGATGCTCTAGGCATATGATCGGAAAGACAACCTTCTTCATAAAGTTTGATGAATATGATGGAGGATTTGTCACTTTTGGTGATGATGCTAAAGGAAAGATAGTGGCTGTTGGGAAAGTTGGTAAAAGATTTTCATCTTGTATAAATGATGTTCTTCTTGTAAATGGTTTGAAGCATAATTTACTTAGTGTAAGCCAATTGTGTGATCTAGGTTTTGAAGTTATTTTTAGAAAGTTTGTATGTTTGGTTGTTTGTGAGAAAACAGGGGACATTTTATTTGAAGCTAAAAGATGCAATAATGTGTATGGATTGACTCTTAAAGACTTGAAAGAACAAAATATAACATGTTTTACTTCTCTTGAATCTGAAAAATGGCTATGGCATAGAAAGTTGGGTCATGCAAGCATGTACCAAATTTCTAAGCTAGTCAAGAAAATTTTGGTTAGAGAAATTCCAAATATCAAATTTGACAAGGATCTTACTTGTGATGCTTGCCAATTGGACAGACAAGTAAAATCCTCTTTTAAATCAAAAGATGGAATCTCAACCAAAAGGCCATTAGAGATGTTACATATTGATCTTTTTGGTCCAACAAGAACTCAAAGTTTAGGAGGTAAACACTATGGTCTTGTGGTGGTATATGATTACTCTAGATTAGGTTGGATACTTTTTCTTGCTCATAAGAATGATGCTTTTCATGCTTTTTCAACCCTTTGCAAGAAAATTCAAAATGAAAAATATTTGAAAATCGCCCATTTGAGAAGTGATCACGGAAGAGAATTTGAAAACCAAGACTTTGAAAAATTCTGTGATGACTTTGGAATTGCTCATAACTTTTCATGCCCTAGAACCCCTCAACAAAATGGGGTGGTTGAGAGAAAGAATAGAAGCCTTCAAGAGATGACTAGGGCCATGCTTTGTGACAATGAGATTCCTAAATTTCTATGGGCTGAAGCTGTAAATACAGCATGTTACATTTTGAATAGGACAATTATTAGAAAAGGGTTGAAGAAAACACCTTATGAGTTATGGAAAGGAACCTCTCCAAATCTTAAGTATTTTCATGTTTTTGGATGCAAATGTTTTGTACTTAACAATAAAGAAAACCTTGGCAAATTTGATCCAAAATCCTATGAAGGGATGTTTGTTGGATACTCCACCACTAGTAAGGCCTATAGGATTTATCTCAAAGAACATAGAACCATAGAGGAATCCATACATGTTGTAATTTCCAGCACTGTGATAGATAATGATTCAGACTGCGAAGAAGCTAGAACAAGTAAAGAGAATCCCAAATCTGCTCAAAATGAAGAATCTGCCAGTCCAGTTTTATCTCATCAGATTGAAGGAGACATTTCCATTTTGTCTCCCGAGCAGGCACGAGAAACTGAAACAGTGAGACCACCAAAAGCTTATCAAAGCTCAACACCACTCCGGAAGCCTAGAGAATGGAAGTCTATGAGGGGTTATCCTCATGACTTTATCATTGGTGATCCCTCTCAAGGTGTAACAACAAGATTCTCAACCAAAAGGCAATCCGAACCAAGCAATTTTGCCCTCTTGTCACAAATGGAGCCCAACAATGTCAAACAAGCTCTTGAAGATCCATCATGGGTCAAAGCAATGCAAGAAGAGCTTGCTCAATTCGATAAGAATGAGGTTCGGACACTAGTACCCCATCCGGATGGTAAGAAAGTTACGGGTACTAAGTGGGTGTTTAAAAATAAACTCGGTGAGGATGGACAAGTTGTTTGTAACAAGGCTAGATTAGTGGCCCAAGGTTACGATCAAAAAGAGGGTATAGATTTTGATGAGTCTTTTGTTCCGGTAACTAGAATGGAAGCAATTAGGTTGCTTCTTGCCTATGCTGCCCATAAGAGTTTTAAAATATTTCAAATGGATGTTAAATGTGCTTTCCTTAATGGCTTTATTGATAGAGAAGTGTATGTGGCACAACCCCCCGATTTTGAAGATAAAGAATTTCTAAATCATGTTTTCAAATTATCTAAGGCTCTTTATGGTCTTAGACAAGCTCCAAGAGCTTGGTATAAAAAGCTTAGTGCCTTCTTGTTGGAAAATTAATTTCAAAGGGGTACCACCGACACTACTTTATTTATTAAAGCATCTAATAATGGTATACTCCTAGTTCAAGTTTATGTTGATGACATTGTGTTTGGATCGGCCAATGTATCCTTGTGTGAAGAGTTTGGAAAACTCATGACTAGTGAGTTTGAGATGAGTTAATGGGAGAGCTTACTTTCTTTCTTGGCCTCCAAATTAGACAAACTCCTAGTGGTACTTTTATTCACCAAGGAAAGTATGCAAAAGAACTTATCAAAAAATTTGGCCTAGAAAGTTCCAAACCAATGGGAACACCAATGCATCCTAACACAAAACTTGAAAATGATGATAATGGCAAAGATGTGGATGAAACAAGGTATAGAGGAATGATAGGTTCACTCATGTACCTTACTTCTTCTAGACCAGACATTGTTCAAAGTGTGGGTGTATGTTCAAGGTTTCAATCTCACCCAAAAGAATCCCATCTGTCAGTCGTTAAGCGCATCATTAAATACATAAAGGGAACTAGTGATTATGGCTTGTGGTATCCTAAATCTGATGACTTTTGTGCAGTAGGATTTTGTGATGTAGATTATGCGGGAGATAGGGTGGATAGACGGAGTACATCCGGCATGTGTTGCTTCCTTGGAAGCTCACTCAACATGTGGTCAAGCAAAAAACAAGCCACAGTGGCTCTATCCACAGCTGAAGCTGAATATATTTCTACATCTGCATGTTGTTCACAACTAATTTGGTTAAAAACGCAGTTGGAATATTACAAATTAAAGATCAATAGTATACCTTTATTTTGTGATAATATGAGTGCTATAAACATTTCAAAAAATCCTATTCTGCACTCAAGAACCAAGCACATTGAAATTAAATATCATTTCATTAGAGAACATGTGCAAAAAGGTACTATTGATATTCAATTTGTAAAATCTGAAGACCAACTTGCTGATATTTTTACAAAACCACTCTGTGAAGACAGATTCTACACTTTGAGAAAAATTTGGGAATGATTGATTTAAGTTCTCTTGATAATTTGTGAAATTTTGATTCTGCTCAGTTTTGTCTCGTAGGAATGGACGAGATAAAAATCAGAGTGTATGGGAAGGGCTGTGATTAAGGGGGAGACTGCGTCTAAATCAATTATCATGGGCCCCACCAAACTTCTTTGACCCCACTCTGACCGTTTTGTTAAGTTTCCTTTTTGTGCACATCAAAATCTTTTTGTTGTCTCATCAAATCTTGTTGGAAGTGGTTATTGTCAAATCAAATCCTTCTCCTCAACTAATCCCTTGATTCAAGGAATCACTTTTCAGTTTATTTCAAATAAAAGAGAAACTTCTTTGGGTATTAATCGCCACTTAATGGTCATTAAATTCCCTCCAATTCTCTCTCCACTCCACATTTAATGCTTCCCTAACCTCCCGCCTCCCTCACTCCATTTGGTTTCTATTCAAACCCCCCCATCTTCCACTTCTCCATTTTTACTACCATGAAAAAGAAAACTGCCCCCAGGAAAAGTGAAAGGCTTCTATTTTCTCAAAAACCGTCCACACCACAATCTCACACACACACATACATATTCACTCTATATCATCATCTTCTCCACCCTCAAAACAAACCGACACCATGCGAAGGAAAGTCATAGCCACTAAGACCTCTTCAAGAAAGAAGAAAGAGAAAGCTCCTGTGGAGGAAAAGGAAGAATCTCACACCTCACCAATTCCATCACCACCACCATCTCCACCGAAGAAAGCTACGCCATAAAAGAGTTCTCAGAAAACAAAAGGATTCGCGTTGCACAATACCAAGGAACCAGCAAACCTGAAATCCTTGGATTTCAAGAAAAAATTCAGCAAACCACACTCTCACTATGACCCTGCCAGATTCAACTCCTGTGCTTCATATGAATTCCACAAAGAGGTTCTGGAAAAGCGTCATTTTTGTCCCACTTATCTCGTCAACCTTGACTCTCTCACCAACAAAGGGATAAATGTCTCTTCTCTTTTTGAACTTCTTCAATGGACTCCTCTGCTTCACATCCAGAAACCGATTTACCCCGGTTTAGTTCGTGAGTTCTATGCCAACATGCGACTGATTGATGGCACCATCCATTCATATGTGAAGAGGGTTCATATCACTCTTGATACTGAAATCATTGGGACGGCTCTAGGCTACAAAGAGGAGGGGCCGAGATCGTACATGGCCGAAAAGTGGGATTCACAAGTCGGCGTCACCTATAAGGTTGTTCTTCAACACATTTGTGAGAATCTCTCTGGCTTGGATGGCACTACTCCTACCCACAAAGCCCTCGGACCAACCAACTCTTTGCTTCATCAGATCATCACCCACATTTTGACTCCTCAAAGCGGCTCCCATAATAGAGTAACATTCTCTGACTCTCTCATCATATTTGCACTTGTTACATCTACTCCTATATCTTTTGGTTATCTTATGATCCAACACATGTGGGAATCGGTTAAGAGCACCAAAAAGGCAAATCTGCCCTATGGTATGTTCTTAACCAGTATCTTTGAATATTTTAAAATTGATCTTCTGAATGAGGCAGTAGAAAACAAAGTGTCTATGATCAAAGGAGGTGGCGCTGTTAAAGGAACCAAGGGCAAGAAATCTTTGGCTTTGGATAGTGAATATGAAAGCCGACCTGAGTCCTCTAAAGCAACCAAGTCTATCAAAGAAATTCTCACAGAATTTTCAAATATGTCAGAGCTCATGGTCCAATCCCATAAGACGGCACGCAAAATAGCCTATGAGAATGAAAGAGCTTGGATGAGATGCAAGGACAGGGTCAGTTTGATGCTGGAAAGTCTTGAGGAGGATATCGGAGCTGCTAGTGACGAAAGAGCTGAGGAATCTGATCTTCATTTATCTGATGATTAATCTATTTCTTTTAGTATTTGATATTGGCATATTTAGGCTCATTTGATACTCTGTTTTGTTTGGTTGGATACTGTTAGTACTATAACTCTGTGATACTCTGTGGATACTCTTGAAAAATATTTTGAAAATTTTGTTTGCTATGTCAAATTCTTTTTGCAGGTGCCCCTTGATGCCAAAAGGGGGAGGAATGATTCTAAAAATTGAAATTGGAAAACAGGAGATGAAATTCTCTTTGAGAGTTCATGATCACTCTTGTTGATGCTTGATAATGCTGATAATGCATGTTGATAATGCATTTGTTTTATCTTGATTGCTGCTGTTGCTTGATGTTTATCTTGGTAAAATGCTTGGTTGATTATAATTGTGATGCATTTGTCTTACCTTGATATAATGATTGTTGTTTTGGATTTATTTTTGGCAGTTCCTTTAAGTTGAGAAATATGAAGTTTACTACTGTTTGAGATGATCATCAATGATTAGAAAAATTTTTCTTTGCTATGATCAATCTGCTTTGATTTGATTAAAAAAATTCAGGAAACATCAACCTTGTTATTTTTGTATGATTGAGCAGAAAATCAAATTATTGATAACAAATGAATTTTGATTATCATTCAATTCTGCTCATAAATCAAGCCATTCAACATTACATAATGAATATGTTGAATAACATTGTTGCCTTAGACTTGATAAAAATTGTTACATGTATAAAGCTTCCCTTGGTAAAATAACATACATTAAGGGAGAGCCATGTGACAATTAGAAAGGAGGAAAAATTCAAATATTCAAAAGGAGTATTCTACTCTTTAATCTTTAATTTCTTTCCATTTCAATTTTTTTTAATAATGTTTGTCATCAGGGGGGAGATTGATGAGTTTGGAAAACTCTAATTTAAATTAGTGATGATCAAACATTATTAATGTGATTAATTACAAAATTATTAGTTGATATTAATTTACAAATATTGATTTAAATAATTTTGCTTTGCAGGATTTTACATTTGGGCCGAAAAGAAAAGATGCATACAACAAGCCCATTAAAATTATTTTCAGCTTTGATGCAAAACTTGTTTGGTTCTTAAGGATGAAACAATAATTTGATCATTGGGCCAAAATTCAATCATTATCATTATAAGCCCAATATGCTTACTCAGCCTTGGTTAAAATGATTAAGTGACTTGGCTGAAACAAATTATTAGTTGGACCAGTTTTATTTATCATTGATACAAGCCCAAATAATTTTGCTTGTTTGGTCCGAAACCAATCATGAGTGAAAGCAAATGTATTACTTCTTGCTTCCAACGGAATCCATTTCCACCATGAGATGGAATTCAAATTTCATTAAAGAGAATTTAATACTTGCATTGGAAACATGAGAGAGAGTTGGTCATTGATGTGATGGTAATCATCAATGCTACACGCTACTCTGTAAGGGAAGTAAAAGCAATCTCATTTCAATTAATTTGATTCATTTAGTTGCTTTTATTCTAGCTCTATCTTCTCTCTCATCTTTCTTCTACCTTCGATCATATCATTACAGAGAAAGCATGGAGGCTATGGCTAGACACCGAAAGGAAGAACAAGACTAAATACCCATTTTGGTCCCTGAGATTCACGCGATTACTCAGTTTGGTCCTTGAAATTCAAAATGACCTATACTAGTCCTCCAGATTCAAATCCAGGCACCAATATGGTCCCTCGACTCTTTTCGGTGATGACTAGGCAAACGAAGTGCTGATATAGCACCCTCTCTACTACATTGGATGATGAGTAAACGATGTCGTTTACCCTTAGTGCCCAAACAAGTTAGAAATGAAGAATAGTGGAGGTAGAGGAGAAGAAGAATACTTTATTTTGGGTCTTCATCGTTTCTTCTCCATTCATATACAAAGCGACGACATTTTTGACCTGTTTGGATGCCAAGGGTAAACGACATCGTTTACTCACCATCCAGTGTAGCAGGAAAGATGCCATCTCAGCATTCCATTTGTTTAGTCATCACCAGAAAGATTCGAGGGACCACATTGGTGCTGGGACTTGAATCTGGAGGACCAGTATAGGTAATTTTGAATTTCAAGGACCAAATTAGATAATCGCGTGAATTTCAGGGACCAAAATGGAGATTTAGTCAAACAAGTAACAAAGACCATCACAATGATGACAAGAAAAAGCAAAATAAAAGTATGTTGTGGCTAAGATTCTCTTTCACTTGTGGTAAAATTTTGTGAAGAGATCTTGACTCCTCCATACCAAAAATGGAAGTGAAGATCTCGGCCAACAGAGAAAAAGAATCTTGGGAGGATGGCTTGTCTCTGATTCTACTCAACCACCACAGGATGTAGCTACAGTGGCTACGTGATGGAGAAGGCAGAGATTGGAGCAGATGAAGCTATCATCATCATGAAGCATCAAGGGCCAGGGATTCATCTTGGAGAGCAAGGCAAGGATGAAGGGCTCGGATTGATGAAGATTAGTGACCAAGGAAGGACTAGAGGTAATTGCATGTTGGGTTTTGCATGGGTTATCTCTTCTCTCTCTGGCTGAACCGATTCTATTTGAAGAAGAAGAAGATTGGCTTGGTTTGTTTGGTTTTCAACCTTGGAGGCTTCTTCCTATAAGTAAGGGTGAACAGTCAAGGTTTAATTCAAGGAAAAGAAAAAGTGAGCACAGAGTTCCTATAACTCCCCAAGCTAACAGAAATTCTTCTCCTTCAATATTCTTCATTTTGTATTTTTCTGTTTAATTTTGTCATGTCTTGAGTCTCATGGAAAAAGGTAAACAGTGAGGTTTGTATGAAAAAACCATAGAGCGGAAAAAGGCAGAGAGTGCAAAATTAAAAGAAAAAGTCATAGATGTCCTTAGAGTTCCTTTATACATCTGTGTTGTGTTTCATTATTCTATGGGAATCCCCTTGTAAGTTGGGTTAGCACTTTAAGTGAAAGCTTGGCAGTGACCAAGTCAAGTTCAGTTTGGGTTTAGATTCTGGACTTGTCCCAGATAGGAAGGGTAGTTCCTAGGGAGAATTGGTGTTTGTAATCAAGACTGATTACAGTGAAATTTCATCATTGTTGTGATGGAGACTGGATGTAGGCTACACTACACTTAGCAGCTGAACTAGGATATATTTGGGTGTAATCTTCTTTTTCTTCTACTCCATTTCTGTTTTTGCTGCACAGGAGGTAAAATAAAAAATATCTCGTACTGACTGACGAGACAAAAAGAAAAGTCTCGTGGCTGGGTACGAGACAAAAGAAAAAGTCTCGTGGCTGGTTACGAGATAAAAAGACAAAAAATTTTCAGAAATAATTTCAAAGGCCAACAAGTATTGTCAAGTGAAAAGGGGGTTAAGATTCAACCCTCTTCTCTTAACCACTGATTACCATCAATATCGTATAACAGAGAAGGAGAGATTCTTGGAGGAGCTTAGCTTAGCTTCAACCTTACAAGAATTTTCGTTGAAACTTGATAGCGCTAACAATAATAACAGAATGGTAGGGGCTGATTCGTAACCGTTTGAGGCTTGGAACAAATATATTGTGGACAAGTCAAAAGGGATTGGTTTCATTCAACTTATCAAGGAACAATCTCAACGGGGATTCAAATTGATTAATAATGATCTTGATGGCGAAATTCGCATTGGAAGTTGGAACACAACTGCAGAGTTTCAGTGCTTCGGCTTCATGAATCATGATTTTGGGAGAAAGTTGAACATGCACTAACAATACAATCTAATCAAACTTGTTTATAGTAGTATAATAATTTTTTTTCATAAAATGTTAAAATACGTATTTTTATACACTGATTAGTGGTTAATTTTTTATTTACGTATACGCACATACACAATGAACTTTACAATCTAAACTCGACAGAGGTAGTGAAACTAATTTTGGTAGGTGTCAAATAATTAATCGTTTATTTTGCAAAATATTAAAATCAACTGCTCAATTTTTGTCAAAAATTAACTATTATTTTTAAATCAGCAAAAAAATAATAATAATAAAATATACAAAAATTTTTAATCAAATTTGTAATCTACAAAGACATTAAATTCATATCCATATATTTATTATATCTCACTATTATAAACAATACAATAAATTTATAACTCCAATAATTAATTTATTAATTTCTATAAATAACTCATTAAATATAACAAGCATTCATATATATTACAAATGTAATAATAATATTATTAATCATAATAAATTTTATGTTACAAATATTCAAATTTTATACTATTTAAACTACTTATATAAATCTCTTATCACTATTCTTTCAAATGACATCAAATTTAGCACAAAAAATTTATTCCCGAACTACACAACATCTCAAACTTACTTAATGTAGCATCATTCTTTGGACAATATCACTAAATAAAAAGACAATTAGTTTATCAAAATTCGCGTGGTTTATCTATGGGAAACATTAACACCTACAAATGAAGAAGAGTCTCTTTGCTTAGAAATGATTATATTAAATGAAAAAGTACAAAACAAACATATTTATTATATTTTTAAATTGAATTTACGAAAAAATACTTTAATTATTTTTACTTTTTATACTTTTTATATTATTGTATAATACTTTATATATAATTGTTACGTGGGAAACCTGAGGTAGGTGGATTGGGCTTGAAAGATTGGCCCAAGCGTCAAGAGGAGGTGGTCTCCGACTTGGTTTACGTCCGAGAGCCGCCGTCCGACTTGTGTATGTGAAAGAATTGGGGGTGGTACCTGCAAAGACACTCCAATGCCTAAGTCAGCAAAGTGGTAAGCAGGTTTAGAGAGAATTGGAACTTAGTAATACTTGAAGGGTGTCAGTGTATTTATAGTGGTGATCTAATAACCGCGGTTGGAGTAGTTCCATCTTTGAAGGTGGATAACCGTCCTTTTATCTTAGGGTTGTTGGGATATGGCTTCTGGAAGTGGGTTGAGAGACTTTATGGGCAGTTACTTATTTGAATAAGTGTCGTCTACTAGCTATCCATCGTACCCGACTTCTTTGGGAAGGAGTCTGTGTTGAATCCTACCTCTTATGAGAAGGTCGGGAAAGTAGCGAAGGCCAATCTTTGGATTAGATCTTTTGGTTTATTTGGATCTGGGTCATAGAGTTGGGTCAGGGTATGAACAATAATTGTATTTTAATATCGTTAAAATTATACTTCTTTTAATATGTTATTCATTATTCTTTTTTAACTAATTATGAACTATGATTTACTAATAATACAGAAAAGAAAAAGTCTATACTATAAAAAATTATACAAATAATTTTTATAGGCCAATTAAAGGTATAATGAAAGCAAACTTTTTAGTCACAATTATTGTGAAAGAAATTAAAGATCCAATTTTAAACATTTTTCAAGACTATTTTGAATTTGTATCAATTGAGACATTGTCTAACTGAGTGGGTCAAAGAAAAATACTAACAGGTAATTCTATTTTATACTATTTTAATTATTCTTATTAAAAATAACTTATTAAAAAAATTACACCATTTTTGTTTTTTGTTTTTTTAATGTAGATGTCATTGGAAAACTATATTAAGAGATTAAGAAGAAAGAAAATCATACAAATTCAAGACACATCTTCGGAAAAAAAACATACATGCAAAGATGGAACAAACAACATAATAGAAAGTGCATACAACTCAACAATTCATAAAGAACATGCATTCACAAGAACCTCGACAGAAAGAAAAAAGCAACAATTCTAACAATAACCAATAAAGAAAAAGGAGGACGAGTACCACGTAAGAAGACTAAATCCATCAACTAAAACAAATGCAAAAATTAAACTACCAAATAAAAATATCACTTTGTACAACTCCAACATTCAAATCTTTTGTACTATAAATTATTTTAGATAAAATACCTTTTAAATTTAATTTTAGTTTACACCTATTTAATTTAATTCTATAAAATATAGCCATTTTTAATATTTATTATATACTATCGTTAATTTACCGTTTGGATACGGGTCTCATTCTAGTTAGGTTAATTTAAGAATATGTAAATTACTCGCACTAGCTCATTTTATATCGGTGATGTTTCATGGTTGCAGTGACTACTACTTTGATCAAGTATACACGCGCATAATAGAACTAGCCAAGTAACTTCACATTAGCCTGGATAATAATTGTATATATGATATGATATGGAATAAAATGCATGATATAGGGATTGAGGCAGAAATGGTCCTCATTGGTAGGCAAATATTAAATCATATATATATATATATATATATATATATATATATTAAAGAGCAAGTAAGCTATATCACATGAAGACATCATGCAACACAACAAAATTTCATGCATTTTGAATATAAACTTGTCTTTCCTTATTCTTTTGTCATCCCTTTGCTAATAAAGATCCAAATTAAAGAATAGGTAGTAAGAAAACTAACATAACAGACACAATAAACGCCTTTATATAAGTCAAATAGTCAACATAAATAATCTCGGTCATGATAGTTCTTGACCTAATAAGTAATAGCCTAATACTTGAGATAAGAATAATAGGGATATGAGAAGTCTAATGTAGTTTAAATAACTACATTATATACGAAAATATGTTGGACTGTTAGATATACATATATTAATAAAAATAAAATAATTCCACAAAAACTTCTAAATTTTCAATATTAAGTTACTAACAAGTGTTTGGAAACACGATGAGTCGTGATCAGCTATAAGTTCTTTATCAAAGGGACAGTTAAAATGTTTAGCTTTTCTAAGAATTGAAGGTTATACAATTATACTGTTGTTGGGTTGAATACATAATGGGTGGCTATATCCTGAAATTGCTTGTTTTGTTGGTAATGCTATGGCATTTAGGATCCAACCATGCAGCAATAGAGGGTGGAGAAAAGAAGTGCAAAGAAAGGGAGAGACTTGCTCTGCTCAAGTTCAAACAAGGCCTCCATGATAAGTATGGCATTTTGTCTTCATGGAAGGACGAGAATGATTGCTGCAAATGGAAGGGGATTCGTTGCAACCATGAAACTGGGTACGTTGAGAGGCTTGATCTTCACTGCTCTGAACCACAATACTACTTGAGCGGTGAAATCAGCCCTTCCTTGACTGACCTCCAACACTTGTCGTATCTAGACCTCACTTGCTTATCAAATAACGCCACTACTCACATCCCACCATTCTTGGGTTCTTTCCCAAATCTATGCTATCTTAATCTCTCTTCTGCTGCTTTCTCCGATTATGTTCTTAGAAAACCTTATTTTGAGGGAGAGATCCCATCACAGCTGGGAAATCTCTCGCAACTGCAGTATCTTGATCTTAGCTTCAATCTTCTTGATGGAGAAATCCCTTCTCAACTTGGAAATCTCTTACAGCTGCAGCATCTTGATCTTGGTAACAATCTACTACTTGAAGGAGTGATCCCCTACCAACTTGGGAATCTTTCCCAACTGCAGCACCTTGATCTTAGTTGGAACCGACTTGAAGGAGTTATCCCCTACCAACTTGGGAATCTTTCCCAACTGCAGCATCTTGATCTTAGTTGGAACCTACTTGAAGGAGTGATCCCCTACCAACTGCAGCATCTTGATCTTCACCACAATCAGAACCTCACATTTTATGGTAAAAATCATGGCGGTATTCAGTGGCTGTTAAATCTCTCCTCTCTAACAAGCCTTGATTTGAGTGGAGTCCTTAATCTAAATGATTATTCTCTCCACCTACTCCAGTTCCTTGCAAAGCTTCCAAGCTTAAAAGAACTGGGGCTAAGCGGGTGTGGTCTTTCTGATTCTCATATTCTTCCATTGTCTAATTCCAGTTTGAATTTCTCTACTTCCCTTGCTAAACTTGATTTGTCTCAGAATTATTTGACATCACAAACTATATTTCATTGGGTGTTTAACTTCACCTCTAATCTCCAACTGCTTGACCTTTCCTACAACATCTTAAGAGGCACCATTCCTGATGATTTTGGCAACATAATGCATTCACTTGAAAATGCAGACCTCTCAAACAACAATCTAGAAGGCCATGTTCCAAAATCCTTAGGGAATATATGCACCTTGCAATCCTTTTATGCTTCCAGCAATCACTTGACTGGGGATCTTTCGAGTTTTATTCACAACTCTTCAAGATGCACCAGTAGCTCGTTTCAAAAAGTGGATTTATCGAGAAATAAAATTCATGGGATGCTGCCTGACATTTTAAACATCTCGTCTTTGAAAGAGTTATGCCTTTCAGATAATGAATTGCATGGAGAAATACCTACAACCCTGGGATTGCTTACTGAGTTGGAGGTTGTGTTTCTTGATGGAAATTCTCTTGAAGGTGTCATCACTGAATCTCATTTCACTAACCTCTCCAAATTGAAAGCCTTTGACATAGCAGGTAGCTCGTTGACTATCAAGATTAGTGCCCGCTGGGTTCCACCTTTCCAAATACAAAAGTTGAGGATACCAGGTTGCATGGTAGATTCTAATTTTCCACATTGGCTCAAGAATCAAAATGAATTCAAGTGGCTTGATATTGCAAATCTCAGGAATCTGAATTCTGTGCCGAACTGGTTGTGGGGAAAATTGCTGACAATGAATATTTTCAATATTTCAGGCAACAATCTAACTGGTACAATTCCAAATCTCCCAATTGAGTTATCTTACCCAGAAATAGATTTGACTTCAAATCAATTTGAGGGTTCCATTCCACGGTTTTGGTTGCCAGCAAGTGCCTTATATCTATCCAACAATAGATTTTCAAATATAACATCATTTGTTTGCGGCAATAACACAGCCATGCATTTGGGGATTTTGGATTTGTCAAACAATCAATTGAAGGGTGAGTTGCCTGATTGTTGGAATAATTCAAAGTCACTACAATTTCTTGACCTCAGCAATAACAAACTTGAAGGAAAGATTCCTTTCTCATTGGGTGTCTTAACAAACTTGGAGGCTTTGATTTTAAGAAACAATAATTTCACTGGAGAATTACCTTCTTCGTTGAAGAATTGCTCACAGTTGGCCTGGTTGGACCTGGGACAAAATGAGTTTTTTGGTCCAATTCCATTATGGATAGGAGAAAGCTTAAAACAGTTAGTAATCCTAAGCTTAAGATTCAACTACTTCAATGGAAGTCTACCTTCAAGTCTGTGTTTGTTAACAAAGCTTCAAGTTTTGGATCTCTCGCAAAATAGATTATCAAGAGGGATTCCAACATGCATAAAGAATTTCACTGCAATGACTCAAGATGCTAGAAGCTCAAATGAACCAATGCGTCATTCGTATGCATACGAAGTTGATGGAGTATATACCTTTTTGGTTGGACGATATAATTTGTATCTGTTTTTAACATGGAAAAGCGCATATCGTTCCTTCAAAAATGCAGATATGCTTCTAACAGGAATTGACCTCTCAAGTAATCATCTCACAGGTGAAATACCAAAGGAAATTGAGTTGTTATTTGGATTGGTTTCATTGAACTTATCAAGGAACAGTCTCAATGGGGAAATCATCTCTAACATTGGGAACTTACAATCACTAGAGTTTCTTGATTTGTCAAGAAATCATTTGTCAGGCAGAATTCCTTCAAGTCTCTCCAAAATTGATCGTCTTACTATGTTAGATTTGTCAAACAATGATCTTGATGGCAAAATTCCAATTGGAACGCAACTGCAGAGTTTCGATCCTTCAGCTTACGAAGGAAATCCCAATCTTTGTGGAGAACCTCTTGACAAGAAATGTCAAGAAGAAACCACAGAAGATGAGAGGGCAGTAGCACAAGTGAGTGATGACAATTCAATATTCTTGGAAGCATTATACATGAGCATGGGGATAGGGTTCTTCACAGGCTTCTGTGGCTTCATAGTTTCAGTATTATTCATCTCCTCTTGCAGAGAACCCTACTCCAGGTTCTTGAATAGTTTGGTCACCAGAATCTATCTGATCAAAAACTCACTACATATGGCTAGAGGATGAACAGGTAGATTTCTTCCTTGTATTGAAAGTGGACTTATTCTCAAACATTGGTTCCATGTACTGAAATTGAAATTTCTTGCAGGATCTCTTACTTTTGCTTGCGTTATGGCCTTATGGGAGGTGAGACTGCATCTTCTACTGTTATCAATAAACCCAATGGAATAATTTGGTTGGCAGCACGATTTTGTTGAATCATTTTGGCTTTTTCGTATGTGTAGTATGAATGCATCTTTTGCTGTAATAAAATAGTCAATGTTTATTAACTTGTTTTGAGTAGCATTTTTTCCAAGTTCTCAGATTATCAGATTTCGTAGTTCTCTTCTGTTCTGAGTATTATCAATAAACCCAATGGAATAATTTGGTTCACACCACGCTTTCGTTGAACCTTTTCTTAGTAGTAGTATGAATGCAACTTTTGCTGTAACAAACTTGTTAATGTTCATTAATGCGTTTTGAGTATTATATGTTGCATCTTTTCGATGTTCTCAGATTATCAGATTTAATAGTTCTGTTTTGAGTATCATATCGTATGACAGAGAAGGAGAGATTCTTGGAGGAGCTTAGCTTAGCTTCAACCTTGCAAGAATCTATCTATTCTTAATTCTTAATATATTAAAAGTAAATGGATAAATTTACTCGCATTACCTTTAAGATATTTTTCTGCTCCTACTAATGTCACGTCAGCAACATTGTTTACTTGGCAAAAATTTAGAATCAATCACTCAATTTTTGTCAAATCAACTATTATTTCTAAATCCACAAAAAAAATAAAGTTGTTACGATGGGTAACCGGAGATTGATGGGCTGGACTCGTTGGGTTGGCCCAATCGTTTGAGGAAGGAAGCCTTCGAGCGGGTTCGCGTCTTTGGAGCCTCCGTCCGACTTGTGAGTGTGAGAGAATGGGGGGTGGTACCTGCAAAGACACTCCGATGCCAAAGTCAGCAAGGGTGTAAGCAGGTCTAGAGAGTATTGGGACTTAGTAATACCTGAGGGGTGTCAGTGTATTTATAGTGGTGAGCCAATAACCACCGTTGAGGTAGTTCCACCTTTAAAGGAGGATAACCGTCCCTTTATCTTAGGGAAGTTGGGATATGGCTTTTGGAAGTGGGTTGAGAGATTTTTGGGGGCAGTTACTTATTTGAATGAGTACTATCTGCCAGCTAATCTTCATCCCCGACTTCTTTGGAGCAAGTCGTGCTAAGAACCGACTTCTTTGAGGGAAGGTCGGTGCAGAGTGAGGGTCAATCCTTTGGATTGGGCCTCTTATTTGGTCCTAGGCCTTAGCGTTGGGCCAGGGTATGAACAGTGCCCCTACTCGAGTCCAATATCTTTTAAGAGTTTCGAGTATTTTAACTCGGGTTTGTAGCCGACCTGATGAGGAACCGATGTGATTTTTCAGAACCGACGTGCTTTAAAATTTCTCAACAGTCGCGTCTAATCAAAACGTCGCGTCCGTTAGGAATTTGCGTATTCACACGCGGGGATCAGTTACATTGGTAACGGTGCACCTCTTTAATGACTGCCTCCGTTTTTACCATTATGCCCCTAACGTATTTATAAATACTTTCCATCTCTTTCTTTGTTTCGTTTCTGAAAACCTTCGCATTTGCTTTCCCTGTTCAAAAAAGAAAACACTCTGTTCGCAAGGATTCTTCCTTTCTCTGAGCCTCTACTGCCCCATCCTTTTTCAAGCAAAGGTTAGTTCTTTTCTCTACTCTCTTTTTACGAAATGCTTTCGTTTGCATGTTTATATCTTGAGAGGAGGGTTGACTTATAGGCTTAGCGACTCTGTTCATTTAAGGATTTGATCCTAGGCCCCTTAGAGACCCTGTTTTTGATCCTTTTTCTTTTTCCTTTGTAGGTTTTGCTATCCCTTTTTCTAGGAAAAATGTCTTCTGTAGAATCCCTCGCTCAATGGGTGGATGTCACGGTTCTGGGGGAAGAACCTTTTGTAGATACTGACTTCATCACCAATCTTCGCACTCATCATAGAATTTGCGCTTCTGATGAGGATGAGTCGAAATATGAGTTGATTACCCCGGGTCCGGAAGACCGGGTTTGCTTCGGGAGGGCTTCTGATGAGGACCCCCATTTCTTTTTTATGTATGAGAGTTTTTTCACTTGACTGGGAGTGTTTTTGCCCTTTTCTGCTTTTGAGGTTTCTGTTTTGCGTCACTGCCGAGTCGCTCCTACTCAGCTTCACCCCAATTCTTGGGGTTTTTTGAAAGTTTATCAACTTATCAGTCAGGCCTTAGATTTTCCGACTTCTCTAAGGATTTTCTTTTATCTTTTTCATATGACTAAGCCCTCAAGTAGGCAGAATAATAAACAACAGTGGGTGTCCTTCCGGGCTATTCAAGGTCGGAGAGTCTTCAATCTTTTTGATGAATCCTTCCATGATTTCAAAATTTTTTTTTCAAAGTTCAAGCTGTAGAGGGTCACCACCCCTTTTTCCTAGACGACAATTTTGTTCCCCGTTTTCCTTTATACTGGCTGGAGGCTTCTCCTGTGGAGAAGTATAGTTTGGACGACCTAGATGAGGTCGAGGAGGCTGCCGTGGGGTTCCTCCGAGAAGTTTGGGGGAGGGCCCCCTATTTGGATATAAAGAAATTTCTCCAAGGGTCCCCGAGTTATGTTCGGGCTCAGATAGGTAGATAAAATTGTTTCTTGATTATTCCGACTTGTTTTTGTATTTCTAATTCTGGAACTCCGACTTCTTTGTGAATTGACCATTTGTCTTTTTCTTTTTCAGAAATGGTGAAGAAAGCTTCTGCCTCCTCTTATCAAAAAGTCCAGGATGCTAAGAAAAGATCTCGGGCGTGGGTGGACGCGGCGAGGGCCACTGGTGATCTTCCCCCTCCTCCTCCTCCTCCTCATAATTTGGGAACTTCCTCCCGTCCTATTACGGTATCCTCTTCCTCTACTTCTTCTCTTCCTTCTCCTCCCCCTCCGCCCCGACCTTCCCCTGAACCCGAGAAGAAGAAACGGAAAACTTTTGGCTCTTCTTCTGGGGCTACGTTTGATGGTTCTCAATTTGTTCGAACCCATCTTTTTCCTCATTCTACCATTAGTATGGATGATGCTATGGTTCGGAACCATCTAAACCTCATAGTTCAGGGAAGCGTCCGGGCGGCTGGGGTTTATACCAAACTCCTAGATATTTTTGAACATACTCCCCTCAGTTCTTTGGGTTCTGCCCCAAGAGTTGAGGAACTTGAGGGGAGGATTTCTTTATATCAGGAGGAGGAGAAGAAGTTGAAGGAGGAGGTTGCCAGATTAAAGGAGGAGAAAGATAAGTTTCGGGAGAGGGAGAAGAAACTGATGGGCCAGTGTGCCACGGCAGAGGGCCTTAAGGAGAAGGCGGAGCAGAATTACATCAGGCTTTTTACGGAGAACTTGGACCTGAAAAAGGAGCTCTCTGGGTGTCGGGATGCCTATCAGGACCTAGAGGATTCAATTGCCGAGGGGGCAGAGGAGGCGTGGAGGATCTTTAGGGAGCAAGTCGGAGTCATCGCTCCCGACTTGGACCTCTCTCCTTTGGATCCCGACAAGATCGTGGTGGATGGTGCAATTGTCTCCCCTCCCCGACCTGAGACGGACTCCGAGTTAAAGACTCGGGGGCAAAGGATAATCGAGTCTCCTCCTCGGGGTGATGTTCCGAGCACTTCAGGGTTCCTTCTGAGGTCCTTGTTCAACCTGCTCTGACTTCTACCGACGCCGCTCCGATTCCTACTGATGCCGCTCCGACTCCTGGTGGTGACCTTCCTTCTTCAAATTAAATTATTCTGGCTATATGGGGACCCGGCCTGTGGGTCCCCCCTTTTTTAAACAATTTATCTTTATGTTTGTGGTGGTTATTCTCTGACAATTCTATGACCTTTTTTTGGCCATAAACAAAATTAAAAATACCCTTTTTTGGATAAGGGTTTTTATTTTGTGCTGGTCTGCATGCTTTTTGCTTTGGTTCTTTTGGGAATCTCTTTCGATCTTTCTTGTTTTTTCCAAAAAACCTTTTGCTTAAACTTTGCTTGAACTTTTTTCAAAGTTTTTGGGATAGTATTCAGCCTTAGGTTTTTGGCGCATTTTTTTATCTCTTTGTTCCTTATACTCAATTTCAGGTTTCATTGAGTTTTCGTAACTTAGGTTATTTTTGCGATGCATTTCGTTCGTCCTCGGTTTTCCGACTTTAAGGTCGATTAATTTCCGAGTTCTTTTTATGATCTGCTTATATAACCTCTTTACGCCGACTTGTACCTCGTCGTTTTATCCTGAAGACCATCTAGGTCGGTTCATGGGATTTTCACGCTTTGTCGAGCTTAAGTCGGCGCGTTTCGTAGAAAGAGTAAAAAGTGTAAAGGAATTTACAAGAGATATTATAAAAGATCTTTATTTATTTGCAAAGGTACTTTATTGCTACTAAGGGTTTTTGATTATTTGTAGCCCCTTAGCCTCTACTTTGATGCCTCGTTAAAAAATCCCCCTCCAGGAAAAACCCTTTCTTTGGAAAAAAAACCATGAAGTTGGAAAAAGAGTACATCAGGAGTAGAATTCACTTTTTAACTGTAGTACCTTTTCATATTACAAGCATGCCACGACCTAGGTAGCTCGGTGCCGTTCAAGTCGGTCACTTTATAATAACCATTTCCTAAGACTTCACTAATTTTGTATGGTCCCCTCCAGTTAGCAGCGAGCTTTCCTTCTCCAAATTTATTGACTCCAATGTCGTTTCTGATTAAGATCAAGTCATCTGGGGCGAAGCTCCTTCGAATGACTTTTTTGTTGTATCTGGTAGTCATCCTTTGCTTTAATGCTGCTTCTCTTATCTGGGCTTGTTCTCGGATTTCAGGGAGCAGTTCAAGTTTTTCTCTATGTCCTTGTATGCTCCCGACCTCATCGTAGAAGATCACCCTTGGACTTTGCTCGTTGATTTCTACTGGTATCATGGCTTCCACGCCATAGGCAAGTCGGAAGGGTGTTTCCCCTGTGACAGACTGTGGTGTTGTCCGATAAGCCCATAATACTTGGGGGAGCTCTTCAGTCCAAGCTCCCTTTGTATCTTGCAATCTTTTCTTCAATCCTGCAAGTATAACTTTGTTGGCTACCTCGGCTTGTCCATTTGCTTGTGGATGTTCTACCGAGGTGAATTGGTGTTTGATCTTCATACTGGCTACTAGGCTTTTGAAGGTTGAGTCGGTGAACTAAGTTCCATTATCCGTGGTGATGGAATGAGGTACTCCATACCTTGTGATGATATTTTTGTAGAGGAACTTCCAGCTTCTCTGGGCGGTGATGGTTGCAAAGGGTTCTGCTTCTATCCACTTTGTGAAGTAGTCTATTCCCACTATTAAGTATTTTACTTGTCCTGGGGTTTGGGGAAAAGGTCCTAATAGGTCCATCCCCCATTTTGCGAAAGGCCATGGAGAAGTTATACTGATGAGCTCCTCGGGGGGAGCTACGTGGAAATTTGCATGCATTTGGCATGGCTGGCACTTCTTCACAAATTCTGTGGCATCCTTCTGCAAGCTCGGCCAGTAGAACCTAGCTCGGACTGTCTTTCTGGCTAGCGACCTGGCTCCGAGATGGTTTTCGCAGATTCCATTATGAACGTCCTCTAACACTTCAGTTGTCCTTGAGGTCGGAACGCACTTTAGTAATGGTATTGATATTCCTCTTTTATAGAGGATATTTTTTACCAGAGTGCAGTGTTGTGCTTCCCTCCAGATCTTCTTAGCCTCCTTTTCCTCTTTGGGGAGGATGTCGAATTTTAAGTATTCGACTAAGGGGTTCATCCATCCAAGCTCTAATCCGGTGACTTCAAGGACATTTTGTTTGGCCTCTGCTTTAACTACAGAGGGTTCTTAGAGTGTTTCCTGGATCAGGCTTCTATTATTCCCCCCTGGTTTGGTACTTGCTAGCTTGGAGAGGGCATCTGCTCTGCTGTTAAGATCCTGAGTTATATGCTTGATCTCGGTTTCTGCAAAACGCCCGAGATGCTCCAAGGTTTTGTCCAAGTATCTCTTCATATTTGGGTCTTTGGCCTGATATTCTCCATTTATTTAGGAGGTCACCACTTGGGAGTCGCTGAATATCATCACTTTTGTTGCACCGACTTCTTCTGCCAACTTCAATCCTGCGATTGATGAGCGGATAATTTATACGCTTTTTGGCATTGTTTTTAGTATGTTTTTAGTAGGATCTAGTTACTTTTAGGGATATTTTTATTAGTTTTTATGCTAAATTCACATTTCTAGACTTTACTATGAGTTTGTGTGTTTTTCTGTGATTTCAGGTGAATTTTGGCTGAAATTGAAGGACCTGAGCAAGACTCTGAAAGAAAGGCTGACAAAGGACTGCTGATGCTGATGGATTCTGACCTCCCTGCACTCGAAATGGATTTTCTGAAGCTACAGAACTCCAAATGGCGCGCTTCCAACGGCGTTGGAAAGTAGACATTCAGGACTTTTCAGCAATATATAATAGTCCATACTTTGTTCGTGATTTGATGATGCAAACTGGCGGTCAACGCCAGTTATACGCTGCAGTCTGGAGTTAAACGCCAGAAACACGTCACGAACCAGAGTTGAACGCCAGAAACAGGTTACAACCTGGCGTTCAACTCCAGAAATGGCCTCTGCACGTGGATAGCTAAAGCTCAGCCCAAGCACACACCAAAGTGGGCCCCGGAAGTGGATTTCTGCACTTAGACTCACTTCTGTAAACCCTAGTAACTAGTTTAGTATAAATAGAACTTTTTACTATTGTATTTTCATCTTTGGTCTCATTTTTAATCCATTATTCATCTTAGGAGGCTATTGATCACGCTTAGGGGGGCTGGCCTCACGGCCATGCCTGAACCTTTATCACTTATGTATTTTCAACGGTAGAGTTTCTACACTCCATAGATTAAGGTGTGGAGCTCTGCTGTACCTCGAGTATTAATGCAATTACTATTTTCTTCTATTCAATTCAACTTGTTCTTATTCCAAGATATTCGTTGCACTACAACTTGATGAATGTGATGATCCGTGACACTCATCATCATTCTCACCTATGAACGCGTGCCTGACAACCACCTCCGTTCTACATTAGACCGGGCGCATATCTCTTGGATTGTTGACCCACGATGCATGGTCGACTCGCCTGACAACCGAGCTTCACATTCCGTGGAATCAAAGTCTTCGTGGTATAAGCTAGATTGATGGCGCCATTCATGAGAATCCGGAAAGTCTAAACCTTGTCTGTGGTATTCCGAGTAGGATTCAATGATCAAATGACTGTGACAAGCTTCAAACTCGCGAGTGCTGGGAATAGTGACAGATGCAAAAGGATGAAGAATCCTATTCCAGCATGATCGAGAACCGACAGATGATTAGCCGTGCCGTGACAGAGCATGTGGTCCTTTTTCACTGAGAGGATGGGAAGTAGCCATTGACAACGGTGACGCCCTACATACAGCTTGCCATGGAAAGGAGTAAGAAGGATTGGATGGAAGCAATAGGAAAGCAGACGTTCTAGAGCCATACAGTATCTCCATACGCTTATCTGAAATCCCTACCAATGAATTTACATAAGTATTTCTATCCTTTATTATTTAATTAATTATCTCTTTATATTTCCAATATTCAATCACATTTGAATCCGCCTGACTGAGATTTACAAGGTGACCATAGCTTGCTTCATACCAACAATCTCCGTGGGATCGACCCTTACTCACGTAAGGTTTATTACTTGGACGACCCAGTGCACTTGCTGGTCAGCTACACGGAGTTGTGACATATTATGAATTAAGATTAGAGCACCAAGTTATTGGAGCCATTACCAGAGATCACAATTCTGCATACCAGCGATCAAGGCTTCATATTCTGCCTGATTATTGGAAGCTGGGAATTCAAATTTGAGGGAAACCTCTATTTGTGTTCCCCCTTCATTGACCAGTATTATGCCTGCACCGCTTCCTGTCTTGTGTGAGGATCCATCTATGTATAGTTCCCATGTAGTTGGCTTTTCCTCTTGATCTCCTGCATATTCTGCTATGAAGTCGGTGAGGCATTGGGCTTTAATTGCCGTCCGGGTTTCGTACTTCAAGTCGAACTCGGAGAGCTCTATCGCCCACTGAACCATTCTCCCTGCAACATCCGTCTTTTGGAGGATTTGCTTCATGGGTTGGTTCGTTCGGACTCTTATTGTGTGAGCTTGGAAGTAAGGTTGTAGCCTTCGTGAGGCTATTACTAAGGAGTAGGCGAACTTCTCTAGTTTATTGTATCTTAGTTCAGGGCCTTGTAGAACTTTGCTGGTGAAGTACACAGGATGCTGCCCGACCTCATCTTCCCGTATTAGAGCTAATGCTACAGCTTTATCTGATACGGACAAATATAAGACGAGTTCTTCCCCGACTAGAGGTCGGGTCAGGATTGGAGGTTGGCTTAAGAACCTTTTGAACTCCTGGAATGCTTCTTCGCACTCTGGAGTCCATTCAAACTGGCATCCTTTTCTTAGTAGAGAGAACAGTGGAAGAGATCTTACTGTTGATCCCGCCAAGAACCTGGATAGGGCCGCAAGTCGGCCGTTCAATTGTTGAACTTCTCTTAGGAAAGTTGGGCTTTTCATTTCTAGGATTGCTTTGCACTTGTCGGGATTCGCTTCGATCCCTCTTTGTGTCAGCATAAACCCCAGAAATTTTCTAGCCTCCACCGCGAAGGTGCATTTTGCAGGATTTAGCCTCATCCCATGTAGCCTTATGGTGTTGAAAACTTGCGAGAGGTCTGTCAAGAGGTCGGTCTCTTCCTTAGTTTTCACCAGCATGTCATCTACGTAGACTTCCATTAAGTTCCCGAGGTGGGGAGTGAACACCTTATTCATCAGCCTTTGGTATGTGGCCCCAGCATTTTTTAATCCAAAAGGTATGACCACGTAGCAATAATTCGCTCTAGGCGTGATGAATGATGTTTTTTCTTGGTCCGGCTTGTACATCGGGATTTGGTTGTATCCCGAGTAGGCATCCATAAATGACAAGTATTGATACCCCGAGCTGGAGTCTACTAGAGTGTCAATGCTTGGAAGTGGATATGGGTCTTTGGGACACGCCTTGTTCAGGTCGGTGTAGTCAACACACATCCTCCACTTGCCGTTTTGTTTTTTTGACTAGTACCACGTTTGCTAGCCATGTTGGATACTTGACCTCTCTGATGAAGCCGACCTCTAAGAGCGCTTGTACTTGCTCCTCCACCGCTTGAGCTCATTCTGGACCGAGCTTACACCTTCGCTGCTGTACGGGTCGCGACCCAGGATATACTGAGAGCCTATGGGACATGAGTTCGGGATCTATCCCTGGCATGTCGGAGGCTTTCCAGGCGAAGAGGTCGGAATTATCTCGCAAGAGCTTTGTCAACCTCTGCTTTAAGTTTTCCTCTAGGCTGGCTCCTATGTTGGTATTTTTTTCTTCCTCCTCGCCGACCTGTATTTCTTCAGTTTTTTCCCCCGGTTGCAGCCGCAGCTCTTCTTTGGCTCTTGCTCCTCTGAGCTCTATGGTGTGAACTTTCTTGCCTTTTCCCCTCAGGTTCAGGCTTTCATTGTAGCATTTTCTTGCCAATTTTTGGTCTCCCCGTACCGTTGCTATCCCCGCATATGTTGGGAATTTCATGCAAAGGTGAGGAATGGACACCACTGCTCTGAGATGATTCAAGGTAGTTCTGCTAATCAAGGCATTATATGCTGACCCGGCGTCGATGACTATGAAGTCTATGCTCAGAGTTTTGGATTTTCCCCCCTTCCAAAGGTCGTGTGGAGGGGTAGGAATCCTAGTGGTTTTATTGGCGTGTCGCCTAACCCGTACAGGGTATCAGGGTAAGCCCTTAATTCCTTTTCATCCAATCTTAGTTTGTCGAACGCGGGCTTGAAAAGGATGTATGCCGAACTCCCCTAGTCGACTAAAGTTCTGTGGAGATGGGCGTTCGCCAGGATCATGGTTATCACCACTGCATCATCATGCCCAGGGATTATTCCTTGCCCATCTTCTTTTGTAAATGAGATAACGAGAAGGTCGGGTGATTCGCTTCTGACCTGGTAAACTCGCTTTAGGTGTCTCTTGCGAGATGACTTAGTGAGTCCCCCTCCTGCAACCCCCCCCCCCCGAGATCATATGTATGTGTCTTTCTGGGGTTTGTGGTGGTGGGTCTCTTCTGTCCCCGTCATCTCGCTTTCTTTTCCCATAATTATCCGACCTTTCCATGAGATATCTGTCAAGTCGGCCCTCACTCGCCAACTTTTCTATCATATTTTTAAGGTCGTAGCAATCATTCGTTGAGTGACCGTACATCTTATGGTACTCACAGTAATCGCTGTGGCTTCCTCCCTTTTTATTTTTGATGGGTCTAGGGGGCGGCAGTCTTTCAGTGTTACAGATTTCTCTGTATACGTCTACTACAGAAACTTTTAGAGGAGTATAAGAGTGATATCTCCTCGGCCTGTCGGAACCGACCTCCTCTTTTTTCTTGGGCTCCCTCTCTTTCTCTTTTGCTGAGTGAGGGTGCCCCTGTCGCCAATTCGGCTCTCGTAATCTGGCATACTCCTCCATATTAATGTACTTTTCTGCTCTTTCTTGTACGTCGCTCAAAGAGGTGGGGTGCCTTTTTGATATGAACTGGGAGAAGGGACCTTCTCTAAGTCTATTTACTAGCCCCATGATGACTGCCTCAGTGGGCAGGTCTTGAATCTCCTAGCATACTTTGTTGAACCTTTCCATGTAGTCTCGTAAAGGTTCTCCGACCTCCTGCTTTACTCCCAGGAGGCTTGGTGCATGCTTTACTTTATCCTTCTGGATGGAGAACCTCATTAAGTACTTCCGCGAGAGGTCCTCGAAACTGGTGACCGACCTTGGAAGGAGGCTATCGAACCACTTCATCGCTGCTTTTGATAAGGTAGTCAGAAAAGCTTTGCAACGAGTTGCATCGGAAGCATCAGCCAGATACATCCGACTTTTGAAGTTGCTTAAGTGATGCTTTGGGTCTGTGCTCCCGTCATAGAGGTTCATATCAGGGCTTTTGAAGTTTCTTGGAACTTTTGCCCTCATTATGTCCTCGCTGAACGGATCCTCTCCTCCCAAGGGAGACTCTTCTCGGTCGCCGCGGGAGTTTCGACTTTTAAGGGAGGATTCTAGCTTTAAGAGTTTGTCTTCTAACTCTTTTCGTCGCTCTATCTCTTCCCTTAGATTTCTCTCCGCCTCTCGTTATCGTTCTAATTCCTGTTCCAGCTATTCTAAACGACCTTGGTGACCGTGGACCAACCCCATTAGTTCGGTCGCATGGGGTGGTCCTTCCTTTCCTGACTCGTGTCCCTCCGAGAAGTTTACCTTCAGATTTTTTAGCCCCGAGGTACCTTCTCTGTGTTGATCGTTGGCTCCCTAGTGGAGGATTAGGTCCGCGTCCTTATTTCCGGTGTCCAGATTTTCTTATTCTGAATCGGACGCCGTATGACCATCTTCTGGTGAATTGTCCGCCATTATTGGTTGATCTCTTGGGTCCCCGGCAACGGCGCCAATGTTACGATGGATAACCGGAGATTGATGGGCTGGACTCGTTGGGTTGGCCCAATCGTCTGAGGAAGGAAGCCTTCGAGCGGGTTCGCGTCTTTGGGGCCTCCGTCCGACTTGTGAGTGTGAGAGAATGGGGGCTGGTACCTGCAAAGACACTCCGATGCCAAAGTCAGCAAGGGTGTAAGCAGGTCTAGAGAGTATTGGGACTTAGTAATACCTGAGGGGTGTCAGTGTATTTATAGTGGTGAGCCAATAACCACCATTGAGGTAGTTCCACCTTTAAAGGAGGATAACCGTCCCTTTATCTTAGGGAAGTTGGGATATGGCTTTTGGAAGTGGGTTGAGAGATTTTTGGGGGCAGTTACTTATTTGAATGAGTACTATCTGTCAGCTAATCTTCATTCCCGACTTCTTTGGAGCAAGTCGTGCTAAGAACCGACTTCTTTGAGGGATGGTCGGTGCAGAGTGAGGGTCAATCCTTTGGATTGGGACTCTTATTTGGTCCTGGGCCTTAGCATTGGGTCAGGGTATGAACAAAAGTATACTAAAAAATATACAAGTAATAGAAATATATGCAAATTAGGCTGCAAAATTACTAATGAAAATAATTAAAAATTAATAGTCTAACCAAATTTGTAACTTACAAGAATTCATATCCTATATTTATTATATCTTACCGTTATAAACAATCTATTCTTAATTAAAATTCATATTACAAATGTCAAAATAATCTATTAATCATAATAAATTTTACGTTACAAATATTCAAATTCCATACTATTAGAACTACTTATATAAGTCTCTTATCAATATTTCTTCAAATAACATCAAATTTAGCACAAAAAATTTATTTTCGCACTACACAACATGTCAAACTTACTCAATTTTGAACATTTTCCAACATTATTTTAAATTTGCATCACTTGAGACATTGTCTGACGGAGTGGGTAAAAAAAATACTAACAGGTAATTTCACTTTATACTATTTCAATTATTCTTATTAAAAATAACTTATTCAAAAAAAAATCTACACATTTTTTTCTTTTTATTGTAAATATCATTGGAAAACTATATTAAGAGATTAAGGAGAAAGAAAACCATACAAATTTAAGACACATCTTTAGAAGAAGAATATACATGCAAAGATGGAACAAACAACATAATAGAAAGTGCATAAAACTCAACAATTCATAAAGAACAATGTTCACAGGAACCTACGACACAAAAATGAAAGCAACAACTCTAACAATAACCAATAAATAAAAAGGAGGACGAGCGCTAAATAAGAAAACTAATTAAGTCCATCAACTAAAATAAATGCAAAAATTAAACAACAAAAAAAATATCACTTTGTACAACTCCAACATCCAAATCTTTTGTACTACAAATTATTTTAAACAAAACACCTTTTAAATTTAACTTTAGTTTACACATATTTAATTTAATTTTACAAAATATAGTCATTTTTAATATTTATTATATACTATCATTAATTTACACTCCCTCCATTCAACAGGTCTCATTCTAATTTTCGTTGAAACTTGATAGGCTAACAATAATAACAGAAGGGGATGCTCCCATAAAGTTATAAAAAATGTCTTTTTGTAAAGACGTCTACGTATCGTCATATTATTGGACGTTTTAAA
The DNA here is from genome assembly GCF_003086295.3 of Arachis hypogaea. NCBI lineage: Eukaryota > Viridiplantae > Streptophyta > Magnoliopsida > Fabales > Fabaceae > Arachis > Arachis hypogaea. The sequence goes on along the minus strand of NC_092054.1, from coordinate 151,329,905 downwards.
TGAACTGATTTTTTAAATTTTTTAACTAATCAAAATAAAATCGGTCTTTTATAACAATAATTAATATTCTAAAAACTAGCCTGACCGACCAGTCTAACCGATTCAACCGGAAATCGGCGTGGAAAATGGTCCGGTCAACTTTCCGACCCACCCCTTCCCCCCCCCCCCAATTCGTGAATCCATATCACTATCCCCTGAACTCTGAACCTATAGCACTTTCCAAACTCACCCTACCAAAACCCAAGTTCTCCCTGCAATGGTTCTGCCGCGGTGCTACCGCCGTCCGTGCTGTTGGCGTCTCTACTTCCTCTCTTGTAGTTCGACGTCCTCCTTCCCCCTGTCCCCGTCCTCCCTGGATTCTCTCGAACTTGGATCAGCTCGCCACTGTGTCGCCACTCGCTGTCGTCTCGTCGGACGCCGTCCATGTCGCCGTCGAAGGTTAGCGGCACTGCCTTCACTTCTTTGGTTCTTCTCTTCCTTTTATGCCCTGTTGTTGATTTTTGAATGTGAAACTGTGAATGGGTTAATGAAAAATCAAATAATTGATTTTGTGCTGTTGCTCTTTTTTTAATTCCTGAATTTTTTGTTGAAATTTTCCTGCTGCTGCTAAAAATAGAAATCAAATCATTATTGAAATTTTTGTTTAGCTTTATTGATTTCAGGTTTAGTGTGATTAGGGATTACTTGTTACTATTTTGTAACGATTGTTGCTGAATGCTAAAAATGGAAATCAAATCAAGTGTTGTTTGTTGCTGAAGGATAATTTTTCTTGCTTAATGCTAAATGCTGTTGGTAGTATTAATTTTGCTGCTGTTATTAATTAGCTGAGTTTTTTCGTTGCCTAATTGCCATGCTATTATTGTATCATGCTATGTTATACTTCTAGTTTCTAGTAGTTTTTGTTCAAGTTTTTCCTTATTCATGTATATTGTTTTAAGCAATTGTGAAGTTGAGAGGAAGAAGTTTGGAATCAATCCTAGAAAATAGGTTGTTAGTTGTTTTGGTTGATGATCAAGATATGTATGTCACAAAATGATCAATGGGAGAAAGTTGTGGAAGGTCATATTTTAAGTTCTGTTATTTTGACTGAGAATTACTACATCTACATACAATATAGCCAAAGATTAGTGAGTAGTTTTTAGCTGTGGATTTCATTTCTCCCCTTTAAAAACTTTAGCAATATAAATGTAGTTAAGTATCCAACAACTCCCCAAAAAGAAGAAAGAAGAAAGAAGAAAAAAAGAAGGTAGTTTTAACTTTTAAGTAGTCAAGTTGCTTAGTGAAATGGTATTCGTTGAGATTGAAGTGAACTAGCAACACTGAAATTTATGACGTTATGTTGAATTGAAAACCTTAGTTATGTAGGTCATGAACAGGGAATAAATTCTCGGTCTTGTGCTGAATAAATTAGCACATAGATGGTCTTGTGTTGGAGTTATGTCTACAGAGCTTCAAACTTAAAGCATCAACGCTTTTGCAACTTCTGTTGTTATCTTATGAAAAAGTTTTGCCAAGCTGGTAGGTTTCTTTTGCTATTCTCTTTTTCTCTTTTCATTTTAAATGGTAGTTTGATTCTGAGTTAGATTTAAACTCTGTTGTGGTAATTGGTTTTGATTTGAGAAAGTTGAATTGTATGGTTGATTACAATTGGTGCAAGTGTTGTTCTAGATTCAATTTTGGGCATTGGAGATTCTGTTCTGTATTTAAAATTGCAAATTTGTAACTTTTTTGTTCCATTTTGGTCCAGCTTTGCAGTTTTAGGATATGATTCTATTCCTATGTGGAGAACTTATAACTAGAGTTTGCATAGTTGTAAGTGACAGATTGGCAGATGGATCTGATAAAAATTCTAGAGATATCTGCATGATAATATGAGACATTGAAATTTTTTTGTTAGATCTCACTTCTATTTTGTAGCATGTTTATGATGCACTTACTGAGGATATAGTTTACTAATTGATGTTTTGGACTCACTTTGATTTGTTATTTGAAGACGCCTTTGATGCAAGCTTGTAGATATGGTCATTGGAAAGTTGTTCAAACCCTTCTGCTCTTCAGATGCAATGTGAGTCTGACTATATTTCCCTCTGTTTCTTTTCTCGGTCACTCAGTTATATCAGAACTGTTTTCCCCACTACTTAGCATTTAATTCTTCTGGAAACCATAGATCATAGGGACGGTTATTGAAAGTTGAAACTAAGTGCTGCTAAGTGGACATGAATTCCTGGCTTTTGAGTGAGAGAGTGAGTGTGTGGTTAAAAACGCTCTTTGTAGTTTGTATGATGAATGGCTTTGTGTTTTTCTATATGTTCATGCATATACACTTACATGCTCTTGGGATTTCATTTAGTTTTCATTGGGGTTAAGGATTTTTTTCTTCAAAGTTTTTACTTCTGTATGTTATATTCTTGCTATTTATTGACTTTATTCCAGTGCAGCGCACTGTCCAAGTTTGTAAACAAGGCGGCTGATGCCAATATTATAGCCCTTCATATGGCTGCCGTAAATGGCTATTTTCGTATTTCGATTGTGTACAACTGCTTCTTGATCTCAATGTAAATGTCTCAGTTGCGACATTTCACTATGGAACGGAAATGGATTTAATAGGTACATCTTTTACTCAATATGCTAAGTAGTACATGTTTATTAGATCTTTGTTAAGTTGCAAGTGTTGGATTATGACTGTTATGGATTGAATGCCGCTGAAAATTGTTTGATTATGCGGAATTTCTGCATTGCACCCCACATGTTTGATTGAATGCCTGTGTGATGCTTTGCATTTGATTTATATATTGTAGCTACTATAAAGATTAAATTGCTTTTTGTTAGGCACATTGTTCTTGGAAGAGGCACTTTTGGCTATATTTTGATGCTTGTTCAACTTACAATTCACGGTAATTTGGGTCTATAGCTTCTATCTATTTCTTTCCAGTAGTCCACCACTTGGCAATAACTGCTGGATGCCCCTCATAATTTTTTGTTCCTGTAGTTTTAAGTTATCACAGATAAAGCACTGTCTTTGTGATGAAAAAAGAAAAATTTTAATAACTCCATTTATTTATTCCTCCGAGAAACTGCTTTTAGATGGGCTTTCTGCTTTGCTTCTAGTATATTTTATGTTGGTCCTTGTGTTCAAGTTTGGATATGGTCTTGCAGGGAAGATGATAAATGCTGGCTTTTTCCGGTCATCCTTTTTCTGTTCAAGTCGATACAAGCTCGCTTTGTCAATTGGCACATAGCAAATAGAGAAATCCAAGATTTTTCTCTCTTTTGTCTGGATCCTTTTTGGGCTCATGAACCTGGTTTATGATAGCAAATAGGAGGAACATAATGTGCATCAACCACAACAACCACAATGAATGTGTTCCTCCTCCAATGGGTTATGGTAGACCACAACAACCACCTTATCAATACAGTTACTATCATCATCAACAGCGTTATCCACCACAACCACAACCACAGCCGCAGCAACAGGCTCCTCCTCCTCCTCCTTCTCCACGCTCATATTATGGTGATGCTAATGGATGCACCATATCATGAGCTCTGCTACTTATTAATAGTTGCTTCTTAGTTCAATTGTAATTCTTCTAATGTTTTGGCGTATATCCTATGGTTTGCTTATATATCCTATGATTTGATTTTGACCTTTTTTTATGAAGAGAACTACCTAACTAAGAATATGACATTATTTTGTATTTAAACTACATTTTAATCTATGACTTTTGCATTTTTATATGGAAAATTTGTTGCGTGTGTCTAAAGTTTGTGGTGACTTTTTGGTATATACTTTATATATATTATTTTATTTATTTTGTGATATCTATTTGAAACATAAACTCCGCCTATGTTATACTTGCGGTACATAGCCGGTCCCATGCCCGGATAAAGAAGGAAGGTTGTGTTAGGTCTTCGACAACCAACATAAAAATATAGTCGAACCCCCATGACATGAATCAAAGACATTATTGCGCTAAAGTTAGGTCGTTGCCCGGAAGCCACGCGCTGTATGGCTCGAGTACGGTGTCAAAGCAAGAGCCGCTGCATCGGTGCCCGGATGTAGTGTTAAATGAGCAAGGGTTTTCGCGTTTTCGTGAACGGACGAGGGTAAATAAGCTAGTTCACAAAGTAAAAGGTAAAGGTCAGAGTGACAGAAGGTTGAGATTTGGGACATGGAACATAGGCACCCTAACAGGAAAGTCCATGGAGGTGGTGGACACCATGACAAGGAGGAAGATTAACATTATGTGCCTACAAGAAACAAAATGGGTTGGTGCGAAGGCTAGGGAGTTGGATACTTCTAGTTTCAAATTTTGGTATACAGGAAAGGTGAAGAATAGGAATGGGGTTGGAATAATTGTGGATAAGCGGTGGAAGAAAGACGTAGTGGATATTAAGAGGGTGGGAGATCGGATCATCTCTATCAAACTTGTGGTGGAGGGAGGTGCTTTCCATGTGATTAGCGCCTATGCATCGCAAGTGGGTTCGGGCGAACAACATAAAATAAGGTTTTGGGAGGATTTAGAGAGTTTGGTTCAAGACATACCTTTGGAAGATAAGATTTTCTTAGGAGGAGATTTAAATGGCCATGTTGGGAGAGAAGTGACTGGATATGGGAATATTCACGGAGGCCATGGTTTCGGGGTGATCAATGCCGAGGGTAAAACTATTTTGGACTTTTCCTCAACTTTTGATCTTCTCATCGCAAATACATGTTTTAAAAAGAGAGACGAACATCTTATAACCTATAAGAGTGGCATGACAAGCTCTCAAATTGACTTCTTCTTGTTGAGGAGAGTCAACCGGAAATTTTGCATTAATTGTAAAATTATCCCGAGAGAGAGTTTGACAACACAACATAGGGTGCTCGTCATGAATTTTCGCGTTGAGCAAAAATTGAGGAAAAGACATCATACGAAGAACCCAAGGACGAGGTGGTGGCAGAGGAAAGGTGAGGAACAAAGAAGCTTCCTAAGACGGGTAGGAGAAGAGGCAAAGTGGGATGGGAATGGAAGCGCAGAAGAGATATGGAGGGAGATGGCAGAAGTTATTAGAAGAATAGCAAAAGAAAGCTTTGGTGAATCTAAAGGAATATGACCAAAAGACAAGGAGTCCTGGTGGTGGAATGCGAGTGTACAAGATAAGATAAAGATAAAAAGGATGTGCTTTAAAGAGTGATCTCTATGCTGCAACGCATGTAACTGGGAAAAATATAAGGCGACTAAGAAAGAGACAAAAGTGGCTGTAAGTGAAGCAAGAACAAGAGCATATGAGGGTCTCTACCAGTCTTTGGGCACGAAAGAAGGAGAAAAAAGGTATATATAGAATTGCAAAGAGCCGTGAAAGAAGAACGAGAGATTTGGATCAGGTTAAGTGCATAAAGGATAAGGATGGAGAGGTGTTGGCTCAAGAGGAGAAGATTAATGAAAGGTGAAAGAGCTACTTCTATGAGTTATTTAATGAGGGATAGAAGACTGTTCCGAGCCTTGGTCAGTTATGCACAAGGGAAGAAGATCAAAACTTTGACTACTATCAGAGGATCCGAGACTTCGAGGTAAAAGAGGCTCTAAAGCAGATGAAAAATAGCAGGGCAGTAGGACCTGATAATATCCCGATTGAGGTTTGGAAGGGTCTTGTAGAAAAAGGCATCAACTGGTTAACCAAGCTTTTTAATGAGATTTTAAGGTCAAAGAAGATGTCTGATGAGTGGAGAAAGAGCACCTTGGTACCTATCTACAAGAATAAGGGGGATATACAAAGTTGCGGAAACTATAGAGGGATCAAACTTATGAGTCATACCATGAAGTTAAGGGGAAAGGGTGATAGAACGGAGGTTGAGAAAAGAGACAAAAGTAACAGAGAATCAATTTGGATTTATGCCAGGCAGATCTACCACTGAAGCGATATACCTTTTAAGAAGGATGATGGAGAGGTATCGTAGTAATAAAAGAGATCTACATATGGTGTTTATTGATTTGGAAAAAGCGTATGATAGAGTACCAAGGGAGGTCTAATGGAAGGTTTTAGAAAAGAGGAGAGTAAGGATCGCATATATTCGTGCAATTAAAGACATGTATGATGGGGCCACAACTAGTATGAAGACTCAAGGTGGTATGACAGAGAAATTTTCTATTGGTATAGGATTACACCAGGGATCATCCTTAAGTCCATACCTTTTCACATTAGTCTTGGAAGTACTCACAGAGCACATCCAAGAGCCTGTGCCATGGTGCATGCTTTTGCCGATGATATCGTCCTTATGGGAGAGTCAAGGGAAGACCTAAATAAGAAGTTGGATTTATGGAGAGAAGCTCTAGAAGTGTATGGTCTGCGCATAAGCCGTAGCAAGACAGAATATATGGAATGTAAGTTCAGTATGAGAAGGGAAAACCCTAATATAGAGGTAAAAATTGGAGAAAATAGTCTACGAAAAGTTAAAAGTTTTAAGTATCTTAGGTGCATCATACAGGATCATGGAGAGATTGAACAGGATGTAAATCATAGGATCCAAGCAGGTTGGTCAAAATGGCGGAGTGCATCTAGTTTTATATGCGACAAAAAAGTGCATTTAAAACTTAAAGGTAAATTATATCGTACCGCTATAAGACCGGCTATGCTTTATGGTACGGAGCGTTGGGCGGCTAAAGGGGAGCACGAACATAAGCTAAGTGTGGCAGAGATGAAGATGTTGAGATGGATGAGTGGTCATATGCGATTGGATAAAATAAGGAACGAAGATATAAGGGAGAGAGTTGGAGTAGCACCCATTATGGAAAAGAAGGTTGAATCGCGTCTCAGATGGTTTGGACATATGAGAAGAAGACCGATAGAACATCCAGCCAGGAGGGTAGATGAGATGGAAGATGGACAAGGGGCGAAAGGCAGAGAAAGACCTAAGAAGACCATCCATGAGGTGGTCAAACGAGATCTACATGTAAACGATCTCTCTGTAGACATGATACATGACAGAATACAATGGCGTCGTTTGATTCATGTACCCAACCCCACTTCGTGGGACAAGGCTTTGTTGTTGTTTGTATCTATTTGAAACATAAAATATGTTTTATTTGTATTTTTATTTTCTATTACCATTTTCAATGTTTTTTATTTTCAGTACTAAATAAAAATACAAGCTGAATACATCCTAAGATTCCCATAAGACATGGGAGTAAGAAAATATAGAAGTAACGATTATGTAAATAATCAACAAATTCATTATCATGATAACACCAAAGGAAAAATGAAACAATAAATTCAGAAAGCAAATTTTAGGATTATATACTTGAGATCCACTCTAATGTCTTAACCATTTTTAATAGTAGTAAATCCAGTTAGCAATGGAAGGTTGAACCATTGATTACTTCACTCGTTGCAGCAAAGGAAATCATACATAACAGTTTAGAGCAAATCAATTGATGGAAGATCAATTGATGGAAGCTGAGCTAAGGGAGAAAACATGAACATGGATTGGGAGCACAACATGCTCATACAAGTCTCATTATATATACAAAGTAGATTAATCATTACTAGACATGAGTCAAAGCCTTGGATCATGTTTTACAAACTCAATAAAAAAATGGAACAATTCAACTCTACCATGGCATTTGAATGCCTCTCTTGAGTAATAATATCATATTTCTGGCACAGCTCCACAAGAATCAACTCAGATGAAACCAGGCATTGATAGTAATTGGCTTTCTTCTTCTACCAATTAAAAGTGTCATTCATTCGTAGCATAAATAAGAAAACAATACAATGAATTTCATTGCATGAGAACCCCACCAGACATCTAAAGCAGGAACAGAGAGCAAACACCCTAGGGTTAGCAATTAGCATAATACTACTAATATTGCACTTTGTATGCTTCGCATCGCAGTATTTTTGAATTGACGGTTGGTTTCTGTGTTTCGTCCCGGGGGGGGGGGGGGAGAATTATTTAAAGGGTGGCTAATTGAAAGTTCAATTGACTTTGTTCTTCTTTGCTTTCCATCTCCTTTACATTGTCTACTATGTGCTGTATTTTCTTTGATAGGCTCTCGTTATACTCGTCAATATGCTCGAGTATCAATTCAAGATGTCTTTTGTAGGTGACAGACCTCTTTTTCTCTGCTGTCAACTGCTGATTTAATTTTCGAATTCTATCCCGTTCGCCCTGGAAAATAGTATCAGAAAACAAAGAGGTAAGTGGGGGGAAAATAAGCTGAAAACATGTAAAAGAACCAATATTATCCTGAAAAACTTCATTTTGAAATAGCCTGATGCTAATCTCCAACATTTAGCTTAATAGTGGCATCATGATCCATCCAATTTGTCATTTCTAATCAATCTGGCATGAAGTACTGTGAAGATAACTAATTTAGTAATGCATAGCAATGGAAGAAGGAGAACTGACCGAATATTGTTCGTAGATGAAATCCCTTCTGCCACCTCCTGGACCAGCAAGAGGGTGTGTGTGTTCCTTTACAAAATGTGTAACAACCCAGCTACCAGATTTTGCTTTCCTTACCATTATCATTGCCTTGCAACCAACCCTTGTCTCAGCCCTTTGCCGTAAAACATTTTCACGCTTGCCAGTCATCCTGTATCCCTCTTTGTTGCAGACAAAAATCCGCCCAATAGCAGAATTATCGATCCTTGATCGAGCTTTACTAACACGTACGATGAATCCAACACTCGTGGCATATGCATTGTAGAATGCATGTGCCTCTGCTTCTGACTCAAACTCCTGTCCCACATAAGGTTCAACAGGTGAATTCCTGTAAATTCTCGACCTGGGGCTTTCAAGATTAGCAGCCACTTTACCTGCTGTAAGTTCCTGTAAATTCTCGAAAGATTGCGACTTTGAATCTGGAAATTGATGAATTGTATTACCAAGAACATCTCTTCTTTCCAGGTTTGAGCATGATCGAGTGAGATTGGGAGAATCCCAGAAGGGGTTAAGGTTACAATTTTATTTCACCGTTAGGCTTGATTTTGGGTTTGGGCAGGATAAAGGGTTAGGGTTATAATTTTTTTTACAGAAACTTAATTGTATTTTTAAATTATTAGAGATTTAAATATCTGTAAAATAAAAAATTAAGGATATATTTATCTTTTTATAAGAGAATTTAAATATAATTTAATTTATATTGTGTAAATTGATCGGAATAAACCGAATCTAATAATTATTATACGGACAATTAGATTTATTATTTTTGTTATAATAAATCAATTTTATTTTAGTTTATTAAATAATAGTTTATTAACCAATTTAATAAAGATGTCCAATCATATTATGACACATACATATCTTAAAAAAAAAGACATTTTTTTGTGTCTTTATGTAAATAACCTTCATAACAGAATGGTAGGAGCTGATTCGTAACCGTTTGGGGCTTGGAACAAATATATTGTGGACAAGTCAAAAGAGATTGGTTTCATTCAACTTATCAAGGAACAATCTCAACGGGGATTCAAATTGATTACTAATGATCTTGATGGCAAAATTCGCATTGGAAGTTGGAACACAACTGCAGAGTTTCAGTGCTTCGGCTTCATGAATCATGATTTTGGGAGAAAGTTGAACATGCACTAACAATACAATCTAATCAAACTTGTTTATAGTAGTATAATAATTTTTTTATAAAATGTTAAAATACGTATTTTTATACACTGATTCGTGGTTAATTTTTTATTTACGTATACGCACATACACAATGAACTTTACAATCTAAGCTCGACAGAGGTAGTGAAACTAATTTTGGTAGGTCTCAAATAATTAACTAATAATTAATTAGGTTAATTTAAGAATATGTAAATTACTCGCACTAGCTCATTTTATATGGGTGATGTTTCATGGTTGGATAGTGACTACTACTTTGATCAAGTATACACGCGCATAATAGAACTAGCCAAGTAACTTCACAATAGCATGTATAATAATTGTATATATGATATGATATGGAATAAAATGCATGATATAGGGATTGAGGCAGAAATGGTCCTCATTGGTAGGCAAATTAAATCATATGTATGTATATATATATATATATATATATATATATATATATATATATATATATATATATATATATATATATATATTAAAGAGCAAGTAAGCTATATCACATGAAGACATCATGCAACACCACAAAATTTCATGCATTTTGAATATAAATTTGTCTTTCCTTATTGTTTGTCATCCCTTTGCTAGTAAAGATCCAAATTAAAGAATATGTAGTAAGAAAACTAACATAACAGACACAATAAACGCCTTTATATAAGTCAAATAGTCAACATAAATAATCTCGGTCATGAAAGTTCTTGACCTAATAAGTAATAGCCTAATACTTGAGATAAGAATAATGTAGTTTAAATAACTACATTATATACGAAAATATGTTGGACTGTTAGATATACATATATTAATAAAAATAAAATAATTCCACAAAAACTTCTAAATTTTCAATATTAAGTTACTAACAAGTGTTTGGAAACACGATGAGTCGTGATCAGCTATAAGTTCTTTATCAAAGGGACAGTTAAAATGTTTAGCTTTTCTAAGAATTGAAGGTTATACAATTATACTGTTGTTGGGTTGAATACATAATGGGTGGCTATATCCTGAAATTGCTTGTTTTGTTGGTAATGCTATGGCATTTAGGATCCAACCATGCAGCAATAGAGGGTGGAGAAAAGAAGTGCAAAGAAAGGGAGAGACTTGCTCTGCTCAAGTTCAAACAAGGCCTCCATGATAAGTATGGCATTTTGTCTTCATGGAAGGACGAGAATGATTGCTGCAAATGGAAGGGGATTCGATGCAACCATGAAACTGGGTACGTTGAGAGGCTTGATCTTCACTGCTCTGAACCACAATACTACTTGAGCGGTGAAATCAGCCCTTCCTTGACTGACCTGCAACACTTGTCGTATCTAGACCTCACTTGCTTATCAAATAACGCCACTACTCACATCCCACCATTCTTGGGTTCTTTCCCAAATCTATGCTATCTTAATCTCTCTTCTGCTGCTCTCTCCGGTTATGATCTTGGAGAACCTTATTTTGAGGGAGAGATCCCATCACAGCTGGGAAATCTCTCGCAACTGCAGTATCTTGATCTTAGCTTCAATCTTCTTGATGGAGCAATCCCTTCTCAACTTGGAAGTCTCTCACAGCTACAGCATCTTGATCTTGGTAGCAATCAACTTAGAGGAGTGATCCCCTACCAACTTGGGAATCTTTCCCAACTTCAGCATCTTGATCTTGGTAACAATCAACTTGGAGGAGTGATCCCCTACCAACTTGGGAATCTTTCCCAGCTGCAGCATCTTGATCTTCGCTACAATCAGAACCTCACTGTTTATGGTAAAAATCATGGCGGTACGCGGTGGCTGTCAAATCTTTCTTCTTTAACAAGCCTTGACTTGAGTGGAGTCCGTAATCTCGATGATTCTTCTCTCCACTCACTCCAGTTCCTTGGAAAGCTTCCAAGTCTAAAAGAACTGAGGCTAAGCAGGTGTGGCCTTTCTGATTCTCATATTCTTCCATTGTCTAATTCCAGTTTGAATTTCTCTACTTCCCTTGCTATACTTGATCTGTCTGGGAATTATTTGACATCACAAACTATATTCCATTGGGTGTTTAACTTCACCTCTAATCTCCAAGTGCTTGACCTTTCCTACAACATGTTAAGAGGCACCATTCCTGATGATTTTGGCAGCATAATGCATTCACTTGAAAGTATTGAACTCTCAAACAACAATCTAGAAGGCCCTGTTCCAAAATCCTTAGGGAATATGTGCACCTTGCAATCATTTTCCGCTTCCAACAATCACTTGACTGGGGATCTTTCGAGTTTTATTCACAACTCTTCAAGATGCACCAGTAACTCGTTACAAGAAGTGGATTTATCAGGAAATAAAATTCATGGCATGTCGCCTGTCATTTCAAACATCTCGTCTTTGAAAGAGTTACGGCTTTCAGATAATGAATTGCATGGAGAAATACCTACAAGCCTGGGATTGCTTACTGAGTTGGAGCGTTTGTTTCTTGCTGGAAATTCTCTTGAAGGTGTAATCACTGAATCCCATTTCACTAACCTCTCCAAATTGAAATGCTTTGACTTAGCCGGTAGCTTGTTGACAATCAAGATTAGTGCTGGCTGGGTTCCACCGTTCCAAATACAAGTTTTGAGCATACCAGGTTGCACGGTAGATTCTAATTTTCCACACTGGCTCAAGAATCAAAATGAATTCTGGTGGCTTGATATTTCAAATCTCAAGAATCTGGATTCTGTGCCGAACTGGTTGTGGGGAAAATTGCTGACAATGAATATTTTCAATATTTCAGGCAACAATCTAACTGGTACAATTCCAAATCTCCCAATTGAGTTATTTTACCCAGAAATAGATTTGACTTCAAATCAATTTGAGGGTTCCATTCCACGGTTTTGGTTGCAAGCAGGTGCCTTGTATCTATCCAACAATAGATTTTCAAATATAGTATCATTTGTTTGCGGCAATAACACAGCCATGCATTTGGGGATTTTAGATTTATCAAACAATCAATTGAAGGGTGAGTTGCCTGATTGTTGGAATAATTTAAACTCACTACAATTTCTTGACCTGAGCAATAATAAACTTGAAGGAAAGATTCCTTTCTCATTGGGTGTCTTAACAGACTTGGAGGCTTTGATTTTAAGAAACAATAATTTCACTGGAAAATTACCTTCTTCCTTGAAGAATTGCTCCCAGTTGGCATGGTTGGACCTGGGACAAAATGAGTTTCATGGTCCAATTCCATTATGGATAGGAGAAAGCTTAAAACAGTTAGTAGTCCTAAGCTTAAGATTCAACTACTTCAATGGAAGTCTACCTTCAAGTCTGTGTTTGTTAACAAAGCTTCAAGTTTTGGATCTCTCGCAAAATAGATTATCAAGAGGGATTCCAACTTGCATAAAGAATTTTACTGCAATGACTCAAGATGCTGGAAGCTCAACTGAACTAATGAGTCGTCATTGGTATGAATACAAACTTAGAGGAAGTAATGTCACTTTTTCTGTGGAAGAGCAATATAATTTTTACCTTTTTTTAACATGGAAAGGCGCATATCGTAGCTTCAAAAATGCAGATAGGCTTCTAATAGGAATTGACCTCTCAAGTAATCATCTCACAGGTGAAATACCAAAGGAAATTGAGTTGTTATTTGGATTGGTTTTATTGAACTTATCAAGGAACAGTCTCAATGGGGAAATCATCTCTAACATTGGAAACTTACAATCACTAGAGTTTCTTGATTTGTCAAGAAATCATTTGTCAGGCAGAATCCCTTCAAGTCTCTCCAAAATTGATCGTCTTGCTATGTTAGACTTGTCAAACAATGATCTTGATGGCAAAATTCCAATTGGAACGCAACTGCAGAGTTTCGATCCTTCAGCTTATGAAGGAAATCCCAATCTTTGTGGGGAACCTCTTAACAAGAAATGTGAAGAAGAAACCACAGAATATGAGAGGGCAGTAGCACAAGTGAGTGATGACAATTCAATATTCTTGGAGGCATTATACATGAGCATGGGGATAGGGTTCTTCACAGGCTTCTGTGGCTTCATAGTTTCAGTATTATTCATCTCCCCTTGCAGAGAACCCTACTCCAGGTTCTTGAATAGTTTGGTCACCAGAATCTATCTGATCAAAAACTCACTATATAGGGCTAGAGGATGAGCAGGTAGATTTCTTCCTTGTATTGAAAGTGGACTTATTCTCAAACACTTGTTCCATGTACTGAAATTGAAATTTCTTGCAGGATTTCCTACTTTTGCTTGCGTTATGGCCTTATGGGGGGTGAAACTGCATCTTCTATTGTTATCGATAAACCCAATGGAATAATTTGGTTCACAGCATGCTAGTGGTATGAATGCATCTTTTGCTGTTAATGTTAAAAATTTATCAATGTGTTTTGAGTATTATTTGTTGCTTTTTTCTTTCTAGTTCTCAGATTATCAAATTTAGTAGTTCTGTTCTGTTCTTTTTTTTTTGGTAATAAAAGGGGCCTAGGCCCAAGGAAGGAAAAACATTAGCTACAGTCTTGGATTACATCAAGAGTACGAGGGAGTTCTGTTCTGTTCTATTGTGTGTTTTGAGATGAATTCCCATGTGATGCACACCTTTTTTTTTTTGGACATGATGTGATGCGCACCTTCAAGCTTCAAGAACTGTCTTCTTTTTTGAGTTTTTCTTTTTCCGGTTGAGAGCTTCAAGAATTGTCTTTGAAACTTGATAGCTGACAATAATGACAAAATGGTGTGGCCGTGTGGGACTGATTCGAAACATTTGGGGCTTGGACCAAATGGTCTTGGGCTCAACTTCAAAGCCCAATAAATTGCGGACAAGTCTAAAGGGTTATGAAGTAGTGAAACTACTTTAGCTACCTGTAGGGCTGGAAGTGAGCCGAGCCGAGTCGAGCTAGACCAAGCTCAAGCTCGGCTCACGAAAATTGAGCTTGGCTCACGGCTCGACTCATTAATAATCGAGCTTATTTCTCAAGCTCAAGCTCGGCTCACCAAAAGCTCACGAGCTGGCTCGAGCTCACGAGCTGGCTCAAATAAGAAAACCATAAATACATAATCTATAATTTTATATCAATAATTTATAACTTATATATTTTTAAAAATATTTGAAAAGATCAATTTTATATATTGTTTATCTATCAATAAATTATAAATTTTTATGTCATATATATATATATATATATCACGAGCTAATGAGCTGAGCTTATCCAACCTCAAGCTCCGCTCATTTAATTTATGAGTTCAATTTCAGGCTTAAGTTTGGCTCACCAGCTCACGAGCTTAGCTTATCGAACTGTTAACGAGTCGAACTTGAGCTGGCTCATGAGTTGGCTTGACTCACTTCCAGCCCTAACTACCTGTCAAATAATTAACTACTACAAATACCAAAAACAAAAATTAATTAACTATTACTAATACCAAAAAGAAATAATTAACTACTAAGTAATAACTAGGCCAATTTAGGAATATGTGATATATTGATGGCGTTTCATGGTTGGGTAGTGGGATGTTTTACTGAAATGCGCATGAAAAATTCTTTAATTCCAGAATGCCCATATGTGGAAATGTTTCTCAAAATGCGCAGGGTCATTTCTAGAATGGCGGGCACGAAATGGGTTTTCACACCATTTCTGGCATGGTGGCCACGAAATGGGAGGACCATTTCACTCCCCATTTCAAGCATGGCAGAAGCGAAATGGATAAACCAAACCAAATTAGGCACAGCAGACACGGGCACAGCCATGGTGATGCATCTCATCAATCTCAATCTGAATAAATAAAAATACAAAATAATACATTTTGTCAGTAAAAAAGGAAGTAAGAAACACAAAAACAAAGATATTTTAAACAAAGACGGGATTGCTGACAAACCTGTCTCTGGAAACCCATCCAAAGCTGGTTATACTGCCGTGTACGTTCCCGCAATCCAGCCTGCAATGACTAGTTTGTTGTTGATTGGAAAACATCCATCTCACGAACACGGTTTATCCAAGCTGGGGCTTCTCTCAATTGTTCATCTTTATACACTAGGGTCTCTTGAGCTACTCTATGCTGCCTACCTGTTCCTGTACGTTTCCTTTTACAAAGTTGCTCTTACAGCCAGTTAAACATGTTTTAGAGCAGAATATCAACTAGTGCATCATGAAAAGAAAAACATGTAGCTAATAAAAAAAATAAATATTGATCAAAATCAAAAGAATGATACTTTAAAATTCTGAGGGAAAATGGAATCTATGTTAAACTATTGGCAATATAAAACATGATTACAATTTGCATTGTAAAAAAGTCCTTGAATAATACATAAAAATTGAAAACATGATTACAGCAAAGTATTACACTGCTTTGCCCATTTCGTGTGTGTCATAGGCGAGGTCTCCCATTTCTTGCCTGCTGCAAAAGATGTGGCCCGTGTCAGACCCAATGCACCATTTCGTACTCACCATTCTTGACTTGCTGTCTAGAACCATTTCGTGACTGACCCAAGCAAAATAGCCGTGCGTATTTGAGGAGAAAGATCAAACCTTGCGTATATTGGGAATTAAAGAATTTTTTATGCGCATTTCAGTAAAAAAGCCTTGGGTAGTGAGTAGTGACTACTATTTTTTTTGGTAGATATAGTGACTACTATTTTGAGCAAGTATACACGCGCATAATAATAGAACCAGTCAAGTAACCTTCACATTAACATGTATATGTACGTGATGAGTTTGGAAAACTCTAAACTAAATTGATGATAATCAAACATTATTAACAGTAAAATTATTAATCTAATTTTGATTGATATATTAATTAAATTAATTTTGCTGTGCAGGTTTTTATTGGGCCGAGAATTAATAAAAATACAGCAAGCCCAAAATTAAAACTTGCAATCAGCCTTGTTTAATGTTTCTTACATTTTGGCTGAATGGTTATAATAGATGTTGGACAGGAATAAATCTTATTACTTCAAAGCCCAAAGAATGCTTTCCCATTTGTTCATTGCTTGATCCAAATTTCATCAGAAAAGCAAATGTTATAATTGGGCCAGAAATTAAATGTTGTTGCAACTAAGCCCAACTTCACATTTGATGAGAGTTCCTCATGCATGATCCGAAACAAATGAAAAAGAAAGCAAAAATGCTTCCAACGGATCCAAGCACTTCACCATGTGATGGATTCCAAAATTCATTACATTGTCATTTATTGCATGGGAACTATGAGAGAGAAAGTTGCAGCTGAATTGATTGATGGCCATAGTGCTACACGCCACTCTAGCTAGGAAAGTAAAAGCAACTCATTTGAATTAATTTATTCAAATGCTTGATTGTTTTTTCTTTCACAATTTCTTCTCTCTCATTTCTTTCTCTCTTCTTCTTCGGTCCTTGTCCAGGAAACTATGAATGCTATGTTCATATACCAAGAAAAAGAAGAAATTGCATGCATCAAGACCATCAAGCTAATGATGGCAAGAAAACATACTAAAATAAAAATGAGCTGTGGCTAAGATTGTCACCAAACATGGATAGATTTGGTGAGGTAATCTTGGGTTCTTTATGCTCAAAAAGGAAGGAGAAGATCTCGGCCAGCAAAAGGAGATTCTTGGAGGAGATAGCTTGTCTTTGATTCTGCTCAACCACCACAGGAAGTAGCTAGAGTGGCGAAGTGATGGTAGAGGCAGAGATTGAAGCAGATGAAGTCATCATCATCATCATGAAGCATCAAGGGCCAGAAATCCATCTTGGAAAGCAAGCCAAGGATGGAGAGCTCGGATTGATGAAAAGTGATGACCAAGGAAGGACTAGAGGTAATTGCATGTTGGTTATTGCATGGTTATCTCTTCTCTCTCTGTGTGGCCGAACCGATTTCTTGAAGGAAGAAGAAGTTGGCTTGGGTTTTTGGCTTCAAGTGTGGAGGCTTCTCTCTTCTATAAAAAGGGAGAACAGCCATTGGTTGGAGCAAGGAGTTAGAAGTAAGCAGTGAGAGTGCAAGGCACAGGATTCTCAGAGCTACCTAAGCTTACAGTTTTTCTTCTCCTTCAATGTATTATGTTTAGTATTTTTCTGTTTAATTTTGTCATATCTTGAGTCTCATGGAAAAAGGCAAACAATGAGATTTGTATGAAAAATCCATAGAGCGGAAAAAGGTAGAGAGTGCAAAATTAAAAGAAAAAGCCATAGATGTCCTTAGAGTTCCTTTGTTCATCTATGTTGTGTCTCATGATTCTGTGGAAATCCCCTTGTAAGTTGGGTTAGCACTTTACAGTTTGTAATCAGATTGATTATAGTGAAATTTCATCATGTTTGTGATGGAGAATGGATGTAGGCTGCACTGCACTTAGCAGCTGAACCAGGATATATCTGGGTGTAATCTTCTACTCTTCTCTCCTACATTTCTGTTTCTACTGCACAGGAGCAAAAACCAAAATTATCTCGTGCCAAGTGACGAGACAAAAAGAAAAGTCTCATGGCTAGGAACGAGACAAAAGAAAAAGTCTCGTGTAAAGTGATGAGCTAAAATCAGAAAAGTCTCCTCTAAGTCCAACAAGGGTTATCAAGCAAAAAGGGGGCTAAGATTCAACCCCCCTTCTCTTAGCCACTGAAACCATCAATTGGTATCAGAGCTTGGTCTCAAAGAGATCAAGCTTTGCAGCTTGGAGTAAAGATCCTCATGGCAGAAAACAGTGGCGCAAATGTGGTGTCTTATAATCTGATTGAAGGTCAATCAAGCAACAGACCTCCTCTTTTCAATGGGAAAAATTATACCTATTGGAAGGAAAGGATGAAGATATTTGTACAAGCAGTGGATTACAGACTTTGGAAGATTATTCTGGAAGGGCCTCAATTTCCAACTACCACAAGTGCTGAAGGAGTAGTCTCTCTCAAACCAGAAGCAAGATGGACTGAGGAAGATAGGAAGAAGATAGAATTAAATGCCAAGGCAGTTAATCTGCTCAACTGTGCTATCAGCTTCGAGGAGTACCGATGGGTATCAAGATGCACAACGACAAAGGAAATCTGAGACAAATTGCAAATCACCCATGAAGGAACCACCATTGTAAAGAAGACTCGGACAGACATGTTGAATAGAGAGTATGAAATGTTTGCAATGAAGGAAGGAGAGTCCATTGATGAACTGTTCGAACGGTTCAACACCATCATTGTTGGCTTAGATGCTCTGGAAATTACACATTCAGAATCTGTGCTAGTGAGAAGAGTGTTGAGATGTCTTACAAAAGAGTGGGAAACAAAAGCTTTAATTATTTCTGAGAGCAGTAGCTTAGATTCCATGACAGTTGATGATTTGAGAGGAAATCTTCTTGCTTTTGAAAATACCTATTTGAAAAAAGATTCAAAAAAGAAAGGAATTGCTTTTTCTTCTATGACTAACCCTCTGGATAATGAATCCAGTTATAACTCTTCTGAAAATGAGTTTGTGTTGTTTGCAAAAAAATTCAGGAAAATGATGAAGCTCAAAGGCAAAGGCAGCAGCTCAAGGAAGATGAAGAAAGACCTTAGCAAAGTAACCTGTTACAATTGCAAGGAAATGGGGCATTTCAGATCTGATTGTCCCAAGTTAAAGAAGGAAGAGAAGCCGAAAAGAGTAAAGAATAAGGGACTAATGGCCTCATGGGAAGACTTGGAGAATGACTCAGATGATGATGATGAAGAAACCGAGACCAAGTCACAACCATGTCTCATGGCAGATCACATAGATCAGGTGTGCCTAGCATCCAAACGGAAGGAAAATATGTGGTATATGGATAGCGGATGCTCTAGGCATATGACCGAAAAGACAACCTTCTTCATAAAGCTTGATGACTATGATGGAGGACTTGTCACATTCGGTGATGATGCAAAAGGAAAAATTGTGGCTGTTGGGAAAGTGGGTAAAAGTTTCTCATCTTGTATAAATGATGTCCTTCTTGTACATGGCTTGAAACATAATTTACTTAGTGTTAGTCAATTATGTGATTTGGGTTTTGAAGTTATTTTTAAGAAATTTGTTTGTTTAGTTGTTTGTGAGAAAACTGGGGATGTTCTTTTTGAAGCTAAAAGATGCAACAATGTGTATGGATTAACTCTTGAGGATTTAAAGGAACAAAATGTAACATGCTTTACATCTTTTGAATCTGAAAAATGGCTTTGGCATAGAAAGTTGGGACATGCTAGCATGTACCAAATTTCTAAGCTAGTCAAAAGGAATTTGGTTAGAGGAATTCCAAACATCAAGTTTGATAAGGATCTTACTTGTGATGCTTGTCAATTGGGTAAACAAGTAAAATCTTCTTTTAAATCAAAAGATGGAATCTCAACCAAAAGGCCATTGGATATGTTACATATTGATCTTTTTGGTCCTA
Source organism: Arachis hypogaea (assembly GCF_003086295.3). Classification (NCBI taxonomy): domain Eukaryota; kingdom Viridiplantae; phylum Streptophyta; class Magnoliopsida; order Fabales; family Fabaceae; genus Arachis; species Arachis hypogaea. The sequence goes on along the minus strand of NC_092054.1, from coordinate 151,310,027 downwards.
CTAGAACTCAAAGCTTAGGAGGTAAACACTATGGCCTTGTGGTGGTAGATGATTACTCTAGATTTGGTTGGGTACTTTTCCTTGCCCATAAGAATGATGCTTTTCATGCTTTTTCCACCCTTTGTAAGAAAATTCAAAATGAAAAGGATTTGAAAATTGCCCATTTGAGAAGTGATCACGGAAGAGAATTTGAAAATCAAGATTTTGAAAAATTCTGTGATGACTTAGGGATTTCTCATAATTTTTCATGCCCTAGAACCCCCCAACAAAATGGGGTGGTTGAAAGAAGGAATAGAAGCCTTCAAGAGATGACTAGGGCTATGCTATGTGAGAATGAGATTCCTAAATTTTTGTGGGCTGAAGCTGTGAACACAGCATGTTATATTTTGAATAGAACAATCATTAGAAAAGGGTTAAAGAAAACCCCTTATGAGCTATGGAAAGGAACCTCTCCAAATCTTAAGTACTTTCATATTTTTGGATGCAAATGTTTTGTGCTTAATAATAAAGAAAATCTTGGAAAGTTTGATCCAAAATCCTATGAAGGAATGTTTGTTGGATATTCCACCACAATAAAGGCCTATAGAGTTTATCTCAAAGAGCATAGAACCATAGAGGAATCCATACATGTTACTTTTTGTGATTCTAACTTAATTCCCAGTATTGTGAAGGATATTGATTCAGATTGTGAAGAGGCTAGAACAAATAAAGAAAATCCCAAATCTGTGCAAAATGAAGAATCTGTTAGCCCGGTTTTGTCTCGTCAGATTGGAGGAGACATTTCCATTTTGTCTCCTGAGCAGGCACGAGCAACTGAAACAGTGAGACCACCAGAAGTTCATCAAAGCTCTACACATGTCCGAAAGCCTAGAGAATGGAAGTCTATGAGGGGTTATCCTCATGACTTCATCATTGGTGATCCCTCTCATGGTGTAACAACAAGATCCTCCACCAAAAGGCAAACCGAACCTAGCAACTTTGCTTTCTTGTCATAAATGGAGCCCAACAATATCAAACAAGCTCTTGAAGATCCATCATGGGTCAAGGCCATGCAAGAGGAGCTAGCTCAATTTGACAAGAATGAGGTTTGGACATTAGTACCTTATCCGGATGGTAAGAAGGTAACGGGTACTAAGTGGGTATTTAAAAACAAACTTGGTGAGGATGGACAAGTTGTTCGTAACAAGGCAAGATTAGTGGCCCAAGGTTATAATCAAGAAGAGGGTATAGATTTTGATGAGTCTTTTGCTCCGGTAGCTAGAATGGAAGCAATTAGATTGCTTCTTGCCTATGCCGCCCATAAAGGTTTCAAAATGTTTCAAATGGATGTTAAATGTACTTTTCTTAATGGCTTTATTAATAGAGAAGTGTATGTGGCACAACCCCCCGGTTTTGAACATATAGAGTTTCCAAATCATGTTTTCAAACTAACTAAGGCTCTTTATGGTCTTAGACAAGCTCCAAGAGCTTGGTATGAAAGGCTTAGTGCCTTCTTATTGGAAAATCAATTTCAAAGGGGTACCACCGACACTACTTTATTTATTAAAGCATCTAATGATGATATACTCCTTGTTCAAGTTTATGTTGATGACATTGTATTTGGATCGGCCAACATTTCCTTGTGTGAAGAGTTTGGAAAACTCATGACTAGTGAGTTTGAAATGAGTTTAATGGGAGAACTTACTTTCTTTCTTGGCCTCCAAATTAAACAAACTCCTAGTGGTACTTTTATTTACCAAGGAAAGTATGCAAAAGAGCTTATCAAAAAGTTTGGCCTAGAAAATTCCAAATCAATGGGTACTCCAATGCATCCCAACACAAAACTTAAAAAGGATGATGATGGTCAAGATGTGGATGAAACAAAGTTTAGGGGAATGATAGGTTCACTCATGTATCTTACCTCCTCTAGACCGGATATTGTCCAAAGTGTGGGTGTATGTTCAAGGTTCCAATCTCACCCAAAAGAATCCCACCTCACGGCTGTTAAATGCATCATTAGATACATTAAGGGAACTTGTGATTATGGATTATGGTATCCTAAATCTAATAACTTTTGTACAGTAGGGTTTTGTAATGTAGATTTTGCGGGAGATAGAGTGGATAGAAGAAGCACATCCGGCATGTGTTGCTTCCTTAGAAGCTCACTCAATATGTGGTCAAGCAAAAAGCAAGCCACAGTGGCTTTATCCACAGCTGAAGCAGAATACATTTCTGCATCTGCTTGTTGCACTCAATTAATTTGGTTAAAAACACAATTAGAAGATTACAAATTAAAAATTAATAGTATACCCTTACTCTGTGATAATATGAGTGCTATAAACATTTCAAAAAATCCTGTTTTGCATTCAAGAATAAAGCACATTGAAATTAAATATCATTTCATTAGAGAACATGTGCAAAAGGGAACTATTGATATTCAATTTGTAAAATCTGAAGACCAAATTGCTAATATTTTTACAAAACCCCTCTGTGAAGACAGATTCTGCACTTTGAGAAAAAGTTTGGGAATGTTTGATTTAAGTTTCATTGAAAATTTATGAAATTTTAACTCTGTTCAGTTTTGTCTCGTAGGTTAGGACGAGATAAAAATGCAGGCTTGATAGAGGAGCTATGATCAAGGGGGAGGCAACGCAGATTTAAATTTTTGGGTCCCACCTAATAATTCCTGACCCCACCATGGCAGTTTAGTTAGTTATTCTCTCTTTGAAAAATAAAATCACAAAAACCCTTGGATTGTCTTTTCATATCTTTTTGGAAGTGGTTATTGTCAAATCAAATCCCTCTCTCCATCTAATCCCTTGATTTAAGGCAACAACTTTTCAGTTTTTGATTTCAAAAAATTAGAAAGGGAATCATTTTGGGTAATAACTACACCATAATGGTCATTAACCGTCCACTAATGGTCATTACCTCCACCAAATTCTCTCTCCAGTCCTCATTTAATGTGTCTCTCACCTTCCTTCTCCCCCACTCAATTCGGTAACTTCATCAACCTTTCATATTTCATTCTTCCATCACCATGAAAAAGAAAGCCGCGCCAAGAAAGAGTGAAAGAATCCTTCTCTCTCAAAAACCATCAACCCCTCAAACCCATACTCACATACACATAAATTCTACTTCTTCATCTTCTCCCTCACCCCCATCCAAGCACACCGAAGCCATAAGAAAGAAAGTAATAGCACAAAAGAGTTTCGGAAGAAGGAGAAGCGGGAAAAATAAGGAGCCCCGCATTGAGGAAGAGGAAGAATCTCATACCTCGCCCACTCATTCACCACCACCTTCATCACCAAAGAGAACTACCCCCGGAAAAAGCTCACAAAAGACCAAGGGATTTGCACTAAATGACACCACCGAACCTCCAAATTTGGAATCCTTGAAATTCAGAAACAAGTATGGCAAGACTCACTCCCACTTTGATCCGAGCAGATTCAACTCTTGTACCTCTTTTGAGTTTCACAATGAGGTTATGGAAAAACGTCATTTGTGTGCAACCTACCTTGTCAGTCTCGACACTCTCACTAACAAAGGCATCAACATCTCCTCTCTGTTTGAACTCCTCAACTGGAAGCCACTTCTTCTCATTCAGAAACCAGTCTATCATGGCCTAGTCCGAGAGTTTTACGCCAATATGCGACTCATTGACGGCACTCTTCATTCCTATGTCAAAAGAGTTCAAATAGCCCTTGATTCTGAGACCACTGGAGCGGCCCTGGGCTTCAAGGATGAAGGACCGCGAGCATACATGGTAGACAAATGGGATACACAAGTCGGCGTTTCATACAAAACGGTTCTTCAGCACATTTGCGAGAATCTTTCTGGCTTGCATGGAACAATTCCAACCCACAAAGCTCTAGGACCAGTCAACTCTCTGCTTTACTGAACAAAGTATCCTCAATCAGAGGAGGAGGAGCAACTAAGGGAACCAAAGGGGGCAAATTTGTTGCATCGGATAGTGACAATGAGACCCAGCCAGAGTCTTCCAAAACAGTCAAATCCATCAAAGAAATTTTGGGTGAATTCTCAAACATGGCAGACAAGATGATTCATTCTCACAAAGAGGCTCGCAAGCAAGCCTCTGAGAGCGAGAAAGCTTGGAAAAATTGCAAAGAAAGGTCGGCCTGATGTTAGCAACTCTTAAGGAGGATCTGGGCGATAATAGTGAAGAAGGCGCTGAGGACTCTGCTTTTCATCTATCAGATGATTGATGACTGTTGTTTTATGTTATTTGATATTGGCATGATTAGGCTCAATCTTTCTTTTGTAGTAGCATGACTTGATACTCACTGCTTCTTGACACTTTGACTTATTTGGCATCTTATGAATATTTTGTTGTATTGCCAATGCTTTCTTGCTGCAGGTACATAATGCTCCTTGATGCCAAAAGGGGGAGGAAATGATCCAAAATTGAAACTGAAAGGGGATGAAATTCTCTTTGAGAATTCATGATCACCCTTGTTGATAATGGAAATGCATTGAGAAAATGTGAATTACCTTGATAGAATAATTGATGATTGAACTTATTTTTGGCAGTTCCTTTAGTTTGAAATAATGAAAGTTGCTGTGCTTGAAAAGAATATATCATGTTGATGAAAAATATTTTTCCACCATAACCATGATTGCTCTGATTTAGTGAAAAATATTTGAACAACAAAATCATTTTCCAATGTAGTTTGAGCAGAAAATCAAACTTGTGATAGCAAATAAGTTTTGTATATCATTCAAATCTGCTCATAAATCAAGCATTCAACATTTCAAAATTAATATGTTGAATAACATTGTCTCTTGAAACTTGATTAAATTGTTACATGTTAAGTGCTTCCCTTGGTAAGAATAGCATATATCAAGGGGGAGCCATGTGACATTTTGAAATGAGAGAAATTCAATCTTCAAAGGGAGTACTCATACTCAATTTTATTTCTAAAAACTTCTTTCCATTTCAATTTTAATAATGTTTGTCATCAAGGGAGAGATTGATGAGTTTGGAAAACTCTAAACTAAATTGATGATGATCAAACATTATTAACAGCAAAATTATTAATCTAATTTTGATTGATATATTAATTAAATTAATTTTGCTGTGCAGGTTTTTATTGGGCCGAGAATTAATGAAAATACAGCAAGCCCAAAATTAAAACTTGCAATCAGCCTTGTTTAATGTTTCTTACATTTTGGCTGAATGGTTATAATAGATGTTGGGCAGGAATAAATCTTATTACTTCAAAGCCCAAAGAATGCTTTTCCATTTGTTCATTGCTTGATCTAAATTTCATCAGGAAAGCAAATGTTATAATTGGGCCAAAAATTAAATGTTGTTGCAACTAAGCCCAACTTCACATTTGATGAGAGTTCCTCATGCATGATCCGAAACAAATGAAAAAGAAAGCAAAAATGCTTCCAACGGATCCAAGCACTTCACCATGTGATGGATTCCAAAATTCATTACATTGTCATTTATTGCATGGGAACTATGAGAGAGAAAGTTGCAGCTGAATTGATTGATGGCCATAGTGCTACACGCCACTCTAGCTAGGGAAGTAAAAGCAACTCATTTGAATTAATTTATTCAAATGCTTGATTGTTTTTTCTTTCACAATTTCTTCTCTCTCATCTCTTTCTCTCTTCTTCTTCGGTCCTTGTCCAGGAAACTATGAATGCTATGTTCATCTACCAAGAAAAAGAAGAAGTTGCATGCATCAAGACCATCAAGCTAATGATGGCAAGAAAACATACTAAAATAAAAATGAGCTGTGGCTAAGATTGTCACCAAACATGGATAGATTTGGTGAGGTAATCTTGGGTTCTTTATGCTCAAAAAGGAAGGAGAAGATCTCGGCCAGCAAAGGGAGATTCTTGGAGGAGATGGCTTGTCTTTGATTCTGCTCAACCACCACAGGAAGTAGCAAGAGTGGCGAAGTGATGGTAGGGGCAGAGATTGAAGCAGATGAAGTCATCATCATCATGAAGCATCAAGAGCCAGAAATCCATCTTGGAGAGCAAGCCAAGGATGGATAGCTCGGATTGATGAAAAGTGATGACCAAGGAAGGACTAGAGGTAATTGCATGTTGGTTATTGCATGGTTATCTCTTCTCTCTCTCTGTGGCCGAACCGGTTTCTTGAAGGAAGAAAAAGTTGGCTTGGGTTTTTCGGCTTCAAGTGTGGAGGCTTCTCTCTTCTATAAAAAGGGAGAACAGCCACTGGTTGGAGCAAGGAGTTAGAAGTAAGCAGTGAGAGTGCAAGGCACAAGATTCTCAGAGCTACCTAAGCTTACAGTTTTTCTTCTCCTTCAATGTATTCTGTTTAGTATTTTTCTGTTTAATTTTGTCATGTCTTGAGTCTCATGGAAAAAGGCACACAGTGAGGTTTGTATGAAAAAGCCATAGAGCAGAAAAAGGCAGATAGTGCAAAATTAAAAGAAAAAGCCATAGATATCCTTAGAGTTCCTTTGTTCATCTATGTTGTGTCTCATGATTCTGTGGGAATCCCCTTGTAAGTTGGGTTAGCACTTTACAGTTTGTAATCAGATTGATTATAGTGAAATTCCATCATGTTTGTGATGGAGACTGGATGTAAGCTGCACTGCACTTAGCAGCTGAACCAGGATATATCTGGGTGTAATCTTCTACTCTTCTCTCCTACATTTCTGTTTCTACTGCACAGGAGCAAAAACCAAAATTATCTCGTGCCAAGTGACGAGACAAAAAGAAAAGTCTCGTGGCTAGGAACGAGACAAAAGAAAAAGTCTCGTGTAAAGTGATGAGCTAAAATCAGAAAAGTCTCCTCTAAGTCCAGCAAGGGTTATCAAGCAAAAAGGGGGCTAAGATTCAACCCCCCCTTCTCTTAGCCACTGAAACCATCAGTATGATATTATGTGGAATAAAATGCATGCTACTTATATAGAGATTGAGGCAGAAATGGTCCTCATTGGTAGACAAATTAAATCATTCATATATATAAAGTAAAGAGCAATAAGCTATATCATATAAAGACATCAAGCAACACAACAAAATTTCATTCATCTTGAATATAAATTTGTCGTTCCTTGTTCTCTGTGTTATCTGTTTGCTAATAAAGATCCAAATCGAAGAATAGGGAGTAACAAAACCAACATAATAGATACAATAAAACGCCTTTATATAACAAGTCAAATAGTAAATATCAATAATGACAAGAAATGAAAGTTCTTGACCTAAAAAGTAATAATTAACCTAATACTTGAGATAACAACTCAAGATTGTATTGGTTAATCTGTAATTCTTAGATATAACAAGTGATATGTTAGTTTTTAAGGTGCGACTCATGGACTTGAAAGGTGAAATTTGTTAGTGTGCGACATCTTAAGAAGATAATGAAGTAGGAGTATTATGAGAAGGATGTTAAGAAGATTTTGGTACAAGTTGAAAGGTTAGTCCTGATGTTTGATTTTTGGATGTTCTTTGGGAGTGATGAACGAAGTGAAAAGCACTATATGTGTTTGACTTATTAAGGAACAAGAGAGTGTGAATGTTAACCACATCTTGTTAACACAAACTTATCTTGTAACCTTTTGTATCTGATTATACTTCTTTCTCATGTTTGGTAAAAGGCTAAAATTATGTAACATTTTGCATACTGTATCAATTTTCAAAGACCAAAATTTTTGTAAGGAAGGTAGAATATAATGTCTCAAGATTTTTTTATTACTATCTAACCCTCTAATTTTATCAAAATTCCTAAACTACCCTTACCCCTCTTTTTCCAACCTTAACCATAATCCAAAAATTTCTAATTTCATTACAACACATACACCTACAAACAGGAGAAAGACAGAGAGAAAGGGAGGAGAACAAAAATCAGAGGGGAGAGATTGAAGAAGAAGGGAAGAAAAAGAAAGGGAGAAGAGGGAAGAGACGACGCTAGCAGGGATGGGCGCCGCTATTGCCATCACAGAGAAAAGAAGAAACTCACGAGAGAGATAAGAGTGAGATCACAGGCCTTCCATCGAGAAAGAGAAAAGCGTGCAATGGAGAAGAGGAAGGAGGGAGTCCTGTCGTTGTTGCTGTGCCCGTCGCCGCTGCTGCCGTTGATCAAGACCGTCACCGTCCCGGTTGAGGCCATCGTCGTCGACAAACAGGACAGAGAAGAAGGGCGCGAATGGGAGAGAGAAAGGGGAGCTCTGCTGGAGCTCATCGTTGAGATGCTGCTGCCTTCCACCACCACAAGACAGAGCCAGCCTTCTGTTCTTCCATTGTTATTGCGGTTGCCTCCGTTGTAGGTGGAGGAGGTCACCGGAAAAGGGATTGTTATGTTCTGCTTCTGCTTTTAGTTTTTCATTGGTTGCCGGAGTCTATTGTTGCCAAGAGCCACCATTGCTATACCTTTACCTTGGTAAAACAAACCACATTCTTCTTGTACTTGACATCTCTTTCTATTCCTGTTTTGCTTCTATCTACCTTACTGTCTCGCTCCATTTTCGTGCTATCTTTTTTGATTAATTTGCTCTTGCTATTATTTGTTATAGGCTAGAAGTGGTAGTGATGTTGCTATTGTTGTCGAGATTACATCCGTAATATAATCGTTGCTGTTGTTTGAAAGGAAGTTGCTACCACTGGCTCGGTCCAAATTCTGCGTTCTTTCGTTTCATTCTATTCCAATATTTCTCACCTTTTAATTCGGCACTCCGAGTTTGGTCTCTTCGATCCCTTAGGACCACGCTGTAAGTAAACTTTACATTTGTAACCATTAATCTTTCGATTTATGCCCTTATGAGTTTTAATTATATTTATAAAATTATTGTTGAAGAACTTTGATTTGATTAGAATAATTGATTTATTATTATATTTGAATAAATATTTTTACGAAACTCATACCTTAGAAATTTTACATGAGACTATATATATGTTTGATAAAACTTTATATTATTTTAGCACATTTGATTTTATTCGAATATATACTTTTGAAGCATTGAAATATTTGTTAGTATTCACTTACTTTGAAATTGTGATTAAAATTGTGAAATATGTTTGAAATTTCTTATGATTAGAAAAGTATGATTGAAAAAGATTTTTGATGAGGAAGTATTATCTTATTTGATTTGATTCGATACCTTATATATTTGAAAGATCAAAGATTTGTTGTCTTTGAAATTATATGTTTTGAATTGGTTTGGGAGGCTCGTATTAGAAAACCGTAGTTAACGGCGGTTATGACATTAACGTAGATGTATCTAACTTAGACTCCAGCTAGCAGGGGTGTTGCTAGCTTAATGTATAGGCCACACGTTAGATCTGTTATTCTATTAGGACACACAAGAAGAAAGGGCTACTCATAAAGGTAGAGCTGCCTAAGTGTAGACTTTTGATTTGATTTCTGTATGAGAACTCCCTTATTGATTAACTTATTCATATAAATTATTATTTTCTAACTAAAATTATTTTTATAATAATGTTTATATGGTCTCATGTGAATTATAGATGTATTGTCTACTCACTAGGTTGCAAAACTTACTCTATTTTTCTAAAAATATTTTTCAGGAATAAATATTTGATTATATGAGTCTTCTATTCAAGAGTAATAATCTGCAATAGATATCTATTCTTTGTTAAGTTATTAGACATCATCTGCTCCATATGTCACCGACAAGATTCATCTATATTTATTTATTTTATTTTTATTTAAAATATGTAATTATTCATTCTAAAAAGTATAAATTTATCAAAAATATTTGTAACATTCTTATTTATCTTATATTCGAATCTGTTAGACTTGTTAGATGACTATTTTTCTGAGCGCCAGTTATGACTATTTTGGGCTGTGTCATATATAGTCTTAATAACCACATGATATGAGGGAATATGTTGGACTCTTACATATACGTATATTAATAAAAAAAATAATAATTCCAAAAAAAAAAACTTTCAAACTTTCAATATTAAGTTCCTAGCAAATGAATTACAACAGATTAATGAATTGATTAGTTAATTTTCCAAAATGTTCACACTAATGAAAGCAAATTAAATCATTTGAGAGTAATATTGTAAAACTTAAAATTCCAAGATGCAAGAGTCATTATTACTAAGTGAAAAAAACAATAGTGTGTTAGCTAACATATGACTTATTTGTATTTGTAATTGAAGAAGCATAAACTTCTCATATTGGCACCGCCATGCAACCCTAATTTCATGTCCAATTCTTCTTCACCAAATCAAATAGCCCTCCTGATTTCAATGGGAGTTTCTGATAGAGTGATAGTGGTGTGGAAATTGAGCAAGAAGCCCAGTTTGTTTAACCAAACCCATTTGAGAGTTGACATTTGTCTCCCTAACACAAAACTTTAATATTATTTAACTACCTTTGACTTGCTTGCATTAACGATTGAAAACATGGGTAGTTCACTAGTTCTATATATATTATATCCATTATTATTACTAATATTGTTAACTATTTTTCATTTCATATTAAACACTGGTTTCATGTACTAAAATTGAAATTTCTTGCAGGATCTCCTACTTTTGCTTGTTATGGCCTTGTGGGGGGGGGGTGAGACTGCATCTTCTACTGTTATCAATAAACCCAGTGGAATAATTTGGTTGGCAGCACGCTTTTGTTGAACCATTTTGGATTTTTCGTATGTGTAGTATGAATGCATCTTTTGCTGTAATAAAATAGTCAATGTTTATTATTAACGTGTTTTGAGGTGCATTTTTTCCAAGTTCTCAGATTATCAGATTTAGTAGTTCTCTTCTGTTCTGAGTATTATCAATAAACCCAGTGGAATAATTTGGTTCACACCACGCTTTCGTTGAACCTTTTCTTACTAGTAGTATGAATGCAACTTTTGCTGTAACAAACTTGTTAATGTTCATTAATATGTTTTGAGTATTATATGTTGCATCTTTTTCTAAGTTCTCATATTATCAAATTTAATAGTTCTGTTTTGAGTATCATATCTGATGAGTTTGGAAAACTCTAATTTAAATTAGTGATGATTAAATATTATTAATGTGAGATTAGACAGGTACGTTGCGAACACTTCTTGGGTTCAAAGATTTAATCATGCAGTAGTAAAGCACCTTCCAAAACTGAAATCTGATCATGCCCCGTTATTACTTGATTTGAGATCTTCCAAATATCCTGGCTCCTCTACTCGCCCATTTCGGTTTATTGCGGCATGGATGACGCACAATGATTTTAATAACCTGCTAAGGAGTAGTTGGGATGTTGATAATCAGCTGGAGGTAAATATCTCCACTTTCATGGAGGCTGCTAAAATTTGGAATCGAGAGGTGTTTGGTGATCTAATTAAAAGGAAAAATCGGCTACTGGCGAGATTAAATGGTATTTCTGCTCATCTCAGTTTCACGCCGAATCCTTTTCTTGATAATCTTCAAATCCAATTGTGGAAGGAATTGGAAACTTTGCTTATTCAGGAAGAAGTCTACTGGAAGCAATGTTCTAGGTGCAATTGGATTAATTATGGTGATAAAAATACTGCTTATTTTCATAACACTGCATCTGCCAGGAGGAGAAGAAACAGAGTAACCATGATTAAAAATGCAGAAGGACAGTGGATTGATGATGTGCAACAAATTCAAAATATTGGAGCACAACACTTTCTTACTCTGTATACTGATGATGGGAATTGTGAGAAACTAAATGCTCCAGGCTTGTTTCCGACTCTATCATATGAGGAGCAAAATCAGCTAGGAAGATTGGTGACTGTTGAAGAAATCCAATCTGCTATGTTCTCTATGGGAGCCTGGAAGGCGCCGGGGCCTGACGGCTTGCCTCCGATGTTTTATCAAAGCAACTGGGAATCTGTTAAAACCTCGGTGGTAAATTGGGTTTTTCGGGTTTTCAACAATCATGAAGAAATTAAAGTGGCAAATAGCACTTATATATCGCTTATCCCGAAGATTGATACTCCAGAAACTTTTAGCCACTTTCGGCCTATTGGGCTTTGTAATGTTTCGTATAAGCTCATTACAAAGATTATCTCTCATCGGCTGAAGCAGGTCATGCCCAAATTAATTGGCCCCTCCCAGTCAAGTTTTGTCCTTGGCAGGCAGAGTGCTGATAATATTATCATAGCCCAAGAGGCCATCCATTCCATGAGGATCAAGAAAGGTGCTTGCGGTTATATGGCTATTAAGATAGATTTGGAGAAAGCCTATGATCTTTTGAACTGGGAGTTTATCAGGGATACTTTAATTGAAGCTAGATTGCCAGAGAATCTAGTTGACCTGATCTCTCATTGCTATTCGTCTGTGGAGATGAAAGTCCTGTGGAATGGTATCCCGTCTAATTCTTTCACTCCTTCCAGAGGTATTCGACAGGGTGATCCTATGTCACCATATCTCTTTGTTTTATGTATAGAAAGACTGTCGCAGATTATCTCCTTTGCTGTTAATCAGAATTTTTGGGAGCCAATGGTGTTGAATAGAGGTGGGCCGAAACTCTCCCATCTTTGCTTTGCGGATGATATTGTTCTATTCGGAAAAGCTTCCATGGAGTAGGTTGAAGTTGTACAGGGCATTCTGGATTTGTTTTGTAAATGTTCGGGTCAAAAGGTAAATTATTTTAAATCCTGTGTTTACTTCTCTGATAATATGTGCTTCGCTAGGAAAAAAGAACTGAGTAATGCTTTGGGAATGAGGTTAACAAACAATATGGGTAAGTATCTTGGAGTCCCTCTCCTTCATGGTCGTTCGAAGAAGGAAGACTTTCAATTCATATTAGATAGAATGGCTAATAGACTTAGTTCGTGGAAGGCTACAAATCTTTCTCTTGCGGGCAGAGTTACTCTCACTCAATCAGCACTGGCGTCTATTCCTTCCTATGTCATGCAGACCATGAAACTTCCTCTAAGCATTTGTGATAGCATTGATAAAATCTGCAGAAATTTTTTGTGGGGAAGTGTTAGCTCGGGGAGGAAACCTCATCTCATGAGTTGGGAGAAAGTTTGCCTTCCCAAAAGCCAAGGCGGTTTGGGCCTCAGACCGGCTAGAGTGTTGAATAATGCAAATCTTATGAAGCTGGCCTGGAAGCTAATCCATAATAAGGATGCGCTATGGGTAAAGATAGTCCGCAGCAAGTATGGATGTGGAGATGACTCCCTTCCACTTATCACAAAACATCTATCTTCGTCCAATGCTTGGGAAGGTATCTTTCATGTTTGGAAAAAGTTTGCTGACAATCTTGTTTGGAGACTTGGGTCCGGTGAAAATGTTAACTTCTGGAATGATCATTGGATGCCAGGGGTACACCACCTGATTGATTTTGTTCAACCCGAGGTGTTTCCTAATATGTTGGAGGAACGGGTGTGTGACTATGTATCAAACCGGAGGTGGGATCTCAATCGAATTGCAGTAGTCCTAGGTGACGATTGGATTCCCGTTTTCAGGTCGACGAAAACACCTGAACCAGAGATGGGAAAAGATATTCTAGCCTGGCTGTTGACATCAGACGGTACGTTTTCTATCAAGTCAGCTTGCTCTCTCTATCTAAGCCCTTCAGATAATTCTAAAGCTGAGTTGTTTTCGAAGATCTGGAAGCTTGAAGCTCCCCAAAGGCTGCGTACTTTTTGCTGGCTTGTTGCAAATGAAGTGCTTTTAACAAATGAGATTAGAGTCAAAAGAAATATGACTCAGGATGGATCTTGTGTTAGTTGTGGTGAGGCAATCGAATCGATGCTCCATGTGATCCGAGACTGCAGAGTTGCGAGACAAACATGGATGAGCATTGATGCCAGATTGAGATTTGGTAACTTTTTCAACACCCCCCTTCTCCCTTGGTTGTTGGAGAATTTATCATCCCAATCCCTCTTCAAAGGGGTTCACTGGCCCCTCCTTTTTGTATGCATAATGAATGCACTCTGGCTTCGTCGAAATAAGGTGATCTTTGATAGCGATGAGGCCGTAGCAGAGAATAGCATTCATTTTTTGGCCTTCCGTTTAGCGAAGGACTACTCTATGGCACACCTCAAGCTTGCTCAGAGCAGGAAAAAGGTTTGCAACTTCATTGAAAGACAGATCAAATGGAAGCCACCAGATCACCCGTTTATTAAGCTCAACTCAGATGGCTCTGTGTTAGATGGAGGAAGAGCAGCTTGTGGTGGGATCCTAAGGGACTCTGATGGAAGATTTATAGCTTGCTTTAGTGCGAATTTGGACGGTGGAACAGTGACGACAGCGGAGCTTTTGGGAATTTTACTAGGCCTGGAGCTAGCTTTGAATATTGGTTGCTCTCATCTGATTATTGAAGCAGACTCCCTTGTTGCAGTGAAGCTTTGTCTCCAGAAGGAAATTGACTTACATGCTACTAAATCTTTAGTCTTGGCTATCAGAAACAGATGCAACAGGCTTACTAGCTAGAATATTCATCACCAATTTCGGGAAGCAAATACTTGTGCTGATAGGTTGGCTCACTTTGGTCATAGTCTTCCATCTGGCTGCCATATTTTCTTCAATCTGCCCTCTTGTATTTCCTTAGCTTTTCATGCTGATTCTATAGGTATTGCTCTCCCTAGAGTAGTCTCTATTTAGTTTTCTTGTTTTTGGGCGTTTCTGCCCCGATGTTCATCAAAAAAAATATTATTAATGTGATTAATTACAAAATTATTAGTTGATATTAATTTACAAATATTGATTTAAATAATTTTGTTTTGCCGGATTTTACATTTGGGTCGAAAAAAAAAAAGATGCATACAGCAAGCCCATTAAAATTATTTTCAGCTTTGATGCAAAACTTGTTTGGTTCTTAAGGCTGAAATAATAATTTGATCATTGGGCCAAAATTCAATCATTATCATTATAAGCCTAATATGCTTACTCAGCCTTGGTTAAAATGATTAAGTGACTTGGCTGAAACAAATTATTAGTTGGACCAGTTTTATTTATCATTGATACAAGCCCAAATAATTTTGCTTGTTTGGTCCGAAACCAATCATGAATGAAAGCAAATGTATTGCTTCTTGCTTCCAACGGAATCCATTTCCACCATGAGATGGAATTCAAATTTCATTAAAGAGAAGTTAATACTTGCATTGGAAACATGAGAGAGAGTTGGTCATTGATGTGATGGTAATCATCAATGCTACACGCTACTCTGCAAGGGAAGTAAAAGCAATCCCATTTCAATTAATTTGATTCATTTAATTGCTTTTCTTCTAGCTCTATCTTCTCTCTCATCTTTCTTCTACCTTCGGTCATATCATTACAGAAAAAGCATGGAGGCTATGGCTAGACATCGAAAGGAAGAACAAGCAACAAAGACCATCACAATAATGACAAGAAAAAGCAAACTAAAAGTATGTTGTGGCTAAGATTCTCTTTCACTTGTGGTAAGATTTTGTGAAGAGATCTTGGCTCCTCCATACCAAAAATAGAAGTGAAGATCTCGGCCAACAGAAAAGAAGAATCTTGGGATGATGGCTTGTCTCTGATTCTACTCAACCACCACAGGATGTAGCTACAGTAGCTACGTGATGGAGAAGGAAGAGATTGGAGTAGATGAAGCTATCATCATCATGAAGCATCAAGGGCCAGTGATTCATCTTGGAGAGCAAGGCAAGGATGAAGGGCTCGGATTGATGAAGATTGGTGACCAAGGAAGGACTAGAGGTAATTGCATGTTGGGTTTTGCATGGGTTATCTCTTCTCTCTCTCTCTGGCCGAACCGGTTCTATTTGAAGAAGAAGAAGATTGGCTTGGTTTGTTTGGTTTTCAACCTTGGAGGCTTCTTCCTATAAGTAAGAGTGAACAGTCAAGGTTTGATTCAAGGAAAAGAAAAAAGTGAGCACGGAGTTCCTATAGCTCCCCAAGCTAACAGAAATTATTCTCCTTCAATGTTCTTCATTTTGTATTTTTCTGTTTAATTTTGTCATGTCTTGAGTCTCATAGAAAAAGGCAAACAGTGAGGTTTGTATGAAAAAGCCATAGAGCAGAAAAAGGCAGAGAGTGCAAAATTAAAAGAAAAAGCCATAGATGTCCTTAAAGTTCCTTTGTACATCTGTGTTGTGTTTCATGATTCTGTGGAAATCCCCTTGTAAGTTAGCACTTTACAGTGAAAGCTTGGCAGTGACCAAGTCAAGTTCAGTTTGGGTTTAGATTCTGGACTTGTCCCAGATAGGAATGGTAGTTCCTAGGGAGAATTGGTGTTTGTAATCAAGACTGATTATAGTGAAATTCCATTATTATTGTGATGGAGACTGAATGTAGGCTGCACTGCACTTAGCAGCTGAACCAGGATATATCTAGGTGTAATCTTCTCTCTCTTCTACTCCATTTCTATTTCTGCTGCACATGAGGTAAAATAAAAAATATCTTGTGCTGACTGACGAGACAAAAAGAAAAGTCTCGTGGCTGGGTACGAGACAAAAGAAAAAGTCTCGTGGCTGGTTACGAGATAAAAAGACAAAAAGTTTTTAGAAGTGATTTCAAAGGCTAGCAAGTATTGTCAAGTGAAAAGGGGGCTAAGATTCAACCCCCCTTCTCTTAGCCACTGATTACCATCAATTGGTATCAGAGCTTGGTCTCAAAGAGATCAAGCTTTGCAGCTTGGAGAAAAGATCCAGATGGCAGAAAACAGTGGCTCAAATCTGGTGTCCTACAACCTAACTGAAGGACAATCAAGCAACCGACCTCCTCTTTTCAATGGGAAAAACTACACTTATTGGAAGGAGAGAATGAAGATCTTTGTGCAAACAGTGGATTACAGACTTTGAAAGATTATCCTGGAGGGTCCTCAATATCCAACCATCACAAGTGCCGAAGGAGTTGTTTCTCTTAAACCAGAAACAAGCTGGACCGAAGAAGACAGAAAGAAGGTTGAACTCAATGCCAAGGCCATCAACTTACTCAATTGTGCTATCAGCTTCGAGGAATGCCGACGGGTATCACGTTGCACAACGGTAAAAGAAATCTGGGACAAACTCCTAGTGACTCATGAAGGAACCACCGTTGTTAAGAAGACCAGGATAGATATGTTAAACAGAAAGTATGAAATGTTTACAATGAAGGAAGGAGAATCCATTGATGAACTGTTTGAGCGCTTCAACACCATCATTGTCGGGCTATGGGAATCAAGTATCCTGAATCTGTGCTAGTGAGAAGAGTGTTGAGATGTCTCACAAAAGAGTGGGAAACAAAAGCATTAATAATTTCTGAGAGTAGTGGTCTTGATTCTATGACATATGATGATTTGAGAGGAAATCTTCTTGCTTTTGAAAACACTTATTTGAAAAAAGATTCAAAAAAGAAAGGAATTGCTTTTACTTCTGTGACTAACCCCCTGGATGATGAGTCCAGTGATTCTGAAAATGAATTTGTGTTGTTTGCCAAAAAATTCAGGAAAATGGTGAAGCTCAAGGAGAGAGGCAAAGGAGGCAGCTCAAGAAACTGAAGTTATTTCTCAGCAAGGTGACATGCTACAACTGTAAGGAAACAGGGCATTTCAAATCCGATTGTCCTAAGTTGAAGAAGGAAGAAAAGCCAAAGAAAGGAAAGAAAAAGGGACTGATGGCATCATGGGAGGATCTAGAAAATGATTCCGAAGATGATGAAGAATCCGAAACCAAGTCTCAACCATGTCTTATGGCTGACCTCGTTGAACAGGTAATCGTTCCTAACCCTGACACTGAATCTCTTCTTCTTTTGATAGATCATCTTTCTGAAAAAATAAGGTGTTTTTTGCTGGATAATCAAGAACTTGAACAACAAATTACCATCCTTAAAGCAGAAAATAGTTTTCTTAAAGAAAAACTAAGGGCGGCCGAAACTGTTTGTGATCTTGTTGAAGAAAATAAGCAGTTAAAAGCCCAACTTAGGAGCTGTGAAAGTAACCATTCAGTTGTTGCATATGTAGATTGTTTTAAAAGAAATGAAGAGTTGCTTAAAGAGGTCAAAAGACTTAAAGAAGACTTAGCCAAGTTCACTCAAAGTTCTGAAAATCTGAATCAAATTTTGGCTAGTCAAAAATCTCTTTATGATAAAGCTGGCTTGGGATTCTATAAATCTAATGAGAAACCTTATTTTGAAAACATTGCCTCATCTTCTAATGATACAAGGTTTCAAAACCCAACAAGCTTTAACAAAACAGCAACTCCAAGGTTTTGTAGACTATGTAACCGAAATGGACACTTTCCCATTCAATGCTTTTTTGGTGAGAGGATGATTGGTGATAAAGTTTACAAAGTGTTTTTTGATTATAATGATTTAGGACATAAGAGATAGTTTAACGTAAAAGGATCCAAGAAAATTTGGATACCTAAGGTTACTTGAGCTTGTCTTGTAGGTATGCCTAGCATCCAAACGAAAGGAGAATATGTGGTATATGGACAGTGGATGCTCTAGGCATATGACCAGAAAGACAACCTTCCTCATAAAGCTTGATGAATATGATGGAGGATTTGTCACTTTTGGTGATGATGCTAAAGGAAAGATAGTAGCTGTTGGAAAAGTTGGTAAAAGCTTTTCATCTTGTATAAATGATGTTCTTCTTGTAAATGGTTTGAAGCATAATTTACTTAGTGTAAGCCAATTGTGTGATCTAGGTTTTGAAGTTATTTTTAGAAAGTTTGTATGTTTGGTTGTTTGTGAGAAAATAAGGGACATTTTATTTGAAGCTAAAAGATGCAATAATGTGTATGGATTGACTCTTGAAGACTTGAAAGAACAAAATGTAACATATTTTACTTCTCTTGAATCTGAAAAATGGCTATGGCATAGAAAGTTGGGTCATGCAAGCATGTACCAAATTTCTAAGCTAGTCAAGAAAAATTTGGTTAGAGGAATTCCAAATATCAAATTTGACAAGGATCTTACTTGTGATGCTTGCCAATTGGGCAAACAAGTAAAATTCTCTTTTAAATCAAAAGATGGAATCTTAACCAAAAGGCCATTAGAGATGTTACATATTGATCTTTTTGGTCCAACAAGAACTCAAAGTTTAGAAGGTAAACACTATGGTCTTGTGGTGGTAGATGATTACTCTAGATTAGGTTGGGTATTTTTTCTTGCTCATAAGAATGATGCTTTTCATGCTTTTTCAACCCTTTGCAAGAAAATTCAAAATGAAAAAGATTTGAAAATCGCCCATTTGAGAAGTGATCACAGAAGAGAATTTGAAAACCAAGACTTTGAAAAATTCTGTAATGACTTTGGAATTGCTCATAACTTTTCATGCCCTAGAACCCCTCAACAAAATGGGGGTGGTTGAGAGAAGGAATAGAAGCCTTCAAGAGATGACTAGGGTCATGCTTTATGACAATGAGATTCCTAAATTTCTATGGGCTGAAGCTGTAAATACAGCATGTTACATTTTGAATAGGATAATTATAAGAAAAGGGTTGAAGAAAACACCTTATGAGTTATGGAAAGGAACCCCTCCAAATCTTAAGTATTTTCATGTTTTTGGATGCAAATGTTTTGTACTTAACAATAAAGAAAACCTTGGCAAATTTGATTCAAAATCCTATGAAGGGATGTTTGTTGGATACTCCACCACTAGCAAGGCCTATAGGATTTATCTCAAAGAACAGAGAACCATAGAGGAATTCATACATGTTACTTTTTGTGATTCTAATTTAATTCCCAGCACTGTGATAGATAATGATTCAGACTGCGAAGAAGCTGGAACAAGTAAAGAGAATCCCAAATCTGCTCAAAATAAAGAATCTGCCAGTCCAGTTTTGTCTCGTCAGATTGAAGGAGACATTTCCATTTTGTCTCCCGAGCAGGCACGAGAAACTGAAACAGTGAGACCACCAGAAGCTCATCAAAGCTCAACACCACTCCGGAAGCCTAGAGAATGGAAGTATATGAGGGGTTATCGTCATGACTTTATTATTGGTGATCCCTCTCAAGGTGTAACAACAAGATCCTCAACCAAAAGGCAATCCGAACCAAGCAATTTTGCCCTCTTGTCACAAATGGAGCCCAACAATGTCAAACAATCTCTTGAAGATCCATCATGGGTCAAAGCAATGCAAGAAGAGCTTGCTCAATTTGACAAGAATGAGGTTTGGACACTAGTACCCCATCCGAATGGTAAGAAAGTTACGGGTACTAAGTGGGTGTTTAAAAATAAACTCGGTGAGGATGGACAAGTTGTTCGTAACAAGGCTAGATTAGTGGCCCAAGGTTACGATCAAGAAGAGGGTATAGATTTTGATGAGTCTTTTGTTTTGGTAGCTAGAATGGAAGCAATTAGGTTGCTTCTTGCCTATGCTGCCCATAAAGGTTTTAAA
Organism: Arachis hypogaea; assembly: GCF_003086295.3. Taxonomy (NCBI): domain Eukaryota; kingdom Viridiplantae; phylum Streptophyta; class Magnoliopsida; order Fabales; family Fabaceae; genus Arachis; species Arachis hypogaea. The sequence goes on along the minus strand of NC_092054.1, from coordinate 151,289,805 downwards.
ATATTTCAAATGGATGTTAAATGTACTTTCCTTAATGCCTTTATTGATAGAGAAGTGTATGTGGCACAACCCTCCGATTTTGAAGATAAAGAATTTCCAAATCATGTTTTCAAACTATCTAAGGCTCTTTATGGTCTTAGACAAGCTCCAAGAGCTTGGTATGAAAGGCTTAGTGCCTTCTTGTTGGAAAATCAATTTCAAAGGGGTACCACCGGCACTACTTTATTTATTAAAGCATCTAATGATGATATACTCCTAGTTCAACTTTATGTTGATGACATTGTGTTTGGATCGGCCAATGTATCCTTGTGTGAAGAGTTTGGAAAAGTCATGACTAGTGAGTTTGAGATGAGTTTAATGGGAGAGCTTACTTTCTTTCTTGGCCTCCAAATTAAACAAACTCCTAGTGGTACTTTTATTCACCAAGGAAAGTATGCAAAAGAACTTATCAAAAAATTTGGCCTAGAAAGTTCCAAACCAATGGGAACACCAATGCATCCTAACACAAAACTTGAAAAGGATGATGATGGCAAAGATGTGAATGAAACAAGGTATAGAGGGATGATAGGTTTACTCATGTACCTTACTTCTTCTAGACCAGACATTGTTCAAAGTGTGGGTGTATGTTCAAGGTTTCAATCTCACCCAAAAGAATCCCATCTTTCAGCCGTTAAGCACATCATTAGATACATTAAGGGAACTAGTGATTATGGCTTGTGGTATCCTAAATCTGATGACTTTTGTGCAATAGGATTTTATGATACAGATTATGCGGGAGATAGGGTGGATAGACGGAGTACATCCGGCATGTGTTGCTTCCTTGGAAGCTCACTCAACATGTGGTCAAGCAAAAAACAAGTCACAGTAGCTCTATCTATAGCTGAAGCTGAATATATTTATGCATCTGCATGTTGTTCACAACTAATTTGGTTAAAAACGCAGTTGGAAGATTACAAATTAAAGATCAATAGTATACCTTTATTTTGTGATAATATGAGTGCTATAAACATTTCAAAAAATCCTGTTCTGCATTCAAGAACCAAGCACATTGAAATTAAATATCATTTCATTAGAGAACATGTGCAAAAAGGTACTATTGATATTCAATTTGTAAAATCTGAAGACCAACTTGCTGACATTTTTACAAAACCACTCTGTGAAGACAGATTCTGCACTTTGAGAAAAAGTTTGGAAATGATTGATTTAAGTTCTCTTGATAATTTGTGAAATTTTGATTCTGCTCAGTTTTGTCTCGTAGGAATGGACGAGATAAAAATCAGAGTGTATGGGAAGGGCTGTGATTAAGGGGGAGATTGCGCCTAAATCAATTATCATGGGCCCCACCAAACTTCTTTGACCCCACTCTGACCGTTTTGTTAAGTTTCCTTTTTGTGCACATCAAAATCTTTTTGTTGTCTCATCAAATCTTGTTGAAAGTGGTTATTGTCAAATCAAATCCTTCTCCTCAACTAATCCCTTGATTCAAGGAACCACTTTTCAGTTTATTTCAAATAAAAGAGAAACTTCCTTGGGTATTAACCGCCACTTAATGGTCATTAAATTCCCTCCAATTCTCTCTCCACTCCACATTTAATGCTTCCCTAACCTTCCTCCTCCCTCACTCCATTCGGTTTCTATTCAACCCCCCCCCCATCTTCCACTTCTCCATTTTCACTACCATGAAAAAGAAAACTGCCCCCAGGAAAAGTGAAAGGATTCTATTTTCTCAAAAATCATCCACACCACAATCTCACACACACATACATATTCACTCTACATCATCATCTTCTCCACCCTCAAAACAAACCGACACCATGCGAAGGAAATTCATAGCCACTAAGACCTCTTCAAGAAAGAAGAAAGAGAAAGCTCCTGTGGAGGAAGAGGAAGAATCTCACACCTCACCAATTCCATCACTACCACCATCTCTACCGAAGAAAGCCACGCCAGGAAAGAGTTTTCAGAAAACAAAAGGATTCGCGCTGCACAATACCAAGGAACCAGCAAACCTGGAATCCTTGGATTTCAAGAACAAATTCAGCAAAACACACTCTCACTATGACCCTGCCAAATTCAACTCCTGTGCTTCATATGAATTTCACAAAGAGGTTCTGGAAAAGCGTCATCTTTGTCCCACTTATCTCGTCAACCTTGACTCTCTCACCAACAAAGGGATAAATGTCTCTTCTCTTTTTGAACTTCTTCAATGGACTCCTCTGCTTCACATCCAGAAACCGGTTTACCCCGGTTTAGTTCGTGAGTTCTATGCCAACATGCGACTGATTGATGGCACCATCCATTCATATGTGAAGAGGGTTCATATCACTCTTGATACTAGAATAATTGGGATGGCTCTAGGCTACAAAGAGGAGGGGCCGAGAGCATACATGGCCGAAAAGTGGGATTCACAAGTCGGCATCACCTAGAAGGTTGTTCTTCAACACATTTGTGAGAATCTCTCTGGCTTGGATGGCACTACTCCTACCCACAAAGCCCTCGGACCAACCAACTCTTTGCTTCATCGGATCATCACCCACATTTTGACTCCTCAAAGCAGCTCCCATAATAGAGTAACATTCTCTGACTCTCTCATCATATTTGCACTTGTTACATCTACTCCTATATCTTTTGGTTATCTTATGATCCGACACATGTGGGAATCGGTTAAGAGCACCAAAAAGGCAAATCTACCCTATGGTATGTTCTTAACTAGTATCTTTGAATATTTTAAAATTGATCTTCTGAATGAGGCAGTAGAAAACAAAGTGTCTATGATCAAAGGAGGTGGCACTGTTAAAGGAACCAAGGGCAAGAAATCTGTAGCTTCGGATAGTGAATATGAAAGCCGGCCTGAGTCCTCTAAAGCAACCAAGTCTATCAAAGAAATTCTCACAGAATTTTCAAATATGTCAGAGCTCATGGTCCAATCCCATAAGACGGCACGTAAACTAGCCTATGAGAATGAAAGAGCTTGGATGAGATGCAAGGACAGGGTCAATTTGATGCTAGAAAGTCTTGAGGAGGATCTCGGAGCTGCTAGTGATGAAGGAGCTGAGGAATCTGATCTTCATTTATCTGATGATTAATCTGTTTCTTTTAGTATTTGATATTGGCATATTTAGGCTCAATTTGATACTCTGTTTTGTTTGGTTGGATACTGTTAGTACTATAACTCTGTGGATACTCTTGGGAAATATTTTGGATATTTTGTTTGCTATGTCAAATTCTTTTTGCAGGTGCCCCTTGATGCCAAAAGGGGGAGGAATGATTCTGAAAATGAAACTGGAAAACAGGAGATGAAATTCTCTTTGAGAGTTCATGATCACTCTTGTTGATGCTTGATAATGCTGATAATTCATGTTGATAATGCATTTATTTTATCTTGATTGCTGCTGTTGCTTGATGTTTATCTTGGTAAAATGCTTGGTTGATTATAATTGTGATGCATTTGTCTTACCTTGATATAATGATTGCTGTTTTGGATTTATTTTTGGCAGTTCCTTTAAGTTGAAAAATATGAAGTTTACTACTATTTGAGATGATCATCAATGATTAGAAAAATTTTTCTTTGCTATGATCAATCTGATTTGATTTGATTAAAAAAAATTCAGGAAACATCAACCTTGTTGTTTTTGTATGATTGAGCAGAAAATCAAATTATTGATAACAAATGAGTTTTGATATCATTCAGTTCTGCTCATAAATCAAGACATTCAACATTACATAATGAATATGTTGAATAACATTGTTGCCTTAGACTTGATAAAAATTGTTACAGGTATAAAGCTTCCCTTGGTAAAATAGCATACATTAAGGGGGAGCCATGTGATAATTAGAAAGGAGGAGAAATTCAAATATTCAAAGGGAGTATTCTACTCTTTAATCTTTAATTTCTTTCCATTTGAATTTTTTTTAATAATGTTTGTCATCAAGTGGGAGATTGATGAGTTTGGAAAACTCTAATTTAAATTAGTGATAATCAAACATTATTAATGTGATTAATTGCAAAATTATTAGTTGATATTAATTTACAAATATTGATTTAAATAATTTTGCTTTGCAGGATTTTACATTTGGGCCGAAAAGAAAAGATGCATACAGCAAGCCCATTAAAATTATTTTCAGCTTTGATGCAAAACTTGTTTAGTTCTTAAGGCCGAAACAATAATTTGATCATTGGGTCAAAATTCAATCATTATCATTATAAGCCCAATATGCTTACTCAGCCTTGGTTAAAATGATTAAGTGACTTGGCTGAAACAAACTATTAGTTGGACCAGTTTTATTTATCATTGATACAAACCCAAATAATTTTGCTTGTTTGGTCCGAAACCAATCATGAGTGAAAGCAAATGTATTGCTTCTTGCTTCCAACAGAATCTATTTCCACCATGAGATGGAATTCAAATTTCATTAAAGAGAAGTTAATACTTGCATTGGAAACATGAGAGAGAGTTGGTCATTGATGTGATGGTAATCATCAATGCTACACGCTACTCTGCAAGGGAAGTAAAAGCAATCCCATTTCAATTAATTTGATTCATTTAATTGCTTTTCTTCTAGCTCTATCTTCTCTCTCATCTTTCTTCTACCTTCGGTCATATCATTACAGAGAAAGCATGGAGGCTATGGCTAGACACCGAAAGGAAGAACAAGCAACAAAGACCATCACAATGATGACAAGAAAAAGCAAACTAAAAGTATGTTGTGGTTAAGATTCTCTTTCACTTGTGGTAAGATTTTGTGAAGAGATCTTGGCTCCTTCATACCAAAAATAGAAGTGAAGATCTCGGCCAACAGAGAAGAAGAATCTTGGGAGGATGGCTTGTCTCTGATTATACTCAACCACCACAGGATGTAGCTACAGTGGCTACGTGATGGAGAAGGCAGAGATTGGAGCAGATGAAGCTATCATCATCATGAAGCATCAAGGGCCAGAGATTCATCTTGGAGAGTAAGGCAAGGATGAAGGGCTTGGATTGATGAAGATTGGTGACCAAGGAAGGACTAGAGGTAATTGCATGTTGGGTTTTGCATGGGTTATCTCTTCTCTCTCTCTCTCTGGCCAAACCGATTCTGTTTGAAGAAGAAGAAGATTGGCTTAGTTTGTTTGGTTTTCAACCTTGGAGGCTTCTTCCTATAAGTAAGGGTGAACAAAATATTGTACTTTTAATTCAAAGAGAAAAGAGCCGTTGTAAAAGTCTCTCTCCATACAGTTTTCATTTCTTGAGTTGTGATCACCGTGATGAGCGGTGAAGGGAGCCCAAAAGGGCATCCTCATGAGCGCCAGCCCACTGCAGAAGAACAAGATCAGCTGAACAGGAGTATAAAGAAGGTCAGAAAGGACGGAGAGGGATTCACAGGAACTCAGATCTTAGTTCCAAGAGAAGAGGAATGGATGATAGACAACCCAGCTGCTGAGAATAGTTTGAAGACTAGAAAAACCTTTGCCCAAATGGTCAAAGGAGGTCCTGCAGAACATCATATGGAAGAAGATGAGCTTGAGGCAGAGGAGGAAGAAGAAGACCATGGAAGAAAGGAACCAGAGACAGAGCAACACAAACAAAAAGAAGACAATATTAACGACAAAATCAATTCAGAGGGGATAAGAGTTGAAAAGGTAGAAGAAGGTTTATATAATATTGTTATAAGTGAGACTTTTGAGAGGAGACTATGGAAGCCCTGGTGGAATACAATAATAGTAAAGCTTCTAGGAAGGAAAGTGGGATATGCAGCTATCAAAAGAAGACTTGAGAGTATGTAGAGCAAGAAAGGTACCATAGATGTCATTGACCTTAGCAATGATTTCTATTTAGTAAAATTTTATGCTAGTGAAGACTTTGATTATGCTCTGTTGGAAGGTCCTTGGAAGATATTCGACCACTATCTCATAGTGAGACTTTGGGAACCTAACTTCAATCTTATGAAAGCCACAATAGATAGAATCACTGCCTGGGTGAGACTTCCAGGTTTACCTATAGAACTCTATGACAGAACCATACTGAGGAAAATTGGAAATCTGATTGGTAGGACAGTTAAAGTCGACGACAACACAGCCAAGATGAGCAGAGGAAAATTCGCTAGATTATGTGTAGAAGTTGACTTAACGAAGCCGTTGATGGGAAGATATATGATCAATGGAGAAGACTACCAGGTGGAATATAAAGGGATACATCAGATTTGCTTTACCTGTGGAAGAATAGACCATGATCAGAATAATTGTACAATGAAAAAGCAACAAATAGAAACATCAGTGAATCAAAATGATGACCAAAAAACAGAAACTGGAAAAGATAAGCAAAATGACACAAACATAGAATCATCAAAAGGAAGTGAAGAAGGAAATGGGAACACAAACATGAAGGATAAAGGAAAACAAATAGTGACAGATAGTAAGGAAAATTATGGCACTTGGATGGTCGTTCAAAGACCAAAAAGATGGAAAAAGGAGGCAAATATGAATTTAGCAAATATGGGGGAGAAACCAGCAAATCAAAATAGAACCAAAACAGCAGAGAAAATCACACAAGATTTGGAGTTCTACAAATAGAAGAATCAACAATGGAGGATGAAGGGAAGGAGGAGAATGAAAGCCAAGAGAAGAACGGAGCTAAAGGCGAAATTATAGGGAACCAAAATCCAACAAACAAACAGAAAAAAGAAATTGAAGGCAAACAAGTGCAAGCAACAGAAAAAAACTCACAAGGCAGCATCGAAAATGGAACAAAAAAAATACAACAATCAGAGAAGAAACACAACGCAACCAGAAAAATAACAAGGAGCATAACAGAAGTAAGGGAACACAATCCCACAAAGAGATCAACAAGAATATATCCAAGACCCATTTTGAGGAAAACTGGGTTGAGAACGCTATAGCTACTCCAACTCAAATGAAGGAGGAAATGGAACACTCAACCCAAACAATGCTACAAGAAAGCAAACCACCTGATCCAACAGCTATGGCCGAGGATGGAAAGGAAGACATGGAGATGGAAAATGGGGAGAAAAACCCAACTGAGAGTTTATTAGAAGGAGTGGATTTCACCACACCAGAAATCAGTGTTCTTAGAGACACAGAGATGCAAATAAACTGACCTGATTTGTTGATCGGGTAAGGGTTTTTTATTTCCCTTTTCTTATCCTTTTTTAGTCTCTATGATTAGTCTAGTTTAGAATGTAAGAGGTGCGGCTAGTGATGCTTTTAGGCGTACCTTCAAGGATATGATGAAGCAACATAAACCAGATTTAGCTATTTTGTTGGAAACTAAATGCAGCGGTGATACAGTAAAGAAAGTTATACAATATTTGGGTTTCACTAATTCCATCATTGAAGAAGCTCAGGGTTTTACAAGGGGTATTTGGATTTGTTGGAATAGAAAGGACCTTAACATAACTAAAGTCGAATCACATCGACAATACATTCATGTGAAAGTCCAGTATCAAAGAGATAATGAATAGTTTTTGATGGCGGTGTATGCTAATCCACACAACCAAATGAGAAATCAGCTTTGGCCTAAGCTCCTAAACATAGCAAACTCGATGGATGGAGCTTGGTTGATAGCTGGTGACTTTAATGAAATTAAGGATGCTTCGGAAAAAAAGGGCGGAGCGGCTTTGGATATGAGAGCATGTAACAACTTTGCAAATTGGATCAACAGATGTGGGCTGATTGACTTAGGCTTCATAGGATCAAGATTCACGTGGAAGGGTCCAAAATGGGATGGGCATGATAGGGTGTTCAAACGATTGGATAGGGCACTCTCTAACCCTATGTGGAGAACCAGATTCCAACAAGCAACAGTTGAAGTTCTTACTAGAACCAATTCCGACCATCACCCTCTTCTTATCAAATGTGAAAAGGAAAGAAATGGTGTTTATACTAGACCATTCAGATTTGAAGCCATGTGGGAGTTACATCCAGATTTTCAAAACTGCCTAAGAACAAGTTGGAACAAAGAAAACTATCTACTAACAGCTATTGGAGAACTTAAAAAATACCTACTGAAGTGGAATAAGGAAATATTCGGGAACATCTCCAAAGCTAAAAGAAGACTTCTCAACAGGATCGCGGGCATTCAAAGAAGCAATACGTACGGAGTAAATCCCTATCTAGACAAATTGGAGCAAGATTTGAACAAAAAACTAAATGATATTCTAGATAAGGAAGAGACCTTTTGGATGCAAAAATCAAGACAGGAATGGATAGTAGAAGGAGATAGAAATACAAGATACTACCACACCAAAACCATCATCAGAAGGGGAAAAAACAGAATTCAAAAGCTTCGGAACAAAGAGGGAAACTGGATTGAAGAAGAAGAGCTAAAAGCACATGTCCTCAAACACTTCTAAGACCTATACCAAGAACAGGTAAATATCAATCCAATTGATAATTTATCATTTTTGATGCCTAATTTCAGTACCTCTGATTGTAGGAAACTCATAGCTATGCCGACAGAAATGGAGATAAGAAGAGCTATTTTTAGCATCGGATCGCTCAAGGTACCAGGAAGTGACGGACTTCCGTCTCTCATCTACAAGAACAACTGGGAGATAATGAAAGGGAAGCTATGCAATTTCATATACTCCTGCTAGACCGAACCAAAACAGATAAAACAAAGCAACACTACCCTCTTGACGCTTGTCCCTAAGCTCAACAACCCTGAGTTTATAAGTCAATTCAAACCTATTGCTCTTTGCAATGTGTGCTACAAAGTTATAACCAAGATCCTGGTTGATAGAATAAAGCCTCACCTTAATGACAGAATTGCAGCTCACCAATCTAGCTTTGTTCCGGGAAGGAAAATCCAAGACAACATTGTGATTGCCAAGGAGATGATGCACACCATGAGAAGAATGAAAGGAAAAAAGCAATTTATGGCCATCAAAATTGATTTTGAGAAGGCATATGATAGGGTAGATTGGAACTTCATGATGAGAAGACTTCAAGAATTTAATTTCCCAAGCCATCTAGTCAATTTGATTATGAACTGTGTCCAAACGGTTTTTTACAGCGTCATTTGGAATGGTAATAGAACGAAAGAGTTTGTGCCTAAAAGAGGCTTGAGACAGGGAGACCCCATCTCTCCCTACCTGTTTGTTATCGGCATGGACAAACTTTCCCACCTCATAGAAGACCGGGTTCAGAGAGGTTTATGGAAGGCAATTAGAGTGGGAAAGGAAGGACCTGACATATCCCACCTTATGTTTGCGGATGACCTTCTCTTGTTTGTTGAAGCAACAATAGATCAGATTAAGGAAGTGACATGGGTGATTGAAACCTTTTGCAAAGCATCTGGACTGAAGATCAACGTAGAAAAATCCTCCATTATTTTCTCTAAAAGAACCAATATGGACATCCGGGATGAAATTAATAAATATTCGGGCTTTAAAGAACAAAGGGACTTAGGCCGCTACCTGGGGGCTATGATCACTAGCAACAGAAAAGGGAAAGAGAACTTCAAAGACATACTAGAGAGAGTCCATAACAAATTGAAAGGGTGGAAGAGTAAGTGCTTATCACTTGCGGGAAGACTTACACTAGCTCAATCAGTGTTAAGCCCAGCTCTCAATTTCAGCATGCAATATGAAAGAGTACCAAGAGGAATTTGTTTAGAGGTGGAAAAACTGAAGAGAAGCTTCATATGGGGAGATGAACCAGATAAGAAGAAAATACATCTCATAAGTTGGAAGACCCTTTGTCAACCGAAATATTTGGGAGGACTAGGATTCAGAAGGCTCAACACTATGAATGATACTTTCCTACTAAAAATTATTTGGCAAGCTATGGAGAATCTGGAAGCACTTTGGGTTCAAGTCCTTTCAAATAAGTACTGCAAAGGAAATAGGTTGAACAATCTTATGCAAGCAAAATAAGGAGACTCACCCTTTTGGAGAGAAATTATAAAGCTATGGCCTACGTTTTTAAACTGCTCTATTCACTACATTGGAAATGGATTATCTACATTGTTTTGGAAGAAAAATTGGTTAGAGAATAAAGGGATCCTCATAAATAAAGCGTTAAATCTGGACACTGTGGATGTTGAAAGCCTAGTGTAGGAATGGACTAAGCAAAATGGCGAATGGGACATAGACAGACTTAATCAGCACTTGCCTCCTGAGATTGTGATGGAAATTATATGCAAACCACCACCTCAGGCAGAAAATGATGAAAATAGAAGAGGGTGGAGACTGTCTCATGATGAAAATTTCTCTATTAACTCTACCTAAAAAGAACTCAGAAATTGGCCAAGTGAGGAGAAAACTGTTTGGAAACAACTTTGGAGTTGGAGAGGTCCACAAAGAGCGAAAATTTTCTTATGGACAGCCATGCACAAGAAATTGATGACAAATCAGAGAAGAGCCAGAATTTTTGGAGGAGCAGGGGACTCTACGCTACATAATGGAGGACAAGAAGACATCTTTCATGTGCTGAAAAATTGTCCGAAGGCTTCAACAATTTGGGTGAACCTAGTTAAAACAGACGAAATCCCTAATTTCTTTCAATTGGAATGGGATAATTGGATAGAAATAAATCTTCAACAGCAATTGGGGAAAGATGAAGAGTTAGACTGGAGGGACGTGTTTATTATAGCTTGTTGGAGAATTTGGCAATGGAGGAACAAAGAAATTCATGAACAACAGTATAGAAGACCAATGCAACCATATGCAAAAATTAATAAAGAAGCCAAGGAAATTAAAAGAGCGCTTGAGAAAGCTTACCTCATCGGACAGAGAAGAGGAAGAATTGAGAGGAACGTTCGATGGAACCCCCCACCAGCAGGATGGATCAAATTAAACTCTGACGGAACAGCTCAGGGCAACCCAGGAACTATCGGCTGTGGAGGAATTCTACGGGATGAGGAGGGGCACTGGATAGCGGGCTTCTCTCACAAAGTTGGAGTTGGAACAGCATTCATGGCGGAACTCTGCGGTGTGAAAAAGGGATTAGAGATAACCTGAACAATGGGTTTTCGAAAAATTGTAGTAGAAATAGATGCTGGAGCAGTGATAAAGCTCCTCAACAAGGGAGAAAGTTTGGCCTCCCACCCTAATGCTGTAGTCAGAGAGATATATGAATTAAAAAGAAGAAATTGGAATATTCATTTTGTTTAAATATATAGAGAAGGTAATATGTGTGCAGATTACCTGGCAAAAAAGAGTTTAACAATGGAAGCTGATTTTATTTTTTGGGATATACCTCCTTCTGACCTTAGGAGGATTATTAGTGATGATGAAAGAGGGGTTACCTTACCCCGTTTAGTTTGTATCTAGGTTTTCTCTTGAGCTTTTTAGCTCCGTTTCATTGCCAAAAAAAAAGTAAGGGTGAACAGTCAAGGTTTGATTCAAGGAAAAGAAAAAAGTGAGCACAGAGTTCCTATAGCTCCCCAAGCTAACAGAAATTTTTCTCCTTCAATGTTCTTCATTTTGTATTTTTCTGTTTAATTTTGTCATGTCTTGAGTCTCATGGAAAAAGGTAAACAGTGAGGTTTGTATGAAAAAGACATAGAGCGAAAAAAAGCAGAGAGTACAAAATTAAAAGAAAAAGTCATAGATGTCCTTAGAGTTCCTTTGTACATCTGTGTTGTGTTTCATGATTCTGTAGGAATCCCCTTGTAAGTTGGGTTAGCACTTTACAGTGAAAGCTTGGCAGTGACCAAGTCAAGTTCAGTTTGGGTTTAGATTCTGGACTTGTCCTAGATAGGAAGGGGAGTTCTTAGGGAGAATTGGTGTTTGTAATCAAGACTGATTATAGTGAAATTCCATCATTGTTGTGATGGAGACTGGATGTAGACTGCACTGCACTTAGCAGCTGAACCAGGATATATCTGGGTGTAATCTTCTCTCTCTTCTACTCCATTTCTGTTTCTGCTGCACAGGAGGTAAAATAAAAAATATCTCGTACTGACTGACGAGACAAAAAGAAAAGTCTCGTGGCTGAGTACGAGACAAAAGAAAAAGTCTCGTGACTGGTTACGAGATAAAAAAACAAAAAATTTCCAGAAGTGATTTCAAAGGCCAGCAAGTATTGTCAAGTGAAAAAGGGGCTAAAATTCAACCCCCTTCTCTTAGCCACATATCGTATGACAGAGAAGGAGAGATTTTTGGAGGTAGGGGTGTTCATGGTTTGGTTAATCCAAAAACCAAACCAGTTTTTTGGTTAACCAAAAATATAGTATTGGTTAATTAACCAAATTGGTTTTACATGATGAAACCGGTTATTAACCGGTTAGTGAAATTCAAAACCGGTTTTTAACCGGTTATTAAAATAAAAACCGATTTTTTAAAAAATAACCGATTTTTATATAAAAAACCGGTTTTTGTACCAAAAAACTGGTTTTTTACCAAAAAACCGGTTTTCGTACCATAAAATTGGTTTTTACATGTAAAAATAGATTTTTACACAAAAAATCGGTTTTTGTCCCAAAAACCGGTTTTTATACTAAAAATTAGTTTTTATACCATAAAATTGATTTTTACATGTAAAAATAGATTTTTACACAAAAATTAATATTTTTACATACAAAAATCCAAAATTTTAAACCTTTTTTTAATTGAATTTTTTTAATCTAATTTTTTTCTTTCTAAATGATACGAGTAACATTTGTAAATAATGAAGTCCCTTCCATTACTTTCGTTCCTTTTTCTTTCTTATCTCTTTTCAGTATTTTCTATAAATAATTTTTTTTCTTTCTCTCTCTCTCTCGTTTTCTCTTTCTTTTCTCTCTCTCTTTCTCTCTCTCTCCCATTTTTCTCTCTCCCATTTTTCTCTCTCCTCCTCTCTTTCTCTTCTCTCTCTCCCCCTCAACTCTATCTCTCTCTCTCTCTCTCTCTCTCTCTCTCTCTCTCTCTCTCTCTCTCTCTCTCTCTCTCCCCTTCCCCTCTTTCTCTCCCTCCCCTTTTATTGTCTCTATCCTTCTCTCCCTCTCTCTCCCCCTCCCTCTTTCTCTCTCCCCTCCTCTCCCTCTATCATTCTCTCTCCCCTCTTCTCTTTTCTCTCTCTCCTTCTCTTTTTCTGTCTCTCTCCTTCTCTCTCCCCATCCTCTCTCTCTCCCCTCTCTCTTTCTCTCTCTTTGTCCTCTTTCTCTCTCTTCTTCTCTTTCTCTCTCTTATCCTTCTTCTCTCTTCTTATCTCTCTCCTTTTTTTCTTTCTCCTCCTCTATCTTCACCTCCTCTCTCTCTTCTCTCTCGCTTTAGAGAGAAGAGGAAAAAATAGATAGAAGAGGGATAGAGATTGAGAGAAGGTTGAGAGAGAAAGAGAAAAGAGAGAGTAAGAAAAGAAAGAGGAGAAGGAGAGAAAAGGAAGAGAGGAAGAGGAGGAGAGAGAGAAAGAAGAAAAGGAAAGAGAGATGAGCGAGAGAGAGAAAGAGAGAAAAGAAAAAAAAGAGAGAGAGAAAGAGAGGGAAGGTAAAGAAGAGAGAGAGGAAGGAGAGGGGAGAGAGAAAGAGAGAGAGAGGGAAAAAGAGAGGAGAAAGGAGAGAGAGAAGGAGAGGAGAGAAGAGAAGAGAGAGAGAGATAGGAGGGGAGAGAGAAGATGAGGAGAGATAGAAAAAGGGGAGAGATGATTAGAGAGAGGAAAGGGAGGATAGAGAGGAAGAGAGAGAATGGAGGGGGAGAAAGAGGGCAAGGAAAGAGAGAGAGAGAGAGAGAGGAAGTGAGAGAGCGGAGAGAAGGAGAGAGAGATAGAGAGAGGAGGAGAGAAAGAGAGAGGGAGAGAGAGAAAGAGGGAAGGGGAGAGAGAGAGAGAGGGAGAGAAGGATAGAGAGACAAGGGAGAGAGAAAGAAAGACGAGGTGGAGAGAGAAAGAGAGAGAGAGAGAGAGAGAGAGAGAGAGAGAGAGGAAGAGGGGAAAGAGAGAGAAAGAGAGGAAGAAAGGGAAAGAGAGAGATAGGGAGAGAGGAGGAGAGAAAGAGGGAAAAAGGAAAGAGAGAGAGAGAAGCGGAGAGAGAGGGAAAGGAGAGAGGAGATAAAGAGAAAAATGAGTTAGAGAGAGAAGGGAGAGAGAGGGGGGGAAGGAAAGGGGAGAGAGAGGGAAAAGGGAGAGAAATAGGGGGAAAAAAAGAGAGAGAGAAAGGGACAGAGAATAGAGAGAGAGAGAGAGGATATGGAGAGGAGGAGAAAGAGGAAAATGAGAGAGAGAGAGAGAGAGAGAGAGAGAGAGGAGGGAGAGTAGGGAAAAAGAGAGATAGGAGGAGAGAGAGAAGGGAGAGAAAGAGAGAGAGAGAGAGAGAGAGAAAGAAGGGAGGGAGAGAGAGAGAAAGAAGGGAGGGAGAGAGAGTATGTAATTTGGTTTTGAAATTAGGTTTTGATTTTAATTTGGTTTTGGTTTTGGTTAACCGGTTAAAAACCAGTTTTTTTTTAATTTGGTTTTGGTTAACCAATTCTAAAAAATATGGATATAATTTTTAAATTGTTTCATTAAACTGATTAACCAAAATGTGGTTATAATTTTTTAACCGGTTAATCATATTTTGTTTTTTTATGAACATCCAAACCAAAATGTGGTTATAGTTTTTTAACCGATTAACCACATTTTGGTTTTTTTATGAACACCCCTACTTGGAGGAGCTTAGCTTAGCTTCAACCTTACAAGAATTTTCGTTGAAACTTGATAGCGCTAACAATAATAACAGAATGGTAGGGGCTGATTCGTAACCGTTTGAGGCTTGGAACAAATATATTGTGGACAAGTCAAAAGGGATTGGTTTCATTCAACTTATCAAGGAACAATCTCAACGGGGATTCAAATTGATTAATAATGATCTTGATGGCAAAATTCGCATTGGAAGTTGGAACACAACTGCAGAGTTTCAGTGCTTCGGCTTCATGAATCATGATTTTGGGAGAAAGTTGAACATGCACTAACAATACAATCTAATCAAACTTGTTTATAGTAGTATAATATTTTTTTTCATAAAATGTTAAAATACGTATTTTTATACACTGATTAGTGGTTAATTTTTTATTTACGTATACGCACATACACAATGAACTTTACAATCTAAACTCGACAGAGGTAGTGAAACTAATTTTGGTAGGTGTCAAATAATTAACTAATAATTAATCATTTATTTTGCAAAATATTAAAATCAATCACTCAGTTTTTGCCAAAAATTAACTATTATTTTCAAATAAGCAAAAAAATAATAATAATAAAATATACAAAAATTTGTAATCAAATTTGTAATCTACAAAGATATTGAATTCATATCCATATATTTATTATATCTCATCGTTATAAATAATACAATAAATTTATAACTCTAATAATTAATTTATTAATTTCTATAAATAACTCATTAAATATAACGGAAAAGCTCCGCATACAAGCCCTTTACAAGTTCATTCAGGAATAAACCCAAAAAACGCGTTGCTACACATACGTCTAATACACGCGCTATATAAGATCCCGCGTATATATAACTACCAAATTTAAAAGATTTGTTTCCTTCTTCGTTCTCCTTATTTTCAGATTTCCTCGTTCTTCTTCTCAATCGTTCTTTTCCTTTCCTTTCTCACTGGTATGTTCTTCGTCATTTACGTAACTTCCTCTCTTTGTGCAACTCGAGCTTCGTTTTCTATTTGATTTTTCGTTTTCTGAAATCAAAGTTTGAACTCGTTTTGAAGATAATGGATGATTCAACATCAGATTGTCAGCTGAATCCAGGCGAAGTGGACTATGAATTTGAATCTAACAAAGTTTCTGAGGTTTGATTTACATAGGATTACTATGAATTTTTGCAGTAATTTGTATAGCAATGTGTAGGTGAATAATTCGTGAACATTGACTGTCAAAATAATGCATGAAGATAAATCTGTGGATTGAATGTAATGTATTAGTTTTGATTAATTATCTGAAATTTATAACAGACGCTCGGGTGTAGATCAGATCTTTTTTGGGTGTATTATTGCTAGAAGTGTGGGTGTATTTACACTTTACTGCTTTTTCTGTTATTTTAATTGAGTTGTTCTTGTTCAGGTGTATTATATCAGACATGATTGGGTGTGTTTTTAGTTTTTGACATGGTGTATTCTGCAGCCTGTGTATTTACAGTTTATGGCCTTTATTGTCATTTTAGTTGAGTTGTTGCAATTCGGGTGTATCATATCAGACATGATTGGGTGTATTTTTAGTTATTGACATGGTGTATTCTGCAGCCTCTCTCTGTTGTTGATGACCAGTTTGTTCCGAAGGTAGGAATGACCTTTACCACCCTTGAAGATGCTGGAAAATTTTACAAGAACTACGCCAAGGCTACAGGTTTTTCTACAAGAGTTCGGAGCACAAATAGGAAGGGAAACGAGATTAAGAATCAACTGATTACATGTAGCAGAGAGGGAAAATGGAAATCTAAAATATCTCCGACCGAGAAGACCAATCCGACAGCCGGTTTAAACTGTCCTGCAAGAATTTATATACACACATTGAAGGATGTCGGTTCTTGGATCATTTCAAAGGTTGTGCTGGATCATTCACACCCTTGCTGTCCAAGTAAAGCAGAGATGCTCAAACAGCACAGGGAACTAAGCATGTCCATTCGTCGTACAATAGAGAATAATGAGGAGGCCGGTATCAGACCAAGCAAAACCTACCAATCATTTGTTGCGGCTGCCGGGGGTCACCGCGAGTTAAGTTTTATCAAAAAGGATGTGCGGAATTACATTACCAGGGAAGTGCGGAATGTTTTCGAACAAGAAGATACAAAGGAATTCGGGAAATATTTGTTAAGAATGAAAGAGAAGAATCAGAATTTCTTCTTTGAGCTCGAACTTGAGGAGGATCAATCGATTAAGCTGGCTTTTTGGGCCGATGCAAGAAGTAGAGCTGCCTTTGAGTATTTCGGAGATGTTATTTCATTTGACACCACCTACAATACAATCAGGTAACAAACTGCCCCTGTTTATGATGCTAAATTAATGTATTTTTATTAATCCGCAGCAGAGGTGTATATTGGCTATTTTTTTTTTGTGTATGCGAAGCATTTTGTTGGGTGTACCTAATGATTTTGCATTCTGCACTATGGTAATTTGTTTCATGTATAATTTAGTTTGTGGTTCTTTTGTCGGGGTGAATCACCACGGTCAGTCAACACTTCTCGGATGCTCTTTGATGAAAAACGAAGAAATTGAATCATTCAAATGGTTATTTCAATGTTGGCTTCGTTGCATGGGAGGAAACGCTCCGAAAGGGTTTCTCACCGATCAATGCGCATCAATGAAAAGGGCTTTAGAGGCCTGTATGCCAACAACAATTCACCGTTGGTGTATTTAGCACATCATGAAGAAGATTCCAAGCAAATTAAATGGGTACAAGGGACATGCAGATATCGAACAAGAAATGAGCCAAGTTGTTTGGAACTCTCATAGCAAAGACTCATTCGATAGGAATTGGAATGATTTTCTGCTGAATTTTGGTCTTGCGGACAACAAGTGGCTTTCAGGTAATGTTTGTTTAAAATCTGCAGCAGAGGTGTAAATTGCATGTTTTCCGGGTGTATTTATAGTCTGTGTTTGGGTGTATTCTGCAGATCTATATGAAGACCGTCATATATGGGTTCCTATCTATCTGGATCACCACTTCTAGGCAGGGATGAGAAGCACACAAAGGAGCGAGAGCATGCATTCATTTTTTAACAAGTATATCACCCGGAACAGCTTGCTTATTCAGTTCGTCAAACAATACGATAATTGTCTCGGAAGCCGAGAGCAAGCAGAGAGAGAATCAGATGCTGCAGATTTTCACACGGTCATACCGTGTGCAACCAAATCCTCCATTGAAGCTCAGTTTCAAGATGTGTACACTCATCAAAAGTTTAGGGAAGTCCAAGTGCAATTCAGAGGAAAGGCAAATTGCATCACCAGATTAACGAATTCCGCTCTAGGCTATTCAGTATACGAAGTCGGAGAACAAGTTTTCAGCTCAATATTCAACAAGTTTGTGGTTACTTACGACTCAGTCGCAGCCGAGGTAAAATGCCAATGCTTATTATTCGAGTCGAGAGGGATACTGTGTCGTCACGCACTAAGCGTGTTAAGCTTTGAACGAGTAAGCCAAGTGTCACCGAGATATATACTGGAACGATGGAGCAAGAAGGTAAAGAGGCGACACACACACATCAAGAGCAGCCACGACGAGCCACTTTTGGAGCCAAGAAGCAAGAGGTTTGATCAATTGGTTTTTCGTTCGCAAAATATTTGCGAATTTGCATCCGAATCAGAGGAGCTGACTGCAATTCTGCACCGTGCGTACGATAACGTCATGGCTGAGATGGAATCATTAAAAGCCAAAAGGAAGGGGTCATCTTCTTTATCCCACGAAGACGCCAACTTGGAATCCGTTAACGAGCTTCAAAGCCCGCCAAGGATTTGAACAAGAGGACGTCCAAAAAATAAGCTAGGTTCAAAGTTGGACAAACAGATTGCAAATGCCACAAAGAAGAAGAAAACGAAAGTTTTAAGCGAGGTAAAAGTAATGTTTTTCAAATTTGTGGTGATTGAGTTTATTTTTCTCCTTAATAGTTTAGCTAATATGTGAGTTTCTTATATTCAGATAAACTTGTTTGATGTTGCATCAGTGGTGCATTCAAATTCCAGTTAATATCAAGGACATGTTATGAATTATCAGTTCAGAGTACCAGCAGCAGGGGATAACTCTTTTGCTGTATAGTTACAGAATATGGGTGTAAAAGCACTGTTCTTTTGGGTGTAAAAAATCCCAGGGTATGGGTGTATATTTGATTTGATATTTTTCTTCATATTATAGTACCTGTAATTCATACATTTTGAATACAGCACAGACAGTTTAACAGCACAGACAGTTTATATTAAGCAATCTTGGGTGTATATTAAACTTCCGTTGGGTGTAAAAGTTTATAATTTGTGTTTTAGATCCGCCTTGATATTTTCCTTCATATTTTATCACCTGTAATACAGAGCTTTTGAATACAGCACAGACAGTTTAACTATGGAAAAAAATTTCATTGAATAGAACTTGTTTATAAATGGTAAATTTTTACAGCATTTGTTCAATTTACAACCTAGCTAGCAGTTAGATTACTCAGTTTCTACATCAGTAGACTTAATCTGACAAAACGGACTCAATAATACTGACGATGGCTTCGACAGTCTTATTGCATTACTCGCTCTAATTGCTTGATCTCTCTCTTTATTCAATTTACTTAATAGTATCCGCGAGGCATATTCCACTCTGTAATGGTCCACCTCCTCCTACAATTAAAAAGTATATTCTGTTTAACAACAATATTAATTCAGTAAGGTAATGCAGAGTTATATAGTTTTAAAGACAGTTACCTGTGGCCAATTATCCCATTCATACTTCCCCCTTTTAATGTTTTGCGGCTCAATTAACTCAAGCCACTTCATAACGTAGATAGCGCAATCATAGCTGAAAACGAAGAAAATAAATTACAAATCTCATTTAGAAAAGTTTAATGTTCAGAGTCAGAAATTTATACCTTGATTTTTGGCCTGAGATTTTAATGTATGTTGGATTAATTTCCAACTCCTTCTCCTTTTTTTTCAGAGGTTCTCCACCGGCATATGCTCTCATTCTTGAAATTACATATCCCTTAAACAACAAAACAAATCAGTAATACACCCGAATGAATACACCCAAAGGAGAACATACTTACACCCAAAGCAAAACATACATACACCTTATATTGAATTGAAATACACCTATCTATTAAAGTAAAGAACACAGAGCTAACTTACAGTGAATTCATTAAGCTGCTTTCTCTCCTCGGTTGGAGCTTTCTTGTGTAGCAGGTCAAGTATATAATATCTCCGTTTTTTTGTATCAATCACCCATAATCACCAATGGCCCGAGTAGCAAACAGGTGCAAAAATCTAAAGGATTGCCACATTTCAACAGTGTGTTATTTTATTTGGCATATAAGTAAAGAACGGTACTAACAAATTTAGCAAATGAAAACTTACATATGGATGCGAAGTTAATTTTTTTGCATCCATGAAGGGAATAAAACTCGGGTAGTCTTTCACGCTGAATTCTTTCTTGGTTTTAGGTGATATGAATTCCCCGTTTGGGTGCTTCGAAATGGCCATGCTCTGCAACAATTGTGAAACAACAAATGAAATACTGAAAATACACCCAAGTGAATACCTTAAACACACCCAATTGAACGTAAAAAATACACCCAAATGAATACAAAAACAGACCCGTTGATCAGAGAATATACACCCTAAGGAATACAGAAAATACAGCCAAAATTCGTAGAAATAACACTTACCACAATATCAGGGGGGAGACAGTATATTTGTTCTTGAAACCTTTTATCATCTTTCTGGTTGAGGATGAGGCACATGGCAGATACAATCTAGAAATATATGCCGAAATCAATTTTCATTAATAAACATTGCAGTTAACTTTGTTGTTAAAACATTAATGTTATTCTAATATTACCTCAGATTCTATATAACTTTCTGCCTGGAGCGATGCAAGGTGCATTCTATTCAAAATGTAATTGTCTTGGGCAATCAGAGTACACAGGTTGTCAAACTCGTTAGTACTGTCATCTGCGTATGTCTTCACTCGCGTCGCCCAGATGTAGCACTTCTCTTTCATATCATCCGTAATCTGATTTATTCCCGCAGGAGTTTCAAACTTCCCAGAACTTTCTCCGCCAGTCTCCTTTTGAATTTGTGGACTTTTACTTTCTTCTTTCGCCGCACTGCTTGCTATTTTTTGTACCAAATCCTCTAATTGTTCTAGCAAAATTGCAGTTTCTGGAGTTTTTCCCCTGTCTACCTCCTGCGTTGACGGTCCCTCCTGCGTTGTTGTTTCTTCTTGGCTCGAATCAGTGAAGCCAAGGTTGAATGATGGCATCAGATCTATTTTAGGAACGTACGATGCTGTCCGTGCCATCATCAACAGCGCAGCAGCGTCTCTGGGGCTGGATAACTGTGTGATCATGTATAACGTATTATAAGAGTAAGAATATACGGATGATAAGTAAAGATTGATTTTAGTCCGATGAACTTACCTTTTAGATGGAGCTGGCGGAAGCGTGGGTGTGCTTTCTTCAAGTTTTTTGCCGGGGGGGGGGGTTCAGGAGTGCTGCACGGCACAGAAAATTAATCATGACATAAAAAAAACTATACAGGAACAATATACACCCAAACTGTAACCCAATATACACCCGTACATTGATTTTACTCTGATGAACTTACCTTTTAGATGGAGCTGGGGGAAGTGTGGCTGTGCTTTCTTCAAGTTGTTGGGGGGGTCCAGGAGTGCTGCACGGAACATCAAATTAATCATGACGAAAAAAAACTATTCAGCAACAATATACACCCAAACTGTAACCCAATACACACTCAAACTGTAACCCAATATACACCCACACTCAAAACAAATATACACCCAATACTATTTCTTACGTTTTTGTAGTTCCTTCAATTTGTAGCAGAGTGGTTGGTTCAAAATCTGTCTCAGGTGTTTCTTCAAATTCTGGCACAGTGGTTGTTTGGGATACCGGCACGAAAACTTGAATTGGAACTCTAAACAAGTAGAAAAACGAAAGGTTAACAATGCCTTTGAAAATAATGAGGTTATAAGGTGCAAGATATTCTTGAAAAACTCACATTTCAAGCGCGTCCGACGGTGTCTCTTCCCTCACAACCATTATATTCGAATCAGCCGGCTCACTCGCTGACTCTTGAACCAGACTCAACCTAAAATACACCCAAAGAAAGTCAAAAAATACACCCGAACAATTCAAAAGGAAGACAGGCTTTATTTTTTGAGAACTTACATACTTGCAGTTTTTGCTTTTTTTTTTCCTGCCTTTTTTTTCTCGAATAAAATAATAAAGGGCTTTTTTTCTAAAAAAAATATATACAAAATTAGAAGCAGAAGGTAATAAAAGAAGAAAAGTAACGGTTCTTTGAAAGAGAAATTACGTGGTCTCTTCAGGCTTGTTTACACTACTTTGTTCTGTGTGTCTTTGAGAGGAAGGATCATCACTTCCCAAGTTCACATCCGGTATTCTAAACATATTTCATGTTATTTTAGACAAAATATGATACACATAAATCATGATAAAAAGATTTTATTAAATAAAGCATCTTACGTTTCAAAAGAGACATAGCGACCTTCTGTCGATCGCATGTCAGGTTCCTTCTCCCTGCGAAACAAAAAACAATTATTAGCAAAGAAAACACACTAAAATCTGAAATATACACCCCCATCAAGACATACCTCTGTCCACCAGAATTTTTAACGTTTTCCCTTAAAAATTCATCTAGATCTTCACTTGATATTTCATATCTCTCAAAAAAACTGCAAGTATGTAAGTTCTCAAAAACAATTATAATGATGTTAACTAAAATAATTATGATGATTATGGTAATATAGCTTACGTATTACTGTACCCATCATAGGATTGATCTTTTTCAGGAGATGAATGCTCAGCAACAACCCTTTTCTTTTTGGATCGTGTTCTGGGTGGAAAAAACAAGTATGAATCAGAAATAAAAAATTAGTTTTATCACAGAATATTATCCAAAGAAGTGCTTACTTTTTTGGTGTTCTTTGTGTCTTTATCTTTTTTCTTTGCTTCTTCACCGGTGATGATTCTTCGCTTCTATAAGTTAATAAGAGACACTTTAGTTAATACACGAAATCTTGAAAATTAAGCCAAAAGAAAGGATTAATAATTTCAGAACATTACTCATCAGTTGATTCGGATTCTGAATAAGATTCTGAATCCTCTTGACTTTTCTTCCTTTTTTTGGAGTCCATTCTGGAAGGCAAACAATCATTATTTAGAACATGCTAAAGATATAAAATACACCCAGATGAATGCACAAGATACAACCAATTGAATGGACAATATACACCCAACACAACAAACGAAATACACCCAGCTTAATAAACAACATACACCCAATTTGATAAACAAAATACACCCAAATGTTTTCACAAAATACACCCAACTCGACAAAGAAATTACACCCAAGTATGGTACTTACTTTTTCTCCTTTTTGCTGGGGTGTTTTCTTGGTGAATCCTCTGAGTCTTCTTGAGTCTCAGACTCAGAGGTAGAACTGTCACTGTCAGTAGTTGTTTCTGTCTCCGAAGACGATGTTGAACTCGCCTTCCTTTTTTTATTTTTTGATTTCTTGTTTTTTTTCTTTTTTTCTATTTTTTTCATTTTTTCTCTTATTTCCGCCATCTTTACAATCCCCTGAAACATTAGATATTTTAGTTAGCACCATTCAGGTAAATAAAATACACCCAACATATTATGTTCACTTACCAAAATTTCCTCTGTTTCTGCACTCATTCTTTCCACCAACTGCTCCTTACTCCAGTTGGCAATCCAGGATTTTGGCGGTCTTTCAGCCCTCTTCTTGCCTTTGTTTTTTGAAAGATGAAAGTAAATTATCATCAGGGCAAAGAGGCAGCCATCAATTGCTTTCTTCTTTTTCTCCTTGTAGTCGGTGATGCCCTTGATGATAAAGGTCAAAACATGCCCCCCCTCCCCCAGTTTCGCTCCGTTATGTTGTCCATCTCAAAAATTGGGGCCAGGTGCACAGGCGAGATTTTGTTTATCGTCGTTGGCAAAAGGAATGCCATCTGTATATAGAGGATAAAAATCCTCTTGAACATTAGTTGTTCCTCTTCGTTACCAACGCCAATATCCATCATCTCATCTGTAAGACTTTTGAGGGTCTTACCCTGGAATCTTTTAAAAATTACTTTGTCATCCTCAGAAAGTTTCTTATAATCCACTTTCTGAGGAAACAGATTTCCTACAAAAAGAAAAACAACAAAGTATCAAAGTCGGTTCAAATACGCCCAAGCATCAACTTAAATACACCCAAGCATCAGTTAATATACACCTATAATTTTTAGCTAGTTACCTGTTGCATTGATGCCAAGTGCATGACCTATCATTCTTGGTGTTATTTTAAAAGAACCATATCCTGTTTCCAGTCTGTTCTCCCCAAGTTTAAAGTTGTTTGCCAGTTCCCTTAACAGTTGGTGATGCACCCTTAGTGGTGGGATGTGCATCAACCCACCGAATCCTAGATCCCTCACAATCGCCTTCTTTTCCTCACTCATGTTTCTGAATTTATCACTTAGGAGATGTGTGGCACACTTAAGGTGTTTTGTTTGCTGTAAGACAAAAATAAAATTATAGTCAGATATATATCTATTATATAAAACTGATTTCATGTAAGACATATATTTGTTCTTACATTTCTTCCAGGTTGGTTTTTCGCTGCCATTTTCTCTGAAATGAAAAATGCACCCAAACATATCAGTAAGATACACCCATATATATGAGTCAGATACACCCATTCATAACAGTAAGATACACCCATAGATATGATTCAGATACACCCAAAGATATCAGTAAGATACACCCATAGATATGATTCAGATACATCCATATATATCAGTCAGGTATCACTCAAACATGCTTCAATATCAAGCAACATTACAAGGTTAAGCAATATACACCCACCAATCTACGGAATATACCCCCAAAAATCAGTTACCAGAAGATCTAGAACAAGAAGAACAGTAACACCTACAAGAACGAAGAAGAACAGTGTAACAAAGAAGCAAGAAGAACAGTAAAACGTACAACCACGTAGAAGAACAGTAAAACCTAGTTCGTAATCTGGAAAATATACAGGAATCGTAATGTAACGTACCTTGAGTATTGTAGCTTTGTTTTCTCTGGAGATTCTTGATCGAGAGTTTGATGGTTTGTTGATGGAGGTTTCGAAGGTTAGCAACGAGTTGTATATCTTGATTTTCGAATTTTGCTCGAAAATGTAAGGGTTGCGTTTTCTTTGAATTGCTTTGAGAAGTGGAAGAAGTGGAAGAGTCTGCCATTAAGGGGTGGTTCATTCGAAGCGAACGTAACCGTTTGAGTGGGAGCGCGTGAATGTTACGCTCCATTCAATCCTCTTCATGCGCGTGTGTTTTTTATGGGCTGGGCCAACTTGTAAAACTTGTAACCCGTTTTTGCTTGTATGTGTAGCAGGCCCGTAAATATAATAAGCATTCATATATATTACAAATGTAATAATAATATTATTAATCATAATAAATTTTATATTACAAATATTCAAATTTTATACTATTTAAACTACTTATATAAATCTCTTATCACTATTCTTTCAAATGACATCAAATTTAGCACAAAAAATTTATTCCCAAACTACACAACATATCAAACTTACTTAATGTAGCATCATTCTTTGGACAATATCACCAAATAAAAAGACAATTAGTTTATCAAAATTCGCGTGGTTTATCTATGAGAAACATTAACACCCACAAATAAAGAAGAGCTTCTTTGCTTAGAAATGATTATATTAAATGAAAAGGTACAAAACAAACATATTTATTATATTTTTAAATTGAATTTATGAAAAAATACTTTAATTATTTTTACTTTTTATACTTTTTATATTATTGTATAATACTTTATATATAATTGTTACGTGGGTAACCTGAGGTAGGTGGATTGGACTTGAAAGATTGGCCCAAGCGTCAAGAGGAGGTGGTCTCCGACTTGGTTTACGTCCGAGAGCCACCGTCCGACTTGTGTATGTGAAAGAATGGGGGGTGGTACCTGCAAAGACACTCCAATGCCTAAGTTAGCAAAGGGGTAAGCAGGTTTAGAGAGAATTGGAACTTAGTAATACTTGAAGGGTGTCAGTGTATTTATAGTGGTGATCCAATAACTGCCGTTGGAGTAGTTCCACCTTTGAAGGTAGGGTTGTTGGGATATGGCTTCTGGAAGTGGGTTGAGATATTTTAGGAGCAGCTACTTATTTGAATAAGTGTCGTCTGCTAGCTATCCATCGTACCCGACTTCTTTGGGAAGGAGTCTGTGTTGAATCCTACCTCTTCTGAGAAGGTCGGGAAAGTAGCGAAGGCCAATCTTTGGATTAGATCTTTTGGTTTATTTGGATCTGGGCCATAGAGTTGGGTCAGGGTATAAACAATAATTGTATTTTAATATCGTTAAAATTATACTTCTTTTAATATGTTATTCATTATTCTTTTTTAACTAATTATGAACTATGATTTACTAATAATACAGGGAAGGAAAAGTCTACAACAACAACAACAACAACAAAGCCTTGTCCCACTAAGTGGGGTCGGCTACATGAATCAAACGACCGCCATTGTGCTCTGTCATGTATCATGTCTACAGAGAGACCATTTACATGTAGATCTCGTTTGACCACCTCATGGATAGTCTTCTTAGGTCTTCCTCTGCCTTTCGCCCTTTGTCCATCTTCCATCTCATCCACCCTCCTGACTGGATGTTCTATCGGTCTTCTTCTCACATGTCCAAACCACCTGAGACGCGATTCAACCATCTTTTCCACAATGGGTGCTACTCCAACTCTCTCCCTTATATCTTCATTCCTTATTTTATCCAATCGCGTATGACCACTCATCCATCTCAACATCTTCATCTCTGCCACACTCAGCTTATGTTCGTGCTCCTCTTTAGCCGCCCAACATTCCGTACCATACAGCATAGCCGGTCTTATAGCGGTGCGATAGAATTTACCTTTAAGTTTTAAAGGCACTTTTTTGTCACATATAAAACTAGATGCACTCCACCATTTTGACCAACCTGCTTGGATCCTATGATTTACATCCTATTCAATCTCTCCATTATCCTGTATGATGCACCCAAGATACTTAAAACTTTTAACTTTTCGTAGGATGTTTTCTCCAATCTTCACCTCTATATTGGGGTTTTCCCTTCTCAGACTGAACTTGCATTCCATATATTCCGTCTTGCTACGGCTTATGCGCAGACCATACACTTCTAGAGCTTCTCTCCATAACTCCAACTTCTTATTTAGGTCTTCCCTTGACTCTCCCATAAGGACGATATCATCGGCAAAAAGCATGCACCATGGCACAGGCTCTTGGATGTGCTCTGTGAGTACTTCCAAGACTAATGTGAAAAGGTATGGACTTAAGGATGATCCCTGGTGTAATCCTATACCAATAGGGAATTCCTCTGTCACACCACCTTGAGTCTTCACACTAGTTGTGGCCCCATCATACCTGTCTTTAATTGCCCGAATATATGCGATCCTTACTCTCCGCTTTTCTAAAACCTTCCATAAGACCTCCCTTGGTACCCTATCATACGCTTTTTCCAAATCAATAAACACCATATGTAGATCCCTTTTATTACTACGATACCTCTCCATCATCCTTCTTAATAGGTATATTGCTTCAGTGGTAGATCTGTCTGGCATAAATTCAAATTGGTTCTCTGTTACTTGTGTCTCTTTTCTCAACCTCCGTTCTATCACCCTTTCCCATAACTTCATAGTATGACTCATAAGCTTAATCCCTCTATAGTTTCCGCAACTTTGTATATCCCCCTTATTCTTGTAGATAGGTACCAAGGTGCTCTTTCTCCACTCATCAGGCATCTTCTTTGACCTTAAAATCTCATTAAAAAGCATGGTTAACCAGTTGATGCCTTTTTCTCCAAGACCCTTCCAAACCTCAATCGGAATATTATCAGGTCTTACTGCCCTACTATTTTTCATCTGCTTTAGAGCCTCTTTTACCTCGAAGTCTCGAATCTTTCGATAGTAGTCAAAGTTTTTATCTTCTTCCCTTGTGCATAATCGACCAAGGCTCAGAAGAGTCTTATGTCCCTCATTAAATAACTCGTAGAAGTAGCTCTTCCACCTTTCATTAATCTTCTCCTCTTGAGCCAATACCTCTCCATCCTTATCCATTATGCACTTAACCTGATCCAAATATCTCGTTCTTCTTTCCCGACTCTTTGCGATTCTATATATACCTTTTTTATAGTATAGACTTTTCCATACTATAAAAAATTATACAAATGATTTTTATAGGCCAATTAAAGATATAATGAAAGCAAATTTTTTAGTCACAATTATTGTGAAAGAAATTAAAGATCCAATTTTGAACATTTTTACTATTTTGAATTTGTATCACTTGAGACATTGTCTGACAGAGTGGGTCAAAGAAAAATACTAACAGGTAATTTTATTTTAGGAAAAGTCTAGGGGGCCAGCAACTTTTGCGTTTTTTGGCCAGCACTTAACCATCAAAACAAAAGTGAGTGATCTCCCACCATTAGATGTAATCTCACACTATTAAAAACACTATTGATAACTAATTGATGGTTACAAAACATCAAAATTGCTGGTCCCTAGCATTCCTCTTTATTTTATACTATTTCAATTATTCTTATTAAAAATAACTTATTCAAAAAAAATATACACCATTTTTGTTCTTTTTTTAATGTAGATGTCATTGAAAAACTACATCAAGAGACTAAGAAGAAAAAAAATCCTACAAATTCAAGACACATATTCGGAAGAAAAATATACATGCAAAGATGGAACAAACAACATAATAGAAAGTGCATACAACTCAACAATTCATAAAGAACATGCATTCACAAGAACTTCGACAGAAAGACAAAAGCAACAATTCTAACAATAACCAATAAAAAAAAAGGAGAACGAGCATCACGTAAGAAGACTAAATCCATCAACTAAAATAAATGCAAAAATTAAACTACCAAATAAAAATGTCACTTTGTACAACTCCAACATTTAAATATTTTGTACTATAAATTATTTTAAACAAAACACTTTTTAAATTTAACTTTAATTTATACATATTTAATTTAATTCTACAAAACATAACCATTTTTAATATTTATTATATACTATCATTAATTTACCGTCTACCTATTGTGCGGTCTCATTCTAGTTAGGTTAATTTAAGAATATGTAAATTACTCGCACTAGCTCATTTAATTTTATATCCGTGATGTTTCATGGTTGCAGTGACTACTACTTTGATCAAGTATACACGCGCATAATAGAACTAGCCAAGTAACTTCACATTAGCATGGATAATAATTGTATATATGGATAATAATTGTATATATGATACGATATGGAATAAAATGCATGATATAGGGATTGAGGCAGAAATGGTCCTCATTGGTAGGCAAATATTAAATCATATGTATATATATATATATATATATATATATATATATATATATATATATATATATATTAAAGAGCAAGTAAGCTATATCACATGAAGACATCATGCAACACAACAAAATTTCATGCATTTTGAATATAAACTTGTCTTTCCTTATTCTTTTGTCATCCCTTTGCTAATAAAGATCCAACTTAAAGAATAGGTAGTAAGAAAACTAACATAATAGACACAATAAACGCCTTTATATAAGTCAAATAGTCAACATAAATAATCTCGGTCATGATAGTTCTTGACCTAATAAGTCATAGCCTAATACTTGAGATAAGAATAA
Source organism: Arachis hypogaea (assembly GCF_003086295.3). Classification (NCBI taxonomy): domain Eukaryota; kingdom Viridiplantae; phylum Streptophyta; class Magnoliopsida; order Fabales; family Fabaceae; genus Arachis; species Arachis hypogaea. The sequence continues at coordinate 151,260,427 of NC_092054.1, read as the reverse complement.
TATGGATATGAGAAGTCTAATGTAGTTTAAATAACTACATTATATACGAAAATATGTTGGACTGTTAGATATACATATATTAATAAAAATGAAATAATTCCACAAAAACTTCCAAACTTTCAATATTAAGTTACTCACAAGTGTTTGGAAACACGATGAGTCGTGATCCGCTATAAGTTCTTTATCAAAGGGACAGTTAAAATGTTTAGCTTTTCTAAGAATTGAAGGTTATACAATTATACTGTTGTTGGCTTGAATACATAATGGGTGGCTATGTCCTGAAATTGCTTGTTTTGTTGGTATTGCTATGGCATTTAGGATCCAACCATGCAGCAACAGAGGGTGGAGAAAAGAAGTGCAAAGAGAGGGAGAGACTTGCTCTGCTCAAGTTCAAACAAGGCCTCCATGATAAGTATGGCATTTTGTCTTCATGGAAGGACGAGAATGATTGCTGCAAATGGAAGGGGATTCGATGCAACCATGAAACTGGGTACGTTGAGAGGCTTGATCTTCACTGCTCTGAACCACAATACTACTTGAGCGGTGAAATCAGCCCTTCCTTGACTGACCTCCAACACTTGTCGTATCTAGACCTCACTTGCTTATCAAATAACGCCACTACTCACATCCCATCATTCTTGGGTTCTTTCCCAAATCTATGCTATCTTAATCTCTCTTCTGCTGCTTTCTCCGATTATGTTCCTGGAGAACCTTATTTTGAGGGAGAGATCCCATCACAGCTGGGAAATCTCTCGCAACTGCAGTATCTTGATCTTAGCTTCAATCTTCTTGATGGAGTAATCCCTTCTCAACTTGGAAGTCTCTTACAGCTGCAGCATCTTGATCTTGGTAACAATCAACTTGGAGGAGTGATCCCCTACCAACTTGGGAATCTTTCTCAACTGCAGCATCTTGATCTTAGTCTCAACCAACTTAGAGGAGTGATCCCCTACCAACTTGGGAATCTTTCTCAACTGCAGCATCTTGATCTTAGTGGCAACCAACTTAGAGGAATGATCCCCTACCAACTTGGGAATCTTTTCCAACTGCAGCATCTTGATATAAGTGTCAACCAACTTGGAGGAGTGATCCCCTACCAACTTGGGAAACTTTCCCAACTGCAGTATCTTGATCTTAGTTGGAACCAACTTGAAGGAGTGATCCCCTACCAACTGCGGCGTCTTGATCATCACCACAATCAGAACCTCACATTTTATGGTAAAAATCATGGCGGTATTCAGTGGCTGTTAAATCTCTCCTCTCTAACAAGCCTTGATTTGAGTGGAGTCCTTAATCTAAATGATTATTCTCTCCACGTACTCCAGTTCCTTGCAAAGCTTCCAAGCCTAAAAGAACTGGGGCTAAGCGGGTGTGGTCTTTCTGATTCTAATATTCTTCCATTGTCTAATTCCAGTTTGAATTTCTCTACTTCCCTTGCTATACTTGATTTGTCTCAGAATTATTTGACATCACAAACTATATTTCATTGGGTGTTTAACTTCACCTCTAATCTCCAAGTGCTTGACCTTTCCTACAACTTCTTAAGAGGCACCATTCCTGATGATTTTGGCAACATAATGCATTCACTTGAATATGCTGACCTCTCAAACAACAATCTAGAAGGCCCTGTTCCAAAATCCTTAGGGAATATATGCACCTTGCAATCATTTTCTGCTTCCAGCAATCACTTGACTGGGGATCTTTCGAGTTTTATTCACAACTCTTCAAGATGCACCAGTAGCTCGTTACAAAAAGTGGATTTATCGAGAAATAAAATTCATGGCATGCTGCCTGACATTTTAAACATCTCGTCTTTGAAAGAGTTATGGCTTTCAGATAATGAATTGCATGGAGAAATACCTACAAGCCTGGGATTGCTTACTGAGTTGGAGAGTGTGCTTCTTAATGGAAATTCTCTTGAAGGTGTCATCACTGAATCTCATTTCACTAACCTCTCCAAATTGAAAGCCTTTGACATAGCAGGTAGCTCGTTGACTATCAAGATTAGTGCCCGCTGGGTTCCACCTTTCCAAATACAAAAGTTGAGGATACCAGGTTGCATGGTAGATTCTAATTTTCCACATTGGCTCAAGAATCAAAATGAATTCAAGTGTCTTGATATTGCAAATCTCAGGAGTCTGGATTCTGTGCCGAACTGGTTGTGGGGAAAATTGCTGACCATGAATATTTTCAATATTTCAGGCAACAATCTAACTGGTACAATTCCAAATCTCCCAATTGAGTTATCTTACCCACAAATAGATTTGACTTCAAATCAATTTGAGGGTTCCATTCCACGGTTTTTGTTGCCAGCAAGTACCTTGTTTCTATCCAACAATAGATTTTCAAATATAGCATCATTTGTTTGCGGCAATAACACAGCCATGCATTTGGGGATTTTGGATTTATCAAACAATCAATTGAAGGGTGAGTTGCCTGATTGTTGGAATAATTTAAACTCACTAGAAGTTCTTGACCTGAGCAATAACAAACTTGAAGGAAAGATTCCTTTCTCATTGGGTGTCTTAACAAAGTTGGAGGCTTTGATTTTAAGAAACAATAATTTCACTGGAAAATTACCTTCTTCCTTGAAGAATTGCTCACAGTTGGCCTGGTTGGACCTGGGACAAAATGAGTTTTATGGTCCAATTCCATTATGGATAGGAGAAAGCTTAAAACAGTTAGTAATCCTAAGCTTAAGATTCAACTACTTCAATGGAAGTCTACCTTCAAGTCTGTGTTTGTTAACAAAGCTTCAAGTTTTGGATCTCTCGCAAAATAGATTATCAAGAGGGATTCCAACATGCATAAAGAATTTTACTGCAATGACTCAAGATGCTAGAAGCTCAACTGAACCAATGGAACATCAGTATGCATACAAAGTTGGAGGAGCTTTCTATTTGGTTGGAGAATATAATTTGTACCTGTTTTTAACATGGAAAAGCGCATATCGTTCCATAAAAAATGCAGATATGCTTCTAACAGGCATTGACCTCTCAAGTAATTATCTCACAGGCCAAATGCCAAAGGAAATTGAGTTGTTATTTGGATTGGTTTTATTGAACTTATCAAGGAACAGTCTCAATGGGGAAATCATCTCTAACATTGGAAACTTACAATCACTAGAGTTTCTTGATTTGTCAAGAAATCATTTGTCAGGCAGAATTCCTTCAAGTCTCTCCAAAATTGATCGTCTTACTATGTTAGACTTGTCAAACAATGATCTTGATGGCAAAATTCCAATTGGAACGCAACTGCAGAGTTTTGATCCTGCAGCTTATGAAGAAAATCCCAATCTGTGTGGAGAACCTCTTAACAAGAAATGTCAAGAAGAAACCGCAGAAGATGAGAGGCCAGAAGCACAAGTGAGTGATGAGAATTCAATATTCTTGGAGGCATTATACATGAGCATGGGGATAGGGTTCTTCACAGGCTTCTGTGGCTTCATAGTTTCAGTATTATTCATCTCCTCTTGCAGAGAACCCTACTCCAGGTTCTTGAATAGTTTGGTCACCAGAATCTATGGCTAGAGGATGAACAGGTAGATTTCTTCCTTGTATTGAAAGTGGACTTATTCTCAAACACTGGTTTCATGTACTGAAATTTGAAATTTCTTGCAGGATCTCCTACTTTTGCATCTTCTACTGTTATCAATAAACCCAATGGAATCATTTGGTTCTCAGCATGCTGTTGTTGAACCTTTTTCTTACTAGTGGTATGAATGCATCTTTTGCTGTAATAAAATTGTTAATGTTAAAAATTTATCAATGTATTTTGAGTATTATATGTTGTATTTTTTTTTTCAAGTTCTCAGATGATCAGATTTAGTAGTTCTGTTCTGTTCTGCTCTATTCTATTATTCTGTGTCAAGAATTGTCTAAAGGGTGTGGGACTGATTGATTCGAAACATTTGGGGCTTGGGCCTAATGGGCTTGGGCTCAACTTCAAAGCCCAGTATATTGCGGACAACTCTAAAGGGTTATGAAGTACTGAAACTAATTTAACTTGCTGTCAAATAATTAACTACTAATTAAGTAGGTCAATTTAGGAATATGTAATATATTGATGATGTTTGTGACTACTACTTTGATCAAGTATACACGCGCATAATAATAGAATTAGTCAAGTAACCTTCACATTAGCATGTATATATATGATATGACATGGAATAAAATGCACCATAGAGATTGAGGTAGAAATGGTCCTCATTGGTAGACAAATTAAATCATTCATATATATAAAGTAAAGAGCAATAAGCCATATCATATAAAGACATCAAGCAACACAACAAAACTTCATGCATCTTGAATATAAATTTGTCTTTCCTTGTTCTTTGTGTTATCTGTTGCTAATAAAGATCCAAATCAAACAATAGGGAGTAAGAAAACTAACATAATATACACAATAAACGCCTTTATATAATAAGTCAAATATTCAATATAAATAATGACAAGAAAGTTCTTGGCCTAAAAAGTAATAATTAACCTAATACTTGAGATAAACAACAATAGCTAGGGATATGAGAAGTCTCCTATAGTCTAAATAACCACATTATATAAGGGAATATGTTGGACTGTTACATATACATATATTAATAAAAAAAATAATAATAATTCCACAAAAAAATTTTCAAACTTTCAATGTTATGTTCCTAGCAAAGGAATTACAAAAGATTAATGAATTGATCAGTTAATTTTCCAAAATGTTAACACTAATGAAAGCAAATTAAATCATTTGAGAGTAATATTGTAACACTTAAAATTCCAAGATGCAAGAGTCATTATTACTAAGTGAAAAAACAATAATGTGTGTTAGCTAACATATGACTTATTTGTAATTGAAGAAGCATAAACTTCTCATATTGGCACCGCCATGCAACCCTAATTTCATGTCCAATTGTTCTTCACCAAATCAAATAGCTCCCCAGATTTCAATGGGAGTTTCTGATAGTGGTGTGGAAATTGAGCAAGAAGCCCGGTTTGTTTAACCAAACCCATTTCAGAGTTGACATTTGTCTCCTAACACCAAAACTTTAATATTATTTAACCACCTTTGACTTCCTTGCATTAACGATTGAAAACATGGCTAGTTCTATATATTATATATATCCATTATTACTAATATTCTTAACTATTGTTCATTTCATATTAGATATTAAAAATACGATGTAATTTTTTGTTAGAATCTTTGTCCTCCCTTAATGAAGGATAAGAAACGTTCTATGTTTTGAAATAATCTTAACAACAATTATGGAATCAAATCTTCGGACAAGCAATAGTATTTCTCATCGCAAGATTAATTTTGTTGTTAAAAAAATTAAATATATAAAAATATATATTTTTTATTAATAATTAATTTTAATAACTATTTTAGTATTTATTTTGGTGTTAAAAAAAGAAGGTACCATTATTTCTCATATAACTAGTTCTTCTCAATCATGTGCATTTGTCCATGAAATTGACCATTGTAATTGACGGGTTTCACATGGCTTCAAAGCTAGGTTTAAATTCAATTAATATATACGAGATTTATGACATGAAAAATCTCACCCACCGAACACGATTATCATTTAATTTTGAGGACCTAGTATATGTATGTAATGTATTTCCATTGTCTTCTACGTCGAGGAAACGTGGACAACACAGGAACCTGCCGGTGTAATCTACTTACAAATTGAGATTCATTACTCAATTTTAATGGGTCATATGTTTTGTTTTGTAATATCCTATTCTACCAAATTAATTAAACTATCATTAATTAAACCCATCATTATATAGAATCTCAACCCCCAACTTGCATTAAAGTGCATAAGATATATAATACCGTATCGAATTCTTTAACCAAGATTCAACTCTTCGAAATGTCAACGTTTAGAAGGTTAACAGGAGAAAGTTGTGTAAATGACATCGGATTAAGAAGAGAGTGGCATAATAAGTCATTACTTGAATACTTGTTATTAATTTATCCCTCTATATATAGAAAAATGTATTTTTCTTTGCTATCTTGTCTGATAAAAGTCTTTACATACACGTCTCACGTTTTTTTTTTTCTCAAAAGGAAAGCATTTCAATAACTAAATAATTCATTTTTATTATTATTTCATACACTATTAGTGAAAAAAATAATTATTTTTGTTGTTATAATGTCATATAATTAATGAAAAAAATCATTATTTTTGTTGTTATAATGTCATATAATTAATGTGAAAAATAATTATTTTTATTGATATAATATTATATAATTAAAAGTATATATAAAATTATTTTAAATTGATAATACATCAAAATTAAATTTATAATTAAATAGTATTATTATATTAATAAAAATAATTAATTTTTAAATTTATTATTTAAAAAATTAACAAAATTTATAAATCTAATTAAACTGTATAAAAAATTTTCCGTACCGTGAGTATATCAAATTATATATATATGATTAAACGAACATAAAACAAAACTGTACTCTAAATTATGTTCAATTATAGATAATGGGATAAGCCATGAGGAAAGTAAAAGGAAGCATACTTGTTGAAAGGGAGTATGAGTTAATATTTAATTTGATTTTTTAATTTATACGTGAGTCTAAATTTAATTTTTGAAATTTTAATTATTTTTAATTAGTTTCTAAATTTTATAAATGTGTTTATATTAGTTTTAGAGACAATTTTTAATACAAAAATATTAATAAAACATTGATATGAACAATTAAATGTCATATAGAAATCTATTTTGATATTTAAATAATTTAAAAATAATATAGTATTACTTATTTTGTTAGATAAAATTTTAATAAATATTATTTATAATATTATTTTTTGTTTATTTGAGTGTTAAAATCAGAACAACATTATTATTTTACAGAATTTAGCGTGATATTTATCTGTCTAAGACAGTATTTTATTAATGTTTATACATTAAAAATTATTTTAAAGACTAATATGAGTATGTTTATAAAATTTTTAAAAATTAAATTGAGATTCATATATAAATTTAAAGATCAAATAAAATATTATATAAATGAATATATAGGTGAAATAGTTAGTGTAGAATAGCTAGCAAATACAAATAAAAATTGTTTGTACAAACAATTATTAATTTATTTGATTTAATACTTAAGAAAAAGAAAAATAAAATCAAAATGAAACTAAGAGACGAATCGCACGTCACTTCCCGAAAATTTATGAGAATGTATGGTCACTCTTAACTACTGTTGCTCCCTTTTCTCAGATTTGCACGCATTCAAACCGCAGATTTTCAGACACAAAATAATAATTAACTTCATTATTCCAAGTTTACAACAACTCAACTTGGAAGTTGCAACCGTCAATTCATAGATTTCCAAACCAAAATATCAATCAATCATTATTACATACACTAGCAGCTCGCTACTTTTATGGGGCAGAAAAAAAAGAACTCTGGTTTTTTTCATTTCTTCTTAATAATTTCTCCAAAAGGAAGATATCAGATTATAATGGCAGCTTTAATTTGCAATATTTTGTTTACCAAACCAATAAAAGAGATTACTTGCAAGAAACTGAAGAAGGAACGAATTGAAATTTGAAAGTAGTAGATATCCATCAACTTTGCAAAAGTCTGAGTCACCTTTCTTTTTTATTTATTTATTTTTTTTAACTCTTTGCTTTCAAGTACAAGATCTTTTATCTTTAAGACAAACTCCAAAACAAAATAGTACTTTTTAATTTTGTTTCAACTTCACAAGGATTCTATTACAAGCTATGAATTGAAAACTTTCTAGCTAAAAAACTAGACAATTTACCCTCGCATACATGCTGCTCCTTCTTTTTTCCTTTTACCCCTGGAAACTGATCTTAAGAATAATAATAATAATATAATAATCAGAAAGAAAATGGAAAAATATGGAAATTAAAATAAAAAACAAAAGGTTAATTAAATTAAAAAAAAAAAAAAAAAAAAAAAAAAAAAAGAAAACATATACATATATAATTACCTTTTTTTCTTCTTCTTCCCTTTTTGTATTAAGATGCTAGAAGAAAATAAGAAGCTAATAAGGAAGAGTAGAATAATAATTAAGATATATATGTATCCTTCTATGGAGTCCCTAATGAAGCTTGTAATCCAATGGCATTGTGCTTCCTTGAAGGCCCTGAAGGTGGAATTGGCATTGCTTTTGGTAAGAAACTAAAGAAGGTTGGAGGCAAGGCTTGATAATGAACCTTCTTATTAGGCTTCACTTTGAAAACTCGACGATGATTAGTAGTGGTAATAATGTGTCTTGAAGCATAACTATGACCAACCAAATATATAAGCAAAAACAGCATCATCATCACTACCAAAATATGCACATGCACATGCCTTCTCTCCATTCCTTGTGTCCAAACCAAGAAAGGGAATGAAGATATAGAGAGAGAGGGAGGTTGGTTTTGTTAAAAGGAGGAAAAAAATGTTCAAAGAGGGAAAGGGAGGGATTAATAATGAAGAATATTAATTAAGCTAAGGTAGCTAGGAGAGAACAATGCAAGATCCTTTAATATGTCATCACATGCATATTATTCTCAATAAATGAAGGAGGAGGAATTTATGGGCTTGTTTGTGAACAAAGTATATGAATATATGAATGGATTGAAGTTGAAATAATAATGATAGCTAAGAAAGAAGGAGGAGGAGGGGGATAATAGTGTATGTGCGTGGAAACATGGGTGAGAGTAAATGCAGGGTCATGTGGTTTGAGAGAATTGAAGAACCATATTTCTTGTTATTAGGCTTTGTGGCATTAAATGAGACAAAACATATGAAGCAATAGTATGTGTATTTAGTAGTAGCAATAGTTGTAGTAGTTCTTGTAGTTTATAGTAGTAGCCATGGTCCTTTTTGTTATTATTATCCAAATAAAAATAGAAGCGACCAAGAATGAAAATGAAGAGAGGCCATTTAATAAGAGGTCTTTGGAAAGTTTGGAACGGGTCCTTCGGGAGCTTGTTCTTCCTTCTTAATTCTTATTACTCCTACAAATTAAAATACATGTGCGTGTGTGTGATCATGAAAGATATTTAGATCAGCCAAAAGGGTATTGCCAAATCAATAATATTAGGAAATGATCATGGTAAAAAATTAAAATATAAAATATAAATATGTTGGGAGAAAATAGGGTGATTGTTGTGTGGTTAGGTGGATGTGTGGGCCAATATGGAAATTAATGGCCGACTAAGGAAACTGAAAGTGTGAAACTGTTTGTGCTTATATAAGTCTCAAAGCAACATCAAACATGAAAATATATTTATGTCGTCTCTCATCAATGACTATGGGACTCAAGTCTACTAGGGCATTCAATGAGCTGATGTCATATGTATCCTTATTACCAATTCCTAATTGGAATTGGTCCTTGGTCAACAAATAGTAGGAAAATTAAATATGATTACACAAAAATATTGAGTAAAGAAATAATTAAATTCCTAATAATTTTGATTTTAGACTAATTAATTTTAAAAAAATTACTAATTATTAGATCTTTAATGATAATAAATATCTACAGTCACGTGTTTTAATACTATCATATGAACAATGTCATTTTAAATAGTGAAAAATTTGTTATTTTTATTAATTGTTTTCTATTTATCACGAGTTTTAATAAATTAAAGCAGGTGCCAACAATTAGTATTTACATGATGACATGAAAAGTGATGGCTAAGAGTGATTAAGAGTTGACTAATCTATAAGAAGAGGACATGTGGAATTGAAGACGAATTTAAGATGCTCCAACTTTCTAGAGGGTGGTGGCTAAGAGTGACCAAGAGTTGACATGTGGTGATTCAATGAGTTGAAGCCAATTCTCTGGAGGGTGGTGGCTAAGAGTGACCAAGAGTTGACTAGCCTATAGGAAGAGGACATGTGGTAATTCAATGAGTTGAAGACGAATTTAGGATGCTCCAACTCTCTGGAGGTCTACACAAATTAAATCAGAAGAGATTTGAACCCATGCACTCATGGATACAAGGAAGGTGATCATACCACTATACTGGAATACATCTTATTATTATATAGACAAATTATAATATATATAACAATCTTTTATTTTACTTATATTCAATTTATTTTAATTTTAAAGTCACTCATTTTAAAATTAAGGGTAAAGTATACTTTTTGTCCCTAAAGTTTGCTAAAAATTTCAAAAATATCCCTAAGTTTTGATTTGTTTTAATTTTGTCCATCAAGTTTTCGATTTGCATCAATTTTACCCTAATTACTAATTTTCTGATAATTAATATTTTTTTCCAAATATACCCCCTTCTTTATACTATCATCATCATCACAATTCTCTGTCTCTCCTTCTTTCTCTCTTTTCATCTCACCGTCATCTTCACCACCATTATCATTACTGAGCAACACTGTCAACCTCCTCCTTCATCGTCGCCGGCCAAACCCCTCATTCTCTTTCTTTCTCCTTTCTTCTCCGATCCTCCATCTCCATCACCACCATCTCTGTTGAGCTCCATTCTCGATGACCACCGCCATCTTTCTTCTTCTTCGCGGAAACCCAACACCATCGAAGTCATCGCTCTTCCTCCTTCTCTGTTAGCAAACCCAGCTTCCTATCTTTTCATTACATGTATATATTCTGTATACCCTAATCAATAATTATACTAATAAATTAGGCCCTTCTTGTATTTGACTGCAAATTGAAGCCTAATTGAAGATCCAAAGCTTTGTTATTACTACTATAGCTTTGTATTTGATGATTTAAAGAATCAAGAAAGTTGCAAGGCTTGAAGATGTTGTAAGTCCTATTATTATTATTGTTATTATTATCTGTACTAGTATTAGAGAAATTGAATATGCAAGAATCTTGCTGTGAAGAAGCAGCAGCTTGATATGATGATGGCAGAGATGAATACCAATTACTATTTGATGCTTTCTCGACCAAAAAGTTTGAATCTTAATTATTGGGGTTGAAGCTAATTTGGGATTTTTCACAAACTGTGAAGTTAGAATAGTAGTTGTAAGAAGAAGGATCATAGAACCAAGGTGTGTTACTGTTATTATGATTATGATTATGGTAAAAAAATCATGATGATTGTTGTTTGGAAAATTGGACTGTTGAAGATAGTAGTTTATGGTGGCTTTCCTTGCTTGAAGTTGCAACCTTTTTTTCTTCATCCTCTTTTTTTGTGAGCATTTTGGTGCCCACCAAGTGTTTGTAAATTTGCAAATTCCTTCAAACAGTATTGGCACTCAAACTTCTTCTCATTATTATTAGTGGTTGTGGTTCTTTGATCTTGTGCTGTGGTTTTTTCCCTAAGCTGGGTTTGCTAAGAGAGAAGGAGGAAGAGTGATGGTTTCAACAGTGCTGATTTCCACGAAGACAACTGCATGTGAGTCTTTACCTATTATTATATACTACAAGTATTTATTGAAAAAATAATATTAATAATATCATATAATCATAAAAAAATAAATTGTGATTAATAAATTTTTTTTTATCTTTTTAATTTGTATATATTTAATAAAATTTATAGTTAAATAAAATATAATTAATTTTAAAATAAGTGACTTTAAAATTAAAATAAATTGAATATAAGTAAAATAAAAGATTGTTATATATATTATAATTTGTCTATAAAATAATAAGAAGCATTCTAGTATAGTGGTATGGTCACTTTCTTTGTATCCATGAAGATAAGGGTTCAAATTTTTTCTAAAGCATTTTAGAAAATTTTTCAAATATCACAAGCTTGACACTTGGCAGCGCTGGAGCATATGGAGCATGATAGACTTGCACTTCTTATAGGCTAGTCAACTTTAGCCACTCTTGCCCACTACTTTCTATGCCACCATAGAACTTCTCTTATAAGTATTTTAGAAAAATTTTCAAATATCATAAACTTGATACTTGACAGCGTTGTAGCATATGGAGCAAGATAGACTTGCACTTCTTATAGGCTAATCAATTTTAGCCACTACTTTCTATGCCACCATAAAACTTCCCTTATAATTAATAGTACATGTTCATACCTGACAAGGTTAAGCAACATTTAAAATTGGGTTAAGCAAGCTCGGCCCAATAGTAACTACCCAATCCACGTGTTTCATCCATGCAGGTTGGATTGTCTTAAATTTTCCTACTAACCAACTCAAATATAGGAATAACTTCTCACTTTGTAAGAAAATAATCATTCATGGTCTTTATAAATTATCTCCAAGAAATAAATAAATCTCTTTTTACAATAATATAAATATCCCAATATCAGGTATTTTTTTCAATCCAATGTTATTCAAAATCTACTTAAATTCTTGCTGACTTAGGCATCAGAGTTTTTTACAAATATTTTTTACTACTGTCCAAGCGAGGACCTCGAAAGAACTACCACTCTAACAAATAATACACATAAACCTAATCCAATTTCAGATACCTTAGGTATTTGGACCTCACACCCAAATTTAAAACATAATTTAATTTCAGATAACATTTTAAAATAATACACATAAATATTAATGTTAGATTTTATATGATGAATTGATATAAAAACATAAATGTATTTATTGTTTACTATCAAACAAAACTTAATTGATATTAAGAACTAATTAGTTTGATCTCTAAATTTTCAAAGACCTATTATTATTTTATCCTAACAATATATATAGTATTATTAAAACTAAAATAATAATCAAGTGAATTATGTAAAAACATGCTTAATGTTTTGTTTTGCCTACAAATTTTGGATTATATTGTTCAATTCTTAATTAATTATATATTAAGACTTATTTGGTTATTATAAATGGAAATTAATGGCATCCACTTGGCACGTTGCTAGTAGTGTACATAGGAGTCTAAAGAAACATAGGAAGGAATTGATGAATGAGGCGGGTAGTGCATGATATAAATATAAAATAGAAATAGAAATAGAAATATAGGGTAGGCATTTGGGTTTTGTTGAGATAATAATAAAGGAGTTGGACCATGAGAAGGTGAAGAAGAGAGGGGGCCCCACAAACATGAAAATTGAAATTGAAGCAAAATAAGGAGAGGCAGCCATTACTGTTGGGCCCACGTGCTGTGTGGCCACAGGGACAGACATTAGGGACAAACTCTTTTAGAGTTAAAGACGGTAGGAATTGAAGCTAAGTAGGAACTAGGAACCATTAATTACAAGATTGTGTTTTGTAATCAGTGCATGTGATGACTCTCACTTCTCTTCATATCCATAACAATTCAATGCTAATATTATCCACTTCCCAAATAGGTGTTTTAGTGTTATTAATAATATAAAATGTAAGGGTAGGCAACATAAAAAAATATATATATCTATCTTATGGGTAGAGAATTTAAATTAAACCGATAAATGAAATTGTTCATTCAATTTAATTCAAATTAAAAATTGATTAAAATTATATTAATTTAAATTTAATTGAATTTTATTTTTAAAAAATTATATGAATTAGATTAAATTTTGAATTTATTTTTTAAAATTAATTAAATTCAATACAAACTACACAATATAAAATAATATTATTATTTTATTACCACATTTAAAATTGTGCTTATAATATATTTAATTTTTTATTTATTTTTAATCTTATTCATGTATTATTATTATTTAGTAAATATTTTATGAATTCAAAAAGAAATTTATTTGTTTTAATCAATCTATAATTTTATTTCTATTGTTATGTTATTATTGATTTTTCAAGATATTATTGCGATTTGTTATATCGTTGTTTGTTATTTAAAATTTAATGTGAGACTTGTTATATATGTTTAATTTTTCTTTTAATTTATAAAACTGTAAATCCAATAAATTTTGATGTTGAGACTTCTTTTATATATATATATATATATATATATTTTAATTTACAAAATCGCAAATCTAATCCAAACTGCTTGAAATTAATCGGATTGTCTAGAGAAAATTATCCAACTCAAACTGCACCGCAAATAAGGTTGGTCCGTCCCGCTCCGCAAAATCCGCCCAAATGCCCACCCCGCCAAACTAATATGCGTTCAATATGGTATCCCACCCCGCCAAAGGGGGGTCAGCCCGCTTCTTTTTTTTTAAATATTTTTTAACAAATCTCTTTCTTTTATGATGAAGTTCAATTTGACATACTAACAATTATTTTATTTTATGATAAAATTATTTCATCCGATTAATTTTTTAATATATAGAGTAATATCTTAAATTAATTATTAATTCATAAAAAAATTTTAATTAACTATAATAATTTTTTTTATGTGAAATTAACCATAATAAAAATAACTTAATAAATAATAAATTTCAAAGTCTCAAACATGACAATAATATAAAACAAACACATAATTCACACATGCCACTAAGAGGCTGAGGAGGAAAGAGGAGCGCCGCTGAGAGTCTGAAGGACAGAACCGCCAAGAGGCAGAGAAGGAGAGAGTAGCGAAAGGCAGACTAAAGGCGAGACGATACACAGTGCTGCCGGGACTTCGATTTTGTGACGACTAACAGAATGAGACAGGGACATGCGACGTAGGAGATCGATGACGAGAGGGATACACCGCGAGACTGAAAACACAGAGTAGAGCAAGGACGAGACACAACGCCGCTGCGAACCACAATTGTGTGATGGATATGCCGCAAGATTGAAGACTGATGAGGGAGGCGACAAGACTGCAGCGCAGAGAGCTCAAAGAACACCGAAAATAGTAAGGAGCCGAGGAGTGAAGATCGAGGAGGGAGCTGAACTGAAGCTCAGGATCAGGAAAGGGTTAGGTGGGATGTGGTGGGCTATGAATAGCATGTGTGAATGTGTTTACTGTCAGTGTTTAAAATTTGTGAAAATCCAAATTTTTTATTTAAGTATTTATACGATTTAAATTTACTAAAATATATATATATTTTTAAAAAAAGATGACAACCTACCCCACCCCGCATTGTCTCACGGTTTTAGCAGATTCAAAATCTCGTCTTGACCCGTTTTTTTTTTTTTTTTTGCGGTTTTGGCGATTTGACCTGACGGATTCAATCCGTTTTGTCACCGCCAAACGCGAGTAAAATTATTATTCATATCAAATAAGTTTTTAACTCAAAACCTCACTGTGAACACCCCTAGTCCCCTTTATGTCCTATGAGCATATGTTAAGATTATAAATTAAAAAAATATTAAAAATACAAAAAAATTAATTAAATTTTCAATACATTTATTAAAAGAAAAAAATTAAAACTTTCTAATAATGATAAACTTATCTATATCCTTACGACATATGTTAGCTAAATCCAAAAAATAAATGAAGAGATTTTATATGTTGTTAATTTGATACGATTATAAGTTTAATTTTGATGCAAAATGTTTTATACAATCCTTTAATTACATCTATTCTTTTGGATAATTATTTATGCAGTCAATGTAAAAATAATTATCTTTGCTAAAGTGATATTATGTAATTAAATTTATGTATAAAATTTTTTTACACTGATTATATATCAAAATTAAATTTAAACAAAATTAAAAATAATAAATTTTGTTAAAGTAGTTTTCCGTAATTGAATATACAATTGATTTACACTAATAATATATCAAAATAATTCTAAAAAAATTATATATACACAAAATTAACTACTATATATTTATATTTATTTACATGTATTATTTTATATATGTTTAATACATTCTAATATATATCTTACGAAAATTACTTATTTAATAACATAACGTAATTGATTTGAAATATTATTATTTGAATAATAGCAACCGAAATAGATATTCTTTGGGAATAATACAATATTAACACTTAAAAGAAATTTGAAAAATTTAGAAATTTAAATTACTTGTAATGTGACTCGCTCACCCCACCAAATTAGTGTTAAAAAATATTTTCTTGTCGGAGAGATAAGTAAGTGAACAAATTTTGGCTAAAAGTTGAGAGACAATCGCCTTATGTGCGGCTGTAAAGGGTAGAGGTTATTTATTATACTCATAGTACAATTCAATGCTCACACACTATTATGTCTAACTAGTTACTATTAAGTATTCTAAACCTTTTTTCTTTTTGAAATATATTTTTAAAAATATTAATTAATTTCTTTTAAGTTTTTTTATACATTAAATATATTGAAAAATTTAAAACCATACTCTTTTGATTAATACCCTTAAGTTTTCTATATATTATTGTTTTGGTTCTTCTTTTGGACATGAAAGCTCTTTCCTTGAGCCCTTAATTCAACAGTATTAAAACAAAAGAATAGTGCATGCTTGAACTTTAATGAACATACAACTAATTAATATATGCAGACACGGGTGTGTAGACACAGATTCTAAATTTAGGGGGTTAAGCGTTTGACCAAATTTAACTAGACATACAATTTAAATTCTTTATCAACATTAGACATTACTTAATAATAATGATTATCATATCATTAATTATTATTCTTTAAAGATTATAACATCTTTAAGAATAGTTAGCTAGCCAGGGATTGTTCCTAAAATTTTTAAAAGCGAATATTTTAGTGTCAAACAAATTTTAATACACAATTTTAAAAATATGAAAATTCAAACTTGTTGGGCCAACCGTGGAGAGCTCTCGACACCGAGAAGATTTTGGAGAGGAATCAAGTGAGATAACATAAAATGAGAAGACACCATATCCAACTCAAAACCTTAAAATAATAAATTAATGAGTCTTTCATCTTATAAACTCTTCACTCTTCCATGTTTTTTTTTATGTGAGACTAACTTCAACACTTCTCATACTTGCAACATTAACAAAACCTACGACCTTTAAGTAAGTATGGGAAGACGATGATATTTGAACTATAGTTCGTTGGCCCAAACATAGGACTATTGAAATAGAGAAAAGAACAAAATGTATGAACTATGCTAATAAATAATAATAACTATTTGTTTTTGGGGTGTACAGATTAGAACTGTAGTTATTACACTCAACTACTGGAACTGAGATGAATATTGATCCTATATATTCATTCTACATACTGACATGTATATGCAGTAAGAGTGACCTTCCATTATTCCGGAATTTACGTAGTAGTAGTAGTAGTAGAAGTTCTGTAGCTACATCCAGAATCCATAATAATAATAATGGAGAATATATTCCATCCAAAAACCAACAAGATATATATATAAAGTGCTCGAGAAAATTTCCCCCCTTTACTCTCTATTCATTTACACTTACGTACTTTCTACTTCTATTCATGAAATATATAACACAATTTTATGTAATTTGACACTTGATTTTATCAAGTCTAGAATTTGAAGCGTTACGTTACATGTTATTAGATCTTTTGTGTTTGATGGAACCACCCATATGTAAATTCTATTATCGAGAATTGTTTCACTCCAAAATTGGAATCGAAATTAAACTTCTAATTAAAGAATTACCATAGTATATAATTGAAGTATTGGAGGAACTCGATTAGATTATGATAAATTCATACAATGAGGATATGATCTCTATCACCCCACTTAGGCTTGCCATATTCAAGAATCAAAGATACCATAAAAATTTTCACTTGATTTTCTCGAACCAAATATATGATCATTGTGAGTAAATATAAATATAGTTTAATTACTCTGTTAGTTCCTATAATTTTATAAAATTTTTAATTAGGTACTTATACTTTTTTTTCTTTTTAATTGAGTCCCTGTACCAAATTTTTTTTCAATTAAGTCTCTACACTTTTGTTTCCTTTTATTTGAGTTCATGTACCAATTTTTATTTAGTTGGGTCCCTAAACAATTAAGCTAATTACTACTAAGAGGGACCTAATTGAAAAAAAAAATTGGTGCAGGGATCAAATTAAAAGAAATAAAAGTATAGGGACCTAATTAAAAATTTCGCAAAACTATAGGAACCAATAGAATAATTAAACCTATAAATATAATACAGCTCACTGTGCCCCACACTCCCTCGCTTGAAATGGAGATACCAACCATAACCATATGTTTCTTTTGCTGCTTGCTTACTTGAGGAATCTGGAAAGTAGAAGAGTACAACTTCCTTTTTCTTTTCTCCTTTTTTTTTTGGGGTTGTCCTTACTTTTGTTTTATTTTGGGTCTCATTTTTGTTTTTATTTTCTGTTTAAAGAGGTGAATGGGTACTGCATACTAAAGTTTGGGCTCTTAAGATATAAGGTCATTGTGAGCCTAGTTAACTGCAAAGAAAAATTAGGTTACTAATAAACTTAAAGTGATGGAGTGATGAGTTTAGTGTTTGATTAAATTTTATATATAGTAATTTATTGACTAACAATAAATAATTAGAAAGTACTCAAATTTAAGATGTATTAATCATTAAACTATCTGAATGAAAAATAAGTAAATTGCTAACTTTTGATTGTGTTAATTTTTTATTGCGAATTTTACTTTTAATTCTTCACCTCATAAACGTCAAATACATTAGAACTACTAACATAATTCTCAACAATCACAAAACAAATTAATTTAAACAACTTAAAAAATCAACAATATTAATCACTTCAACAATTTTGGGAAAGATAAAAGTTAACAAACATGAAAAAAAATTAAGCACATAAACAATATATTATATATAAATATAATGCATCCTAAAAGTCTAACGGATGGAAACCATTATTTATGGAATATTGTTTCCTAATTATTTTCTTATTAGGCATCATTCTTGTTCCTTCTCTCCCCTCAAGGCTCGAGTCTAAAGCTCATCGAATTGTACGACACTAAATTATCGTAGTGGTCTTTTAAATTCGGCTCGTATATCAATTTAGTTCTTAAAATTTCAATTACACTATTTTCATCCTCGAGATTGCGCTCCAAGCTACATACTAATTTTTCATTCGAATTCCGGCGTGAGTTAACAACTGACTTGCTGATGTGGCACAGTCACTGCTACCTAAAATCTACATAACAAATAGATAACGTGGATAGTATTTTACAATTCCTTAATTTAGTCCATGTCCCCTTTACAAACCCTAAAGCTTCTTCTGCTTCCTTTCATTCTAGTTCTCTCCATCGACGTCTTATTCTTTATTTCTTGTCTACATCAATAGTCGTCCTCCATGATAGGAACTGGGAGCAAAATTGCAGGAAGCTCGAACCAATCATCATCGATGGAAAACTGGACAAGAAGCACAACGTAATGCGAAGCAAGCATGGACGAGTTTCGGAGTGGTACGGCTGTGGTTGCCGCTCTGTGCTTAGGTGGTTAGCGACAGAGACACATCCTAACAAGCCCCTTTTTTGGTTGTCTCAACTATAATGTGAGTGAAGGTAACTTCTTTGTAATTTAATTTTTTTGTGGTTGTCACATTAATTTGTAGAGGGTTGTTTGCAAACAAGTGAAAAAAAATGGTGTGGCTTATTCATTTAAACAAATTGTATGCAAGAGGAGCTGACTAGAAAAGCTGTTCCAGGAGATGATGATAGTAAAATAAAAATGAACTTTGCATGGCGACTAGACAAAATGGAAGCAGACTTTAGAAATCTGAAATTCATGATTCAAGTTCTAGATTTTGGGTTTTTGGTAGTTGTTGTTTTGTAGGAATGATGCTGTTAAAGAGTTGAGAACATGGCAATGTAACATAATATATAATGAATGAAAGTGTTTTGGGTCTATTTTATCTGTTGTGGTTGTGGCTCTGTGGACTCCATGGTTTTGTTATTGATGTTATTTTTATATAATGTAATATCATGTAAAATGAACAGACAATACAAGTTAATAATTAATAGCAAGGTTGATTCAAGCCATCCATAGTATTACTTAATCAAAATCAAAATACCACAGAGCATTCATAGTTTTTACACAATGCAGTCATAAGTATTTGACAAAAGCAAGTAATATGACATACTTGACTAAACTTAACAACATGAACAAACTAGTTTATAGTGAGCATAGTCACAGTTTTTTAAACAAAAAATGAACAGTACTAAGTCACAAAACTAATATCCTAGTCTTCAGTTTCACTTCTTCCGTGGGTGCTTGAATCCAGGAGTGGGTACAAACTTCAGAAAATTTGTGAAGCGTGAGGTAATGGCTGAACTTGCTCCCTTCATTGGATCCACTGCTGTAGAGGGTGTTGGAGGTGGTGATCTTCTTCTAAGGAATAATTTTGCAGGTCTTGTGGCTAGTTTAGCAATTGCTTAAGTTAACTACACAAAAGACATACAAGAAAGAAAAACCCAAACTCATAAGCCACTACCAAAGACCTAAACCTTTTTTAGAGTTATTAGCGAAGACTTAATAAAAAAATTTAGTGAAGAATTATTATTAAACCTTTTGAGAGTCTTCTGGTTCAGAAGAACTTGACTGTGACAGATCAATCTCTGAAGCATGATCAGTTAGAACAACAATACTTGTTGTAGGACATTATTTGTAGTAGTAGCAGTAACTATACCAGTAGCAATAGTAGTAGTAGTAGCAGTAGATGTAGTAGCAGTATCAGTGGATGTAGTAGTAATAATAGTGGCATCTGAGATAGCAACAATAGTAGTAGTTGCAGTGGCCTGAGCAGTAGTATTCTTAGGATCTTTAGCAACTTCAATAGCCTTTGCAATTGCAGCAGCATCAACATCAGCTGCAGTTTGAGCAGCATAAAAAATCCTCTTCTTTTTACACCCTCTCTTAGTATGACTCTTTTGCAGACAGTACTTGCAGGTGAATTATCTTAGCTGTCTTTTCAGGGTCGAACTTGGGCTTAGATTTTTTGGTAGAACTGGTGCCTTCATCGGCATCCTTCCTCCTCTTTGTTTGAAGGTTTTCTGGCTTTCTCTTGATTGGTGGTGCCAATAGCTTGTTATACTGGCTTTCCTGGCTTTCCTCTTTTCAGGGTCGAACTTGGGTTTAGATTTTTTGGTAGAACTGGTGCCTTCATCGGCATCCTTCCTCCTCTTTGTTTGAAGGTCTACTGGCTTTCTCTTGATTGGTGGTGCCAATAGCCTGTTATACTGACTTTGTTCCCAGAAAGATTGGCCAGGTAGAAGATTAATGTGGTACTTGTATGCTTCTTTGTAAAATTTCATAGTGATCAATTTATGGTAAAAATTCTCTGGGTCCTTGTTCACTCTAGCAAGTGCAGCACAAACATGAACACATGAAATTCCTATAAATTATGATTTCAAGACAATTAAAAAAATACAAGTTTGTATAAGACAACATTAATAAGCAACAAATCATGAAATACTTGATGAACTGGGTTAGAAAATATAACCTGTCAACATCCAAAACTAGCAGGTACATACTCTTTTTCTCAAGTCAACCACATGGTTGGTAAGACGCCCATGAACCTCAAACTTCTCATAGCCAGTATCTCCAGCCTAGATAGCATGCCAATTCCTGGACTCCTTCCTTATCTTCTCAAGCCTACTTTTAATTACTGGTGGTAATAACCCCAAATGGCTATTCAATTTAACCTTGTTTTTAGCCATAATTCTCATGACAAACATCCTCACCTCTTCTAGAAGAGTAATTATTGGCTTTCTCCTTACTTCCTTGATTTTTGAATTGAATACCTCACATGCATTGTTGTAAATAGAGTCTATTTTCGGTCAGTGTCTGAACTGTGGCCTCGTCCATGCCTCTCTAGGCCACTTGTCAAGATACCTCCATGCATCCTCATTTAGTCTCTTGACCATATCCATGTATTCCTTGTGAAGAGAAAATTTTGAATATAGTTCTCTTAAAGAATAAGAACTTAGAGATATTAACAAAATGTAGAATTGAATTTTGTATAACTATAAAATAAGGACCAAGAACAAGTATAATATAACTAATTAACTAAGAGACACTTTGAATTTCGACATACTTTGAACCACACTATCCATACCTTAAACTCTTGAAAGGTAGTTACTCATGTGCACTCCCATAGTAAACCCCTCAACTCCAAGTCCTTCCATTGTTTCTTAAAATTTTGTCATAAATGCCACACACAGAAACAGTGAGCCACGTCAGGCGTCACCTCTTTCATAGCAAGTAGTAATCCTTAAAGACAACACAGATCATGTTACAAACAAATATATATCCAACAGCAATAATCATTCACCATAATAGACCCTAACTTTACTAATCGTTCACCATAATAGTCCTTCTAGTTAAGCATCGTGTATCTAAATTAATCCCAACACCATGAGTTTTGTAGTAACCAAGATCTTCATGTAACAACTCTAGGAATCACTTCCAGTTGTCCTTGTTCTCCACTTCCACAATTACCCACGGAATTACGTATATATGGTGATTAGCATCCTATCCAACGGCCGATAAGATTTGCTCTCTGAATACTGTCTTCAAGAAGGCACCATCAAGTCCAATTAATGGACGACACCCACTCAAACAGATGTACATCTTCTCAAAAATTACTTCACCACTAGACAGTGGCTTTGTGCATATCTAAACTGTGGATCCAGGGTTGGTCTTCAACAGAGTTTTACCATAATTCCTCACCATGGCATATTGCTCCTTCGCATCACCATAAACTACATTCCTAGCATCAAAAAGTGCCTACGATATTGAATTCCTATTAAGTGACAAATCATATTTTGTCTTGAAGAATGTTGTAGCCTCGTAGTTCCTGAAATTGGGATTTTTTTTTAACTTTTTCACCAACTTACTAGCCACCCAGTTTATATTTGGTGCCCTGTTTCTATTATCTCTTGGACATGTGTGATCATTCAGGAAGGTCTTAACTTGCCAACAACTATCTTCAATTCATGGTCCCTCAAAGCATAGACTACCCACTTGCATTCCTTCACTTTATATACTGTCCTAATCCTTTTGCTACCGTTCTTCCTGAACCTCATCCATCTTCCTTCTTGTATAGTAAACTCCTTCACTGCCTCTTTGAAATTCTACTTAGTGTTGAACTTTATGCCTACTTCCAAGTATAATTTTTCGAACCTAGCACCATTCCTAAACACGGAAAAAACTTTCTCTAAATCGTCCTCTCCATCCAGCTCATCCTCTAAATTCGTGGGATTTTCATCTCCAAAGAGTGCCATAAATTTGCAATATCCAGATTCTGAATCCGAATCATAGGCATCATAAATATTATCCCTGGCACCCCCAACAAATTCAATATCAACTTTTTCATCGGAAACGTCCTCTACAAATGCATCATCATCAATACAAACCTTATCTTTTCATTTCTACTCTCCTGTTGAACCTTCTTTCTCACATTGTATTTTCTTACTTTTTTCTTGGACGAAGAAATTTTGTCTCTAATGCTTGATTCACCTGAACTATCTTCCAGTGATACGAGCTTATCCACCTCATCCTCAGCACTCTCGTAGTTGTCATGAGAGTCTGAGTCAGAGTACAGCACTACAGCGTCACCTCCATCTACCTTTGTTTTTGAAAAAGCTTTCCCTGAAGTCTTGGGGGTGGAAGATCTCAAACAGTATCTCCTGGTCTTGGTTAATTTGTTTTGTGTGGGTGTGTGTTTGGAGACTGTCTTAGGCTTATACTTCAATTTTGAATTAAAATTGATCTTCCTTGGTACTATTTCTTTAGCTTGGGGAGTATTGGTTACTATGCTCAAACTCAACAGAGGTGGCTTCTCGGTAGTAGTTTTGGAGAAAGGGTTTAGGACAGTGCTGGCATTTGACTTTGCTTGCTTTTCAAGATCTCTCACTTGGTCATCAAGGTGCACAATAACATCCTGCCCTTGTAGTATTTCGGGTTCTGAAATTTCATGTTCAATGTACACATCAATAATACCATCATTTTTTCCACCATGAAAACATATCTCCCTTAATTCATTATCAGAGTTTAAACGCCTCAACCCTACTTTCAAGCTCCTTCCTGGCACTTGCCACCAAACTTCCTTCATTTTCTCATATCCTAATTCTTTGAAGTAGTTTCTCAAGTAGAATATATCCAACCTGTCCAGACCAATGTCACCCAAATAGTGCTTATTGTCAAGATAATATGTCCACCTCCCATCCTTACCTTTCTCAAAATTTTCTCCAAGATGAAACATTATATCTAACACTTCGGCATCCATCTGCAACACAACAAAAGAAGAAAAAAATTTAAAACGCATGCAGCCCAAAAAGAATAAATAACAAACACACACTGCACAATCAAAGATAGTCCCTATTCTATTCAAAAGAAATAGAGCATCCAATAACAATTCGAACATATCAACAAAAAACCCTAACAACCTATCATTTCCAAAAAAATCTGAATGCAAACAAAAAGAGTAACTTAAACAACCCCTCATCGGAAGAATGAAAAATGAAAAAACAATTTGGAAAAAAAATTGACCTTCAAGATAGCTTAAGCGGTTTTCCACCTTTTGCTTCAATAGCTTCCCACGAAACTTCCTCCAACTTTAGCGCAACGACTGGAAGAAATCAGCGACCAAGCAGCACTGCCTTAATCTATCGCCATTGTCTCTGGTTATAGAGGAGGAGACTAAGCGTTGATGTCACTGAGAAACTATGAAGAATATGTAACAAATGACCGACCCTTCACCCAAGCAACTATTTCATTCTACTGGGAGCAAAATGGTGACGTTTTAGTTTCAAAACGTTTCAACATAAAACGACGTCATTTTGTAGATCCTAAGTGGCAGTGACTGTGCCACATCAACAAGCCGATTGCTAACTCTTATTGGAATTCGAGTGAAGGGCCAATATGTAGTACGAAGCACAATTTCAAAGACTAGAATAGTGCAATTAATATAAAATGGACTAAATTGATGGACGACGCAAATCTAGAGAACTATTATGAGAATTTAGTCAATTGTACGATGTCAAATAGTTTAATTCGATTTATTTAGATATGGCCGTTTAGATATGTAAACTTAAATGAATAAGCTAATTATATATTATGTATATACATGCTTATAAAATAAAAGTTCAACCCATTTAAAAGAAAACCCTCGGACTAAATGAGTTAATATGTTTATTTTTTATTTTTGTATAAAAGATAAATTTTAATTTTAAAAAATAAAAAATAAAAAAGTAATTTTTAGATTAAAATATTATTTTGGACCAAAAGTTTCTTTTTTTAATCATAATATTGGGTTAGAACTTGAGATATTTGGGTTAGATTATTGGTAAAATAATTCATACAAATTTTAAAAAATAAAAAAAAGGAGAAAAATTTAAAGGAACTAAACGAGCAGTAGTTTATTTCGTAAATTGAATAGGCTAATCCAACGAATTTGAATCATTTTGATAACTCTATCAAATTGGGATAATTTACGTTATTAAACTAAACTCCATCCAATATTACGTATATCACCCAAAATGTATAACGTTACGTAAATCACCTAGGTGGTAATTTCTATATAAATCGAAACGTGAAGATTAGATTTAGATTTGAACATAAATCGAAACAGGGTAGTTCGATTTATATAGTATCCTAGTAAATCTAATGGATCTGTTTCGATTTATACATGCATACAACGTTACCTAATAAATCTAATTAGACCGTTTTGATTTATACATATTAAAAGGTCATAGTAATTCGAAACAGCCTCTATCGATTTACACTATTAAATAAATCGAATGGGCCTAATTAAATTTACTGTGGGGCCAACCTCTATATATATGATATGAATGTTCAATTCTGGGGGAGAGAAATAACACAATGGAAAGTGAGGAGAGTTTTCTAGTACTAGTGTACTATAGAGGGTCGATTAAGAAAAAAACATGCTCTGGAATTAAGTTTACTGATAAGGATCCTCTTAGTGTTTTTTTTTTGAAACCTTCAACGAGTTTCGCTGAGTTCCTGAATTCCATAAAACAAAAACTGGGGTTGAAAAGGCGTGAAACGGGTTGAGAAATTATTCTATAGAATTTCGATCTCTGTTTTGCGGGATGATGTGAAGTACGATTCGTTCGTCACAGGGAGTGACGGAAATTTGAAAGTTCTACTCCATTGTCGTAGGCAGTTTTCCGTGGTGAGGACCCCTGAACTGTTGGCCAAACTTGTAGATGTGGTCTCCAGCCCAAGTGGTTCGAACCAAAATTCCCAGGCTCTAGCGACGGCAGCATGTTCTAGTTTGAGGCCTGGCGGTGTATCGCTCAAACTCTGTCAGGCATCCACTGACGTACTGTCCATCTATCGGCAACCTTAACTAGTACGCCACGTCCTGCAATGTAATCGTGCACTCCTCGAACGGCATATGAAACGTGTGCATCTCCAGACGCCATCTCACTACAAATGCACTCCCAAGCGGCTCATCCAATCTAAACCAAGTATTGTTTAGCCTCTTAAGATGGTATAAACCAGCAATCTGCAAGTACGAAACGATCCTCTCATCCAGTCACATACCCTGCTGACGTCTCATACTATCGATACATCGGAGAGGTTGTATAAACAATATAACAAACTGTGTCTTACTACTACATGAAAACATACCTACACAACAATATCAACTAATGCATATCTCAATCCTAATAATGCCATAAACACATCCAAATATGTAAGGGGTACGAACACAAAATAAATTTATTTACTCATCAAAATGGGCCTAATAAAATTAAGTTTAATAATTAAAAAATATTTTTCCTAAATGCCCAATTCACGACAACGATTCCATTGACTAGTCTTACTCTAACTAAGTCTCACTACACATTATCTTCGCTACTCACATTTTTTCTACTTATTTGTAACCATTATCCAAATTAGAACTTGTTTGGTTCTACCTCTATAGATTATTAAATCACTAATCTAATCACTCTATCTAGTTTAAGAATTGTAATAAACGACCATCATTAAAATAAATCAGAAAACATTAACATAAAATATTTAATACTATTTTTGAAAAAAAAATACACTAACCTCTTCATTGATGATGCCATTAATATGGACAATTCCGTCCAAACGATAGAGACGGTCCAGATTATCACCTATCACGTTATTTTTTAACTATTTGGAGTGTCTAGGTAAAGGAAAGTGGTGGGACAGCATTTGAAATGTGGTTTAAATGCCTCCAATTCAAACTCTATTTATAGAGATTCTCCTAGTAAATCTAATTAGCCTCATTAGAATTACAATGGGCAGAAAAACTTCTAGTAAATCGAAACTGTGTGTTTTGAATTACCATGGGCTCTAAACCTGTATAAATCGAAATGGTCCAATTAGATTTACTAGGAATACATATAATTCGATAAAGGCCGTTTCGATTTATAAAAAAACTTAAATCTAACCTTTCTATTTTGATTTACATAAAAATTCTACTTTAAATGATTTACATAACGTTATATATTTTGAATGATATGTGTACTATTAGATGGAGCTTGGTTTAATAACATGAATTACCCATTAATTTAATTTCGAACTTTTTCAACTCTTTGAATTGGATTTTAATCAGAGGTAAGGTATCGTGTTATTTTTATATATTTCAAGGTATAAAAAATATTTAAAAAAAAAAGTAGTCTAAAAAAAAGGAAATCATCCAACATAGATAAGAATGAAAATGAACTAAACCTAGAAATATATAATTATAAAAAATCCAGCATTTTAAAAAATATTATTTTATTAAATATACGAAATTTGGGAATGCATATTCCTCTTTATAACATTCTTACAAATCCGCAAAGATCAATTTTATATAATATCTATTACTTAGTGTTTAATTGTTGTTTAATTTATCTTTATAATAAATTTTAACTATTTAAAAATTATTTATTTTTATATTTTTTAAATTAAATATTAATTTCTAATTTTAACAAGTGTCTCTTAAATATTAATTTTTAATTTTAGTAAATTAGACAGAGAAAGTATAAACATAATCATTCTAGCTGAGCAGGAAGAAAAACGTTTAAAACTTGGATATAAAAAATTTTAAAACCTCATATTAGATTGTATTTTAACTATAAAAATTTAAGGTTAATTATACAAATTTAACTAATTATATCTTACATGTGTTTCATTATATATGTTAAGATTAATTAAAAAAACATATAATATATTTATTATGTATTTATTAAATTAAAAAGTAATAATTTTTATTATTAATAATATTTCACTAAATCAATATTAAAAGATATTTTTTAATTTAGCGAGATTAAAATTGGAAAAGAAAAGCATTTTATCATCACTAATTCAGTTACCCCTTATTTATTTAAATTTATAAAATGAGAGATGACCTTGTTTAATTTTTTTTTCTATTGTTCAATTTTTTCATCCTTCAGACACTATCAAACGAGAATGAGATGGTCCAGAATTAGGATTTGATAATTTGATTTCATTTCGAATAAGGGTTTGTGATTGAGTAACAAAACGATAAAAGTTTAAATTATTTTTTATTGGTTTGTAATCTAAATGTTTTATTAAATAATCGTGGAAGAGCACATGCAGAGTATATAATTCATTTTAAATTAGATTTTTATATAATAATTAATTTTTTTTATAAATTATTTAATTTACCCTTCCAATACAAATTTATCTACAAAAATCTTCAATACATTTTGGTCATCTTTTACATAATATAAATTAATAATTATTTTCTATTTATTGTTAATATTAATTTGGATATTTGTTTTTTTGTTAAATAATAAATTAAATAAAAATATTTTGTTTTGTATACAAATAGAAAACAAACTATATATACTTCTATAGGTAAAGATCTGATATCTAGTTTAGATAATTAATATGGGAAGAAATTGTGTAATTTTTAGGTATTTTAGAATTGGCTACAACTATAGATCTTGCTCAGTAGCACATTTTTAAATTTTTTTTTTTTCAAATAAAGACTATTGTCACATCCTGTGTGATTAAATTGATCCCTTATTCCCTTTGAGAGAAATTATGTAATACTCTTCTCAACATTTTTTTAGTCGATAAATATGTAGTTTATAATATAGTATAAATTGAATTTTTTACTTAATTCTTATAAAAAAAAAAAAAACACTAAAACGGATTATTTATGTACAATCCTCTTTTTGATTATTTTTTTAGACGTTGTTGGAATTATGACCGAAATAGAAAATGACAAAATTATTGATACATTGGTTATTTAAATTGAGAATGACTAGTGTATTTTTTTCATGTCCTTATTCAATAATTAATATGTTTATACAAGTTTTTTTTTAATTCTCTATAAAAAAATTTTCTCTCCACAGTTTGCTGTTCTTGAAAGAATGACGGACTGAATTAAAGGTTTTGTCACAACAAGTAAGCAACAGCTACATGTAATTGTTTTTCAATTTGCAAGAATAAAAATTTTGTTGAGATCTGTGAGAATTTGATCATTATGAAATAGTTATATATGTTATTGTAGTTGTGTTTACTATTTATTGAAACATGATTCAATCTAAATATTTTAGTTTTTGAATTTTATTGTGTAATACTATATGTAATAATAATAGTTAGTTGTCTAAAGCTCAATAGTATTCAATGTTTGTCTATGTTTGAAAATTACTAATCATTGAGAGGTGCTTAATGAATCATCGGCTGCTTTCTCTAAAGCAATTTTCTCACGTACTCTTGGAGGTGATAGTGTAATTTTGTAAGATATTAAGTTAGAATTGTTTCCGGTGCCTATAATAGAGCGGAATATTGTTAACTTGAAAGTTTTAAATAGGGCCATTTATATAAATAAATTGTTTGCCTTTTAAATTTACGTAATTACATTCTTTTAAATATGAAGACGCAAATACATTATTTTATATATCTATAAAAATCGCTACTGATAGTAGCAGTTTATGTAAACACATAATCCGCTATAACTAGCCGCGGATTACATGCAAATGGGGGAACACAAAAATCGCTAGAGGCTGTCGCGATTTCTGTTTATTGATGTTTGGCCATAAACTGCTGGAGGACGTGCGTAAACTGCTATGAAACTGTTGGGAATAAGTAGTATGACCACAATCCAATCAATCATGTGTCAAATAATTTGTTATTGTTATTATATTAAAATGTTAATATAATAAGGTCCTTAATTAAATTTAGAGATTTATCATTGTGATAGTGATCATAATATTGAGAGATAAATCTTTTATAATTTAATCTAAATTGTTCTTGGTCATAGGATTATTAAAAAGGACATTAATAATCCGAAAAGACCAATATATATATAATGGTCTTCATTGGATGAAGATTAATATATCTCATTTATTAAATTATATATATAGATGATGCATATAGAGATATGACCATTGAACTGGCTCACTTTGAGAATTCCTAATGGTTATAATTACCGTATATTTGTCAATAGGATATTCTCAAGATGAACATAGTAATAGAGTTTCCTTTGACCTGCGACTGTCATAGAAATTAACAATGTATTTATTATACTTTGATTCCGGACACCTAATACCCTAGGGTGCTAGTTGAATGGATATTGGGTATGATTTAAATACTTGTAGAATTAATGATTAGTCAATAAGGAATCCATCAACTCTTGGTAAAGAGTTTGAGCTCTATGATTATAATGACTGAGATGAATAAAACCTTGGCCAAGGGGATTGAATGAATGAAGAAATGAGTTTCTTAGGTCATTCACATTTCATTATAATAATGGTAACAAGTTAGAGTTTGACAATTAAACCATACTCTAAAGGTTAACCAAGAGCTGGAAAGATGGAAGGAATTATACTTTGTTCTTCTAAGGTTCTTAGTAAAAATATATTACTTCAAACTATCGGGTCGTTGAGGAGTGTTGTTAGACACCAACCTTGATTAGTAAATTTAGTATGACTAATTTACTACCCGCTTAGTATTGAACCTATGGGGTCACACACTAACGAGTGTTCTAATCTTTGCTGTAGAATTATTTAATTATTATTTTGATTTTATCAAATAAATAATTATATTAATTTAAATGGAATATTATTATATTCTTTGCTAGCACCAAGAATATAATAATAATATGATAATTGAAAATATTAAATGAGATTTGAGAATAATTAGTTATTCTATTTCTGAATTTGAATTATAATTTTGGATGAGATCCAAATCGATTATGTTTTAAATTGTTATGATATGATTCATAAAATTTGAAGGATTTAAATTTGGAATTTCAAGATATGATTTAAATTTGAATTGAGAATCAAATTTAAAATCAGTAACAAATCTCATACTATATATATGTATGTCAAGAGTAGAGGAAAGTAAAGAGAGAGAATAAAATAGAAGAGTTTTATTCCTTTACCTCTATACACATAAATGTATGTGAGCCTAATTCTTAGAGAAGAATTTTATGGCGTGCAAAGAGTTGCAAGAGGTTTCTCAATTTAGATCAGATGTCCATTGGTCAAGGAGTTGACAGCAGAGATTGGTCTCGGTGTGGATACGCATAGCGCCTTCGTACCATCGAAGGAGAAAAAAGATTTTTTACTAGCGTACTCAAGTATTTAGATATGATTTTATTTATATATTAAATTATTGGAATAAAATTTAAGCACAAAATAAGTCTTTAGGATTACTTTATTTTCTTCCGCTGCGTGTGTTATTAACACATGGTAATCCTTCATGGTTGTCAGGTTGCTCCTTGTAAACAAGAGATAAAATTATTTTTGGCAAACTCCTAACTTTTAGGATTTATCTCAATTATTAGAGAATTTCTATCAGTATTCATGGATTAAATTTTATACTCTCAGGTTGTCTAGGTAAAAATATAAAATTAAATCACTAATACATCAAATGTATATACTGATTATTATCTTGAAAATAAAACTCCTGGTTGTCAGGCCGCTCTTTATAATCAAGAATATTAGAAAAACTAATTTCTAATATTATAGTGTTCAAAACACATCAATCAAATTAAAATTTGATTGTTCATGTACTAACGTTTAGCCTTAAAAAATTATCAAATCAAATTTGACCTTTATATATACACTTATATATATGAGAAACAAACAAAAAATATTTTGCATCTTATTCCTTTTATTGCGATCAAAATCATAATAAAATTTGATAAAATCAAAATAATAATTAAATAATTCTACAGCAAAGATTAGAACACTCGTTAGTGTGTGACCCCATAGGTTCAATACTAAGTAGGTAGTAAATTAGTCATACTAAATTTACTAATCAAGGTTGGTGTCTAGCAACACTCCTCAACGACCCGATAGTTTGAAGTAATATATTTTTACTAAGAACCTTAGAAGAACAAAGTATAATTCCTTCCATCTTTCCAGCTCTTGGTTAACCTTTAGAGTATGGTTTAATTGTCAAACTCTAACTTGTTATCATTATTATAATGAAATGTGAATGACCTAAGAAACTCATTTCTTCATTCATTCAATCTCCTTGGCCAAGATTTTATTCATCTCAGTCATTATAATCATAGAGCTCAAACTCTTTACCGAGAGTTGATGGATTCCTTATTGACTAATCATTAATTCTACAAGTATTTAAATCATACCCAATATCCATTATTCAACTAGCACCCTAGGGTATTAGGTGTCCGGAATCAAAGTATAATAAATACATTGTTAATTTCTATGACAGTCGCAGGTCAAAGGAAACTCTATTACTATGTTCATCTTGAGAATATCCTATTGACAAATATACGGTAATTATAACCATTAGGAATTCTCAAAGTGAGCCAGTTCAATGGTCATATCTCTATATGCATCATCTATATATATAATTTAATAAATGAGATATATTAATCTTCATCCAATGAAGACCATTATATATATATTGGTCTTTCCGGATTATTAATATCCTTTTTAATAATCCTATAATCAAGAACAATTTAGATTAAATTATAAAAGATTTATCTCTCAATATTATGATCACTATCACAATGATAAATCTCTAAATTTAATTAAGGACCTTATTATATTAACATTTTAATATAATAACAATAACAAATTATTTGACGCATGATTGATTGGATTGTGGTCATACTACTTATTCCCAACAATCTCCCACTTGCACGAGAGCCAATCATGATAGATTGGATCTTGGGCATACTATTATCTCAATAGAAACAATGTATTTGCGTCTTCATATTTAAAAGAATGCAATTGCATAAATTTAAAGGACAAACAATTTATTTATGTAAATTACCCATTTAAATAGTTATAAAGAAATGTTGCTCGAAATTATATAAAAAGTGCTTTCAGTATAATGTTTTATTCGACAATTATTATACAAAGAGCGTTTCAAGTATAAATACTATGTTTTGTGCTTTATAGAAATTAATTTTGTGCTATTATATAACATTGTAAGAAACTAAATTTAAATTAATTAGTTATATTATATTGATTAATTATATTCACAATAGATTATAATTGATTTTTTAAATCTAAGAATAGTTTTGGTTATTTTTCATTTGGTAGTTTTTATATCATATATAACTGTACAATTGATTTGAGTAATAATTATTGTATATAGGTACTAGCGGAACATTATGTGGCTAATTTTTTTATATAGAAAAAATATTGGTATTTTTGTTGGAAATAGGAATATTTAGTATAATTACATATGGGTGAATTTTTTAAGTGAGAAGTCAACACGTGGGAAGTATATTGAATAATTTCAACAATACTATAATACATTTTAAATGTCAATATTCAACCAAAACACCATCTCTCTTTCCATATTAAAAATAATTTCTGATATTATGTATGTTACTAGATTTTTGATAAATCTAGATATTTTCTGAAACCGTGATACTTTGACAAAGATATTACATCAACATGCTTTGATAACTCCGTACTTATTGTACTTTTTGGCAAACCGGCTTATATTACTGAGGATGAATTTTTATATTCCACATAATGATAATAAAGGAATTGCGTGATGCTGCAAATGTGAATGTCTTATAAAAAAATTACTATTTGACGTTAAATCTATTTTTTGTTGTTTGACTTTCACATTATTTTTATATAGGTTGGATCCTATGTTGTTCTGACTACTGTTTTTGTAGTTGATTCGATTCTATATCGATGGTATAAGTCCTGTGTTTGCAACGTGAAAGTTGAAGCTAATGTGGATACATATTTTTGTAATGGCGGTAAAAATGACGTGAATAATATGGTTGATAAATACGCCTCTATTTAAATTTATTTGTACAATATTTTTAAAGATAGCAATGTAGTTATGTAATGGGATAAGTATTGTTTTGGTCCCTAATGTTTGGGGTCAGAATTGAAATAATCCCTCACATAATTTTTGATTTAGAATCGTCCTAAACGTTTTATTTCCTATTAAAATCATACTTTTAACTTTTTAAGAACAAAAATACCCTCCACCACCACCAGCACCTTTACCACCACCAAATACACCAAATCAGATTCAAGAAGATCAAATCAGATTAAACAACATCAAATTCACCAACAAAATCAACACACAACAACAATAAAAAAAAATAACAAATCAAAATTAGACTTAGAAATAAAGACATAAATAGAAGCAGAAGAAGACACAGAAGCCGAAGAAGCAGAAGAAGCAGAAACAGAAGCTCAAGCAGAAGCAAAAAAGAGAGGGGGAAGAAGGGGGTAACGGCGAGCCAGTGACCAAGGGGGAGGAGTCGCCACCGTCACACGCGTCGCCGTCGCCATCGTGTCGCACCCAAGGGAGAGGGAGAGAGGGACGTGAGCCAGTGACCAAGGGGGAGGAGTCGCCGCCGTCACACGCGTTGCCGTCGAGGTGAGGAATGCGTCGCGCCTAGCCGTCGCTCAGCCTCGTCCCGCCGCGGGGTGGAGGTCGTCGCGTCGCCGCCGAAGAGAGAGAGAGAGAGAGAGAGAGAGAGAGAGAGAGAGAGAGAGAGAGAGAGAGAGAGAGAGCCCGCGATGATGGAAAAGACGCGACGATAGTGGTGAGTGCTCACCAGTGTTGCCACCGCTTCCATCTCCCCTCCCCTCTTCCCCTTCCCCCCTCCCTTCGCATATCCTTTTCCTCCTCCCCAACGCATTCTTTTCTTTTATTCTTTTTAAAATTTTATATTTTTTTAATTAAAGTAGGGGTAATTTAGTAATAAAATTAATTTTATTAAAAAAGACGATTTTAATATGAAATAAAACGTTTGGGACGATTCTAAATAAAAAATTACGTGAGGGACAATTTCGATTTCGACCCTAAATACTAAAACAATACTTATCCCTTATGTAATTAAATATATCTCTTTTTAGTTTATTTAGGAATATCTAAATTAATATCAACCATTAGTAGAGAACAAAAGAATAATTTATTAAGTTGTAAAATTAGCCATTTCAACATATCCCTGCAATAATTTAGACATTCATGGCATAATTATTTAAAAAAAATTTCCTAAAATTAGAGATAAAAAAATAATTATAGAATACTTAAGAGTCAAGATGGTTAATTTCCTCTTGAAATGACCTTAGCCAAGTATACATCTTGAATAAAATAGATTATTGTGAGGGATATGTGATAACGGTGATCACTTCGATAAAAATGCTTTATGTGATATTAAAAAAATTAATATATGCCAATTATGATTTTTCCTTTTTCCCTCTTGCATTTGGAAATAAAAAAGAGGCAGTATCATTTTAAAATTGCTTATCAAAGAGGTACGTTAGTTTTAGATCAAAAGTGGTAAGAAAGGGATATATGCTTAGTTTCAGTTTTGAATACAGTAAAAGAAACATTTGAAGAAAAAATATCGCTTAATTGAGATGGTCAATATAAACTGTTGTGAGCAATTAACTTATTTCGTTGTTGTTATGAAATTGTCTTTTTATTATCTACTTATTATTCAAATTAATTTGGATACTTACTTTCTTTTTGTTAAATTATAAATTAGTTCTTCATATTTTTGGGTTCAATTTGTTCTTTTTGGTATTAAGTGAATTTTTTTTTTGTGATTAAAAATTTAAAACAACTAAGTAGAAAAAGAAAAAAGTTCTAAGGGACTAAGAAAGTGCAATGCTGCGAATGCAATTTTAAAGCCGTCTTTGTTATAATTTTTGCTACTATGTTTGTATCTCGCAAGATTAAGCAAAAATCAACGTGTCACTTTTAAGTCATGATATTTCTGACTTTAAGCACCAAAAGATCAACACACTCATCATTATCTTGAGAATTGTTAACAAAAATGAAAGCCTCCTGACAATTCGTTTCGTAAATCACATCTCTTTACCCCAAGTTTCAGACTAAAAGAAATTCTTTTCAGATAGCAAACAACTCTCATTGAAGAATATTGTAGCCCGTTATTGTTCCCAAATAGCCTTGTTGCTAATTTTCGTTCCTGTCTCTGTTAACACGGGCAAAACCAATTTGATCCCTAAAACCAGAGTAACTAGCATTACAATTTATTTTAAAAGTACCCATCATAAAAAGAATAGAAACTCGTTGCAATTTAAAGACATTTCGAAACTCCTTCTCGAAGGTTAAAACCATACGAGCCACTTTAAAAGGAGGCCAAAGCTCATGATGATTGAAAATTTCATTGTTTATAGCTCTCCAAATTCACCACAGACTAAAAAAGAATCTAAAAAAGTGTTGTTTGCTATAGGACAAGAATCAGTTCTTCAAATCCAGAGGATGAGTGGAAATTTCTAAAGTCTGCCAAACAAACTGAGTTTTCGGACAATTCCGAATACAGTAGAAAACTGTTTCCCAGCAAGTCAAGCAACTGGGGCAACTATCTATAGGTGAAAGGCCTCTCGCAGACAAAGCCAAGCCAATAATTTGATCCTTTCCAAAACAAACTGACGCCAAAGTCAAAGCCAATCCCCTCTTTCCTTCCATCCAAACATCTTTTTACAGAGCCATAAGTAGCCATTATGAGCATCATAAACCTTAGACGTCCCACTAGACCAAGCTTTGCCTACCACTGAATCCGCTTCCACATCCGAGTTGTAGGAGAGAATGCTTTCATGCAAAATCTTATGAAAATATAATAGACCTTCTCAAGGTGCCACTCTCCAATCGATCATAGATCTAAAATTTGGAGATCCGAATAAAAAATGTGAACATAATCCATCCCATTACATAGTTGCCCCTCTTCCCTCCATTTAGAGAACTAAAATTTTTAGTTCAAATCTCTAATGTACCAATTAAAATCATCCTTTAAAATATTCTAAATTTTACACAGACTTCTCCAAACATAAGATCTGTTATCCGTAAAGCAGCTGAAAGCGTCACAAAAAAATGGTATTTAGCTGGCAACAATTAAACTCAAAACTTGACCTATCGTGTTTAAGCATTTAAATTAGGTTAAATAATAGTTTTTATAATTTTATTTAAACTAAAGAATGACAAGTCATGTGTTAACTGAAATTTTTATATAAAAAAAACATATATAAATTGGATTTGGTGATTTTTTATCCTACTACTACAATAATTTTTGTTGTATTTGATAAGAAGGCTACATTATTTTTGTGTTATTCTATTTTTGTAGATTTATTTTTTTCATACAAATATAAAAAGCTGGGATGATTGATCAGCCTCCGAATTTTACCTAATTATTGAATAAAAAATTTATATTTAAAGCGAAGTTTAATAGTAGAGATAATAATGAATGAGGGCTATTATACATATCAATTTTTTTGGTATTCAAATTCATACAAGTTAGTCAAAACCCAACAAAAACGACCTTCAGTTTAGATTGCGTGTAAATACCCGCTTTTCTAACTCTTGAATAACATAAACAGTTATTTTTTCTCAAAAAAAACTGCAATAATGCTCAAAATTCAAATAAGGATCAAAATCTTTGAAAATCATCGCGAAAAGTCGAAAGAAGTTGCGAAGCTAAATTCAGAAAGAATTATGAGAAAATGAAATAAGAAGATGAAGAAGAAGAAGCAGCAGAAGATGAGGAGGAGGAGGAGGAAGAGGAAGAGTTTTAAATTATGCAGAACTTATCAGCATACATACATCGAAAATTTTTAAATAATACACTCAAATATCTTCGTGTTACATCCAAATTTGTTGCAAATACAAAAAAATGTTTCTTGTAATGCTGCATTTTTTTCCTTATTTCTTTCTTTCTTTTAGTTGAATGAATATAAGTTCATCATCTTTCAAGTAATTTTGCAGCATTATGTGTTTATTCTTCTTATTTGTTTGATTTTTTTTATTCTTGTTAAGAGAGTAAAACAAGAAGAAACTTGAGAAGGTAAAACAAAAAAGAAAAGATGAATAAGAAAAGAAGAAGAAGAAGTAGCAGAAGATAAAGGAGGAGAAAGATGAAGAGTTTTGAATTATGCAGAACTTATCAGCACACACATACACCGAAAATTCTTAGACAATACACTCAAATATTTTCGTGTTACACCTAAATTTGCTGCAAATACAGAAAAATATTTCCTCTAATGTTGCATATTTTTTTCTCTTCTTTTTTTTTCTCGTTTAGTTGAATGAATTTAAGTTCATCATCTTCCAAGCAATTTTGTACCATTATGTGTTTCTTCTTTTTCTTTGTTTGATATTTTTTGTTTTTATTCTTATTAAGAGAGTAAAACAAGAAGACACTTGAGAAGATAAAACAAGAAAAAAAAAGACGAATAAGAAAAAAAAAAGATGATGAAGATAATGATGATGATGAAAAAGAAAAAGAATAAGTAGCAGAATATGAGGAGGAGGCAGAACAAAAACGTAGAGAATGAACGAAAAGAAAATGCAGAGAACACAGAGATAGAAAAGAACGTAGATCGTAAATGTTGAGAAAATTTGAAAATGAAAACGAAATTCTTTCGAAAAAGACAGTTATGTATTTGTGCGTTGATTAAAAAGTTAGTTAAATTAAGAGGAGCGTGAGGTGAATTAGGGTAAAATAATTTGTATAGACTTGTATAAAAAAATGACTTGTATGTGAAGAATGGTTGATAATGAATACTTATTTTACTTCGAAAAAATATAAAATGATAATTACTTACTAGTCTCAAATTAAACTTTGATTTTGATAACGATTTTAAAATTTTTTTAAGATAATAATTACTTTGTGTATTTTTTTTAAATATTTAAAAATATAAATACAAAATCTGTGCACTAGTTTGTTTAAATTTACAAAAGAGTATGGAATTAACAGTTTTTCTCTCAATTTCCCAACGGTGGCCTTGTTTAATTGTTTTTTTTTTTCTATTATTATTTTTTCCATCTTTCAGAGACTACCAAATGGGATCAGGACCGGTCGATTATTAGGGTATGAAAATTTGATTTCATTGCGAATTAGGGTTTGTGATTGACACCTCGTTCTTTGTCTTCGCTCCATCCAACCCCTGAAATCCATCAACTTTTGCTATTTGTCTCGATCTCTCGCCATGGCGGATGGCTTCTGGAATCGGCAGCAGGCGCTTCCTCCTTCTTCCGCTATGTTCAAACGACCTCGTACTGATTTCGGTTCGTTCTTATCCCTCCTCCCCCGCCCAAATCCCCATTTTTCTTCAATGATGTTTACTTTTCCCGTTAAATGTCACGCATCGTCGCTGAAAATTCGTTTTCAATTGTTCAGATGGCAAAAGTTGAAATTTTTTATTTGGAAATTTCTTTTCTTGTTCTTGGATTACTAAGTAGTACAATTAGATTGATCTGTGATAGCGATTTTGTGCTCCAAGGAGCTGAAATTTTGTTGAGGTTGTGGTTATCTGAATTGTGTAACTTAGGGCACGGGGGATGTGTTGTGAATTGTGAAAAGAGTAAGTGTTTCTGTGAGCTTTACACGGAGGATAGTTTTTATTTGCAAATTGAGAAGGGGTTTCATGATGATATCTCCTTTTAAGCAATAATTCTTGGATTCTTGGTAATGCCTTAATGGTAATCAAATTGGTGGGCGACTTTGTTGGTAAGTGATGTATCAATAGATTATAGCGCCTGCATATCTATATCCTGCCTAGTATGTTTTCCTTCGATAGGAATTTGAGTTACTATTGTTTTAGAAAGTTTAATAGGTGAATATAATCATACTAATCATTTCTCGCTTTTGTGCATGGTGAATTGGTAAAATATTAGTTTTTGGGCTTTCAATATTAGGATTTGATGTAAGAACACAAAGGATCCTGTGGAGTTTTGAGTGTCAATTCTGAAAACAGATGAGCTATTCTAAAATGAACAAGTTGGACAGACTAAGAATATAGAGTTGCTGCCTGTTGTATAGTTGGTTGTTCCAGTAGTAAGTTTGAAACTCCGGAAGGTGGAAGGTGCATCTTGTAGCATGGACGTCTTATTTTTTAAGAGTATTTTGCATTGTAATTGTGGGGCGTATGTGCCATTTAGTTTGTGAGTCATGTAGCATCCAGCATAATTTTTAGTTAGATGTGGTATTTCAGTGTTGTCGGTGATTATCATAGTAGAAAAAGCTATGGTGTATGATATTGTAAATAGATGGAAGTGGTTTTTGTTAGAGACAGAGTGTGTGCTTCAGCTTTAGTTCTTTTTGCTAGTGAATAAATTGTAAGAATAGATTTTGTTTTGATGCAGAAATGTCAGCTTCTGGTCTGACTTCGGGTAATGAGATGCATAATTATATCGCTCGAGATGATGACCGCCGAATGATAAAGGACACAAAAACGCTTGGATCTGCTTATGACCGCTACCTTCAGAGTGGAGGGGTAACATCTGAACCCCTTTTATTTACATGATGCTTTTGTGCCTGCATGCACCTCCGTTGCTAGTTGTTGAAAATATGTCATGTTTTACTTTGAAGCAGCTTACATCTTTTAATTCTGGTGGAGAAGCTAGTACAATTGGCAATGTTGGATTAGGAAGGAGTGTTGGTGGGTTGCCAGGTCCTTCGCTAGCTGATTCTGCTGTCATGGGGCGTCCTGGGGGTGGTCCTCCTGATATTGCACGAAATGGACGGAATGTCAGTTATGGTGGTCAGTTAGATGCAGTTTCCAGGCCAGGACCTGAGACAGTACCGCTACCACCAGATGCTTCAAGTACTTTATATGTTGAAGGTCTTCCGTCTGACAGCACGAGAAGGGAAGTGGCTCGTATCCTTTTGTTGTTGATTTTGATTTACCAGATATGTTTATATTTTATTTTCTCATACCTTCATCTCTCTCTCTCTCTCTCGCAAGTTATTCAAATTCCTTAATGTCATCTTTAGATATTTTCCGCCCTTTTGTTGGATATAGAGAAGTGAGACTTGTGAGCAAAGAATCCAAACGTGTAAGTGTACTCTGTAACTTGTCATGCTTTTCCTGGCTTGGTTTGTCACTATTCTGGTAGCTTTTTGAAAGTTCAATTATGTTCTTCATGATGAAACTCCTGGTCATTGCAGCGTGGTGGAGATCCTTTAATCCTTTGTTTTGTGGATTTTGCAAACCCAGCTTGTGCAGCTACTGCTTTGAGTGCCTTGCAAGGTATCATTTTGTTTCCTGCTGTTATAGGAGATTAATTTTCATGTTCTAATTATATAATATTCGATTATTCGGCCTTCTATGTTAATATTAAGTAGTAATAAGTTTTAAATACCCTATAATTTTGAATCAAAAAATTAATTTAGTTATACTGAAATTCGATAAACAACTGCAGAAATATGATATGCTTATTTGACTAAGGAAATTTCTCGATGTTCTATTGAACTATAAGGATATCATCGTAAAAGTTGTAAATTATTGTTACAGTGGATATCATTACTTCAGATTTTAAGGTTCATTCAAACTATACTGTACAATAAATAAGTTCCAACTTCCATGATTTCTTAGAATGAGCAGACCAAGCTACCATCCTGCTCACTAATGACTACACCATCGTGATTGGAATGTAATCCTGTTCTTTAATGCTATGGCTTTAACATGGCACCACGAATCCCCGATCATCAAATATCGTGAAACTTTTTTTAATTAGTCCAAACCCCAAAATTCTATTCATTTTAGTGTAGTAGGTCATGTGCGTGGTCAGCAGCAGGTACTGGTACTTGCCATATTCGTTAGTACTTTAGTCATTCAAAGCTCGTAGATTTGGATATAATTGGTCAATGCTTTCTTCACAAAATTATGCTGACCCTGTGGTTGGATGGCACAGGTTATAAAGTGGATGAGCTCAATCCTGAGTCCAGTCACTTGCGGCTCCAGTTTTCACGGTTCCCCGGCCCTAGATCTGGAGTTGGACCTCGCAGCAAGAGGTGAGCTGGTTCACCTAAGGCATTTAGTTTTTTATGCTCATCATATTGTCCATGTCCTTTGTACATCATCTTCGCGCGGGTGCGAGAGTGTTCGTTAAATGCTTGATGCGTGCGAGTTTGGTTTAGTGTCACCCTCGTGGCTACAATCGCGACTAGAGTCCTTGACATGCGCATAGTATTATTAGAAAGGCCGAGTAATGAAACTCCCAATTACATTTGAGCAAATCTAACAAACAGATTTTGGGGTGGTCGTAGCCAAATACCGGTGTTGTATAAATATTGTTAAGTTTAATCTGAAACAGGATTTCTTGTTAATCGTAGCATTTGCTTTGAGATGTCCAAATAAAAAAGT
Organism: Arachis hypogaea; assembly: GCF_003086295.3. Classification (NCBI taxonomy): domain Eukaryota; kingdom Viridiplantae; phylum Streptophyta; class Magnoliopsida; order Fabales; family Fabaceae; genus Arachis; species Arachis hypogaea. Next base: position 151,218,203 of record NC_092054.1, on the reverse strand, counting down.
TTGTTTCTGATTGGCAAATAATGTGTCTATATCCTTGGTATGAATTCTTTGGGAGTGTTCGGTTCTTGTTTTTGTTTGAGTAAATAACTATTTTTGACCATAGAAGATTTAAATAAATTCAGTAACCATCAAAATTTACCTCTGATTGACAAAACTAATAAAATGTTAACTATTAAAAAATTTCGCAAATATCCTTTTTCCTTTCTTCTTTCCTTATTACCTCTTTCTCTACAGAAATTCTCCCAACAATAACCTTTCTTCACATTCTCCTTACTCTTGCTCCTCCATCTTTAAACCCAAACTCTACCATCTCTACTGCCTTCTACCTTCTCTTCTCCATAACCAATTGTCCTACCAGTACGGTACCGAAACCACCTCCACAACCATCAAGAACCCGCTAAAATTTCAAACCTTGAAAATCAATAAGAACATCACCATGGTAGCTTCCTCGGTGATATCATAAGTACCCAACCATAACCAACCACATGCGCTGTAGAGGGTTTTGATGAGAGAATCGATCGGTATGTCCTAGAGTCGGAGGGTCTTGTCATCGGAGGCGGAGACCAAGAAGGGAGAGTCTGAGAAGGACAGATATGACCTGCTCAGGGCCCTCCTACTCTATCAGATTGCAGTGTCGAGATTGTGATGTAGGATTTATTTTCTATTTGGATTCGATTTTAAAGTGTTTTTAATAGCACTGATGGTGATAAGAGCAAGAAAATTTTATAGAAAGATGAAGGAGAAGGGTATCTAGAAATTTTTAAATAGAATTAATATTGTTAGTTTTATTAATCGGATATATTTTTGGTTATCAAATTTATTTAAATTTTTTATGACTAATTTTGTTAGTTACCTAAATTTTTTATGGTTAGAGATGATTATTTATTCTTTTTGTTTCTATTTTTAATGTTTTTCTATTTTAGTATTTTATTTTATGACCAAACACTAGAAAATAATGAAAATGTTTGTTTTTTGTTTTATTTATTTATTTTTATAAAATCTTAAAAAAATAAAACTATTGAAAATAAAAATACGATTTTTTTTTGGTCATGAAAATCAGACTTATCATTTACCTTTCTTTTTTTTTTTTTTGGACTGACATTTACCTTTCTAAAATTGACTCCATTTTTGTCGTTCACTCTCGGGATACTTGACATCAACTATATTTGTGACCTTCTCTTTGGTCTTCAATCCGTTTTTACAAATATTATTTTATGATATTTTATAATTTTTGGGCCTTAAATCAATCTTATATCTCAAACAATTAAACTAAATTTGGTAGACTATTGGGCTTATGTACTGACCAAAATAATAGAATACCGTTGGGCTCATGGGCTTGTGCAGATAATGGGAAAATGACATAATAGAAAGCTCCACTATAAATACCAAAAAAAAAAAAAGGACGCTCGTCTATTTTTTCCCTCTAGGTATGTGAGTGTTGTGTAGTGGGTTTCCTGTTTCCCAATTCCCAATGGGTTGGTTTTATTTTTTTGGTGTTTCTCATTTAGTTGGTTTGTGTGACCTAATATAGTTTCTAAAAGTTAATAATTTCAGACCAATTTTTTTCAATTTTAATATATTTGGACATAAATATTATATTTTAATATTTTAACAAGAAAATAATATAGAAACATTTTTGGTTTTTGGTTTCCTTGTTTTAATGAGGATACTGATATCCTTTCTATTTGATGCAATTTATTTTAACTACAATTTACATAGTCTTTTTTTCCGGCAACTACAATTTCCATCATCTTAAAAAAAATGTTATATTTAAAAAAAAAATATTTAATACAGGAAGTATTTAGGGAAAGATATTTATTTGAAAACACTTTATAACAATGAATAATACCATATAATTTAACTTAAAGAAAGCTTAAAAACTATGGCTTAGGCAAATAGGCAATAGATTATCATTTCGGATGATGAAAATTCAGTTCCATCTCTTTCAAAAATCGACTTCACATTGGTTTATATATAAATTTCTTTGACAGTTTGTGTAGTCGGCAGGTGGTCCATTCTGCTTCTTTTACGTACAAAGATTACACAAGTGAAAGAAAATTGGCTATGGTAAAAGACTAATAAAGTTAAAGCAATTATTGTTCATGTCAGAATAAATAAATAAATAAATAAATAATTGTTATTGATGAGTACTTTGTTTTGTTGTGATTATAATATTTTCATTGCAAGCAAAAACAACTTCTTCCATTTTGATGATTGATTATATATCAATAAAACGTCCCACACATTAAATATCACACATCCTATAAAAGGTTCATTTATTTTTTCGATTTTTTCCTATAATAGTTTATATGAAAGTTAGATGGTACCCTATAGTTGGACTACTCATGAACTTGCTGCATTACTTTCCTTGATTGTTAGAAAATTGGAAGATGAAATTTTAATTCGCTGAACTGTGGTGTTATTTATTATCCATCTGAGTGGTTTTACTTACTAAAATAGAAAAAGAAAAATTAATACACATCAGCATGATATCAAAAGACTAATAGATTGAACCAATGGATAGCTTCAAGTGCTATTTTTATTAATTAGAACTATAAATGCTGATCTTATATAATTTATCTCTATCAGCCCTTTTTCCCTTGGCATGATTGTAACTTGTCAGAATTTAATAATTTTCTTTATTTTCTTTTTCTTATTTCGTAAAATCTCCCAAAGCTAAGCAATAAACAAAATAGCCAATAAAATCATCATCCCTGCTTGCCTAACCTTAGCCATAACTCACTTTGTGTTTTCTTCTTATTTGTTGTATTGATTACAGTGGGGTCTCTTTTATTCAGTACTACCAGGGTTGTATTTTTTATTTTATTTTATTTTAATTTATATTTTAATTTTCTCCAATGTATTGGGGATTCCTTTGCCAACATCTATGTCCAACATACTAGGACATTGTAACTTGTAAGAAGTGTGCAGTTAAATTTCATGGTTAGATCTGGGACTATGATTAAAGACTTATATATATGTATTGGGAATTTTTTGGGATTTCTTGGACTGTAGTTCAATTCCAATGCCATGAAATTAGGTACGTATGTTGTATTTTAGTGACATAATTATATAATTATAATACATAGCTTAATTTGATTCTGCTGTGATGTGAAGTGATGAGCGAGTGATGTGCAACTTTTAATTGTGATACAAGAATATTTATTTATAGCAAAAGAACAAAAGGAAAAGCGTGTGTAAGAAACTTTAATAATAGGGGATCATTACTTAAGGAAACAATGGTTCTTTATTTTCTTTATTTTTTTTTTCACCCAAAAGGTGAATGATATTTCATATTTGGTGCTGTTGATTGCATGCACATGAATATGATTGCACTTCAAAGCTCTGGGGCCAAGCAATGAGAGGGAAAAAATGGAAAAAGGTAAGATCTGGATAAAATCACACTTGTCCCCATGTGCTAAACCTTGCATTTTTTCAAACTTTGGAAATCTTTTTCTCTTTATTTGCATGGCATCTGCAAAAGCATATACTCCTTATATTATCATTGTCTTCCCTTAATTAATTAATTAATAATTATCATCAACACTTGAGTTGCGTGCAACAATATCATTTCATTAAATATCACTACTTGATCTATTTTATGTATGTATATATATATAGTCATTTTACCGGTTATTTTGATCCTTTAATTAAAAAAAGAAAGAAAGAAAGAAAAATCCTTACCAACTAGGGACATGATTTATAGGAACTAGGGAGCATTATTAGGTTTTTAATTAGAGATGAGTCTTGATTATATACGTGTGTATTATAAAATTGAGTAATTATTAGTGTGATTAAGGAGGAATATGACGGTGTCAGCAATAATTAAGCAAATTTACGAGTCTTTAAGAAAATGTTTTTGGATTCTTTGGGGGGAGGTGGCTAGCTATAGGGAAGAGAGGTAATTAAGGGAAATAAGGCTGCGCTTGGTTCTGATAATAAGATAAGATAGGACACTGAGAATAAAATGTAAATGATAAAAATATAAAAATTAGTGTTTTTTATTTTATTTGGTGATAAATTAAAATAAATTATGAAATTTTAATTTATTTTTATTTTTTTATTCAAAAAATTTAGGAAAAAATATAATTATAAAAAATTAATAAAAATAATAAAATAACAAATAAAAAATAAATTGTGTTATTCGTTAATGTTTCAGTATTTTTGTTAGAATAAATATAAAATACACTAATTTAGTATCACTAGTAAATATAATTTTATATTTTTATATTTCTGTTTCAGTGTCTTATTCTTATAAACAAAATGCAGTCTAAAAGACAGAGATAAATTCAGGAAAGAGAGATATCTTACAAAGGAGTTAAATCTCAATTTGGCTCCTGAAATTTAGTCTGATACTCAGAATGACCCCACAATTTCGTTGGCTCCAATTAGAACTCCCAAATTTATAATTGTGGCTCTGACTTGCCCCTGCGATCATCTTTGTGGGTTAAAACTCTCTTTCTTTCCATTAGGATGATCATATGTTGCAAAACATCCAGAAAATCCTTACACTACGTGGTTTCCAAAGGGTTTGAGCGCGAAACCAATGCGCCGTCGTTTAAGTAGTGTCCACTATGTCATGCAATTGCGCTAGATCAGCATTCCGGTGACGGAGATGATCGCAGGAGTAAATTGGAGTCACAATTACAAATTTAAAGGTTCTAATTGGGACTAACAAAATTATGAAGTCATTTTGAGTATTAGACCAAATTTTAGGAGCCAAATTGAGATTTAATTTCCTTACAAAGTTACAATTTTACATATTCATTCAGTGAAAGTGGAGTCCACCATCAAAACACAACCAAATCCTTTATTACAGATATACTTTATTAAATTATTAAATATATATTTTTTTAATTTTTTTTAAATAATTTAGTATATTTAAATAAATTACTTAACCTAATATATGTAAATATTATTATTATTATTATTATATAAAGATATTTTCGTATAAATAACAATCAAATAAATAAATAATCAAGTATTGGAATCATATAAAACTCGGAAACCTTCAGAAGAACCCAAATACTAAACACCAGATCGAAACTGAATCTGAAACTCGAGGACCTTTGAAGGGAGGCCACTGGCCACTTTGACTTTGGCTGCTTGCATTTTTGTTTGGAGATCACTTGGATAAAGACACTAAAAATATTTTTTTTTAGACGTTTATATGTGTTATGATATTATTGAACATTTTTATTAAATCGGTTAATAATTTATTTTTTAATAAACTAAAATAAAATTGGTTTATTATAGCAACAATAATAAATCTAATTGTCCGTATTATAATTATTAGACTCAATTTGATCCGATCGATTATATTTAAATTTTTTTAATAAAAAGATAAATATATCCCTGATTTTTGTTTAAAAAAAAGATTTAGTGGGTTATGTAAATTAGTCAGTTCGACCGGATTTGATAACAATTAAGTTTATTGTTATTGTTATAAAAAATCGATTTTATTCTAATTTATTAAGAAATTCAAAAATAACTTATTCATTAATACGTCCAATAACAATGCGACACATAAGAATGTTTTATGGGTTTTGATGGGAGCATCTTCCATTTTTTTTTAATTTGATATGTGGTGTGGATGCAATAACAATCCCATTCACTTCTATTTTAAGGCACTCTTCAATTGGATTATCAAGCACTTTATATTATATGTTACATATTTAAACTATAACTTGTATAATACACTTATTTTAGGTTATGTAAAGTATATTTTGTTTGTCTTTAATATTTTTTTAAAATATTTTTAATATTTAATTTTATTTCTAATGTTTTCAATTCATTCAATTTTATTTTCAACATTTTTTATTTGTATCAAAATTATTTTTAAAAAGTTTTAATTTTATTCCTAATATTTTACATAGAAATTTAAAAAAAAAATCCTAAGTATTAAGAATAAATTCAAATTACTTTTTAACTCTATTATTAAAGTGAATTGAGTGTCCATTAACACTCCATTCTTTAATTTATAAAATCTTAAATACCCCAATTAAATTAAAATAATATTAAAAAGATAATAACTAAAATGGTCTTATTTAATTTAAAATTTATAATTTTGTGTATGTAACATTTATAATGATAAATTTATTATATCTAATATTATATATTTATTATAGCAGTAATTAATGAATGTAAAAAAAAAAAAAAGTAAATCATGACTACCTATAAATAGGGATGGCAAAATTCTCTGAAACGCGGGGATTCCTACGGGGACTGCCCCGAATGGGAATCCGATTGTGGGAAATTTTTTCCGCGGGGATGGGGATGGGGGACAAAATTCTCCCGAAGCAGGCGTGGGGACCCGAGCGGGAATCCCCGCCCCGTCCCCGCTATTCTCCGAAATTTATGAATTCCTTGAATTATCATTAATAGTTTATTTCTCATATATGTTTTTTAGACATTTCTCACACACATATATATAAAAACCCAAAACTCCTAATCTTTATTTGCATAACCCTTCTTCAATTCAGAGATTCCTAAGGCAGTCCATACTTCATCCAACCTCTCTGCAGCCACCCCCTCGTTACCCTTCTCACCGCATCGTCACACCTCACCGTGCCATCACCCTTACCGCGTCGTAATTTCTTTTTGCGGCGTTCCTTTTCGTAACTCTGCCGTCGTGTCCATTCTCCTCTCTGTTGCCGCGTCTCCCACCTCATCTACTACTTTGTCCTTTGACTCGTCGTTGCGTCCCCATTGCGTTATTTCGAAAGAAGTCACCATTGTATCATTTAGACTTTTTTGTATAAAATCTTGCAGTTTTTGTATAAGATAGATACTTGTAGTTCTATTCATATGGAAATTAATAATTAGTTAGAACTATTATGTACATGGGGAATGGGGTCCCCACGGAAAATGGGGTCCCGTGGAGAATGGGGATGGGGAACAATATTCCCCCACGACGGAAAATGAGGCGGGAATGGGGAGCAAATCTGAGGGCGGGGATGGGGAGCAGGGAGGCACCCCCGCCCCCGCCCTGCCCCATTGACATCCCTACCTATAAATCTAAAATTTTAGCCCCAAACATTTTTGTTAAAATTAACGCACTTAGTCTATTAATTTAGAGAGGTAAATTTGTAACTTCTTTTAGCTCCCATCAATTCTGATAGCTACTTAACGTTATCAAATTAGCCGTCCGATCCACCTTGTGGCAGTGATGGAGTAGGTGTAAAATCTGCAGTGCCACATGGAATTATTTCTGTGTCGGTATAAGAATAAGCTAGAGACTTTAATTATCATCCTTTTCAATTATTTATGCCCCATTTTTCAAACATGAATAGAGCTAACTAAGCATAAAACAAAAATGAGAATGCATCTTCATTTTCTCTTGTATTGTTTTTTCTCCGATTCCCCGAGTATAATTATTAATTAATTAGTGCCCTGTAGCCATCAAAAGAATATGTTTTTAATTTTTCACCTTGCTACCTTGGGATCTTTGCTTCAATTGTCTTGCTTTCACATTGCCCATGTATTAAAATAATTAAACCAATACTCCTGTTTAGATATAATTAGTTATTTGAACATTTTTAATTAGATGCCTGTTATCAATTAAAGCAAACAAAAATTATTCATAATGATGATGATGATGATGATAAAAAGGGAGAAGTTATTTATTAATAGTTGATGATAAATTCATAAGGGATTAATTAATTGAAGACAACAGCATTGATTAGAATTGTGTTATAGGACTTGAGTCCAAATTTTAACTAGAATAGTATTTCTTACTCTTATAATAAATTGCATTATATTTATAGGATTTAGCTATTTTATGTTTGAATATATTTATACATTTAATGTATAAAAAATATAAAATAATTATACTTTTCATAATAAATTTTAGTAAAATATTTTTTTATAATATTTTAAAACTGCATCCTTATTACATCGTACATTAGTAAGATACATATTTATACCTCATTTTACTTTAGAAAAATTTTCAAGTATATCGGTATACTAGTGTTTCAATAATTTTTAATTGTTGATCTTAATTATAAAAAATATATATAATATATATAATTAAGATTAATAATTAAAAATTACTAAAACACCGGTGTATCAGTATATTTGAAATTTTTTTTTTACTTTATAGTTTATAGTAATAATTTTCGATATACATACATATTGAATAAGCTAAGTACGTATATAGTACAAGAGTTTGACAATAATATAGTAAGTAAGTTTCTCCAAGGAATATAATGTAATCTTGATTGCAACTTGCCACAGATCGGAAATGATATGGACTCAACTAAAAATAATTAGTTATCGTAATTAATTGTGTAAGCACTTATTTAATTTCAGTAACCTTATGAATATCTCAAAATTGTACTAATTCATAAACGACTTTGTACGAATATCTCAAATTTGACCTTATAAATTAAAATAATGTGTACTACATTTAGAGCTTAGCTGTAAAAGCCAATTCAAAGTTTTAAAGCGGTTTTGCGTGGCTTCTAGTGCTATATATATGCACACCTTGCAGACACCTTGATTGATGTTTCCCCAAAATTCACATGTTAACTACCCTACCAACTATTAAATAATCAAATTTTCTAGTATAGTCTTTTAATAGTTATACATTTACTAAACCAATTCCGTTCTTATTTATGATATTTATTATCAGAATTTAATTTTAATACATAATTAGTATAAAATTATACGTGCATTAAATTAAGTATGATTATGCTAGTAAAAAGAATTATTTTTTTATTCACTGTGTGAATAATCATTCGAAAAAATAAATGTGATTAGACGATTGTGTAAAATATTTTATATTATATTATTGTATCAAAATTAATCTCTTATTATAATATTAATAAAGTGTAATCATACCATTATCATTGTTGAATTTGGAATTTAAATTTTAAATTTTAAATTTTACTTTAAAAGGTAAAATATGTTCTATCTAGGGGTGGCAATGGGTAGGGTAGGGTAGGGTTTGGAGTCAACCCTAACCTTACCCGCGGATTGAGATTTTTATATAAACTCAACCTAATCCTACCCGCTCTTAACCCGCGGATACCCAATTCTACCCGCGGGTTACAAAAAAATGCAACGTTATTATATAACTTTATGATAATTTAAAATAGAACTGATTTTTATGTAAAAAAAATTTATTAAATTATCAATTAATGATCTTCTTTTAATGACTAAGGATCTTTTGTATTTAGTGAGAAGTTTTTAGTTCATATCCACTTAAAATATATTTTTATATAAGTATATAACATATACATATATAGGGTGCGGGTTGATCGGGTAGGGTTGAGACTCAACCCGCACCCTACCCGACCCGCACGAAAACCCTACTCGCACCCTACCCTACCCGCTGCGGATCGGGTTGGTAACCCTACCCAGGCGAGTGGAGTCGGGTTGAGTACCCGCGGGTAGGATACATATTGCCACCCATAGTTCTATCACTATTTATTTCATAAGTAAAACTAAAAAAACATGAAAGAGAAAATATTTAATGATAAAAAATTTTATTTTATCCTCTAAAATAAAAATTTAAAATTTAAAAGATCCACGTTCATCATTATTATACAATACATGCTTGGATGTTGTGATAATGGAATACATGTACCCAACAATTAAAAATACATCACAAAAGTCTTCCCCGAATAATCCGATCATGAATTTTGATTGACAAACTCAAAAAATTACCATAATAGGTTCATCTATCTAATCTAATGATAATAACTACCTATAGAATAAATGAAAAGATACAGATCCAATTAGTGATTAGTCAATGTTACCATTAACACATGTAATTTTCATTGTGAAATTGATCGCACTACGTAGTCTCATGAGTTTGTCTTGTGATGAATTCGTTACAGATAAAACCAACTTATAATAAGTACGTTCACGTACATTATATACTTGTCTTCTAGTATATAATGACTAAAAGAAGAAGAAGGTATTACTAGTAAAAGCAAGTAAGAGAGAATCACTAAACATAATCATGAATCTCACAGACTCATCAAGTTTTTCTCAATCTATACATCACTCTACCCCTCTGAGCATAGACCGATTACCCTCCAGTTTAAAGAAAATTCTTGGAAATAAGATTGATCAGTTGGTAGAATTCACTCATGTTCTAGAAGACTCTCGAACCCCGACCACTGAGTACCCTCTCATAAGTCCTTACTCTTTCTACCACAGACAAAAGAAATCAACCCTCACTTCTATTCGCTATCTCATCCATAGAAACCCTTCTCCTCCTCCCAAAGAAGTCATCCAGTCCTCTAATCTCCAACAGTGTGGTTTAAAAGCCACTACTGCTGAACAATACATAACCTTAGAAATCCCACAAGAACTTATCCAAAACTACTAAAACCAAGGCTACACTCATATGCATCTAGGGACTGTCAGGCTCATTCTTACCCTTCATGGAAGGAGATCTCTTCCGGTAACAGCTAAAGTTGCTCTTTTAGATACTACTTTCAAAGAATATCAACATGCCTTGATTGGAGCATTAGTAACAACACTCTCAAATGGAAGTGTCATTCTTACTATAGCTCCTAATTTCACCATGAGATTATCAGATCCTACGATAAGTCAAAGGTTGAAAATCCAAATACAATTGGTAGGAGTAATTCAAGACTCTAATGCTGAACAGGCCACCTTACATCACCAAGTTCTCTACAGAATCCAGGATCATGCTCTTGATCTTAATCTCCCAAACACCACTGGAGAGGCATTATTCATGTTTACAGACAGTGCTGGAGGACCTGCAATCGTAAACATTCCAAGGATGATCACTACTGAAGAACTTTCTTCTATCATTTTGTTGGAATGGATTACTGATTATGAGAAAACTTTCCCAAAAGAACAGGTTGATGTTCATACTACAGCACCTCCAACTATTACTCATAATAGTGATGGTACGGTGACGACTGTTTTCCAGAAACCTGGAATGACCAAACGAATTTCACTGCGAAGATCATCCTTCAGAAGGATCAATATGATCTCTCCTGTTCAGGTGCAAACAACTCATGATCAAAATGATCCACCAGTGCATTTCTATGAGAATGGAAAACCTGTTTACGTCTCTCACATAAATGGCCACTTCATTTGGGATGTTGATCCCTCTATGTGCGATTCTGACTGTGACTGTGCTGATCAATGGAGTGACACTGATGATGAAGATTATGCTAGAAGACGGAAGAACAAGAAAAAGAAGAAGAAGTTGTTACAAGCCCCATGCTCCTTTAAAAGACCTGAGCCTCCTGATGATGCTGAATCAGCTCCAATGCTCAGAAAGAAACCAATGCTCAAGAGGACGAAACTGTCTCGGAAAAGCTTCGCAGATTATCCTTTTCAGCCAGTCGATACAATCCCATGTATCGCCACCCTCAGATCTTATGAGGAAGAATTCCCACCTTTAGTGACCCAAACTGATGAAAAAAAAATCACAAGGAAACCTTATGTGATACCTCAAGGAATCACTCCACATGGACATCAAGCAACAACTCCTCAAGAAGAAGTGCTCAATTGGCATACAGATAATGCAGTCAGCCAAAATAAAGTACTGCTCCGGATAGATCATACTCTTGATACCCTTGTAGAAAAGACTGAGGGTCTCTCAGTAAAATTAAATTCTGTGGCAGAACAAGTAGCTGAACTCAGGGATCGACTCTCTGCACAAGCTTTTCAACTTGATCAAGAACTCAAAGCCTACATTGACAATCACTACTTTGGCCCAGAATTCCAGAAAAAGAACAGAGAACTAGATCAAGTCAAGGCTCAACTTAGACAAATTGAGATGGACAAAAGCAAAGCAACTGTACCCCAGACACTGTCCATAGACCCATTATCCATGTATGCCAAACCATATCCCTCATATTCACCTATCTTACTTTCTTCCACATATTCACCACCAGAAATCCCAGATTATGACTCCATCTTCAAATCCACCTACCATTTGGCCAGGCAAGCAAACACTAAAAGATCTATTTCTCCTCAAGGACGGCATCATTCGTCCTTGCCTAGGCCACAACAACCTCAGCCATCCCTCCAATCTAGACCTCATCCTCCTTGGAAACCAGGAAACTTTTTTAGAGACGAGACATCTTCCAATGTCCCTATGAAAGATAAGGGCATCAAAGAAGGGTCGCCTGCTCCAGGACGATCAATTTATACCCTTACTCTGGATACTCAATCACCCAGTGAAGAGATTACTGAAGAATTAGAAGATGAGACTATTGAGACCAGTGAACAAGAAGATGAGGAGTCTGAAGGAGATTATGAAGCAGATCTTTCAGCAATAGCCATGGTCAACCCTGTAGAAGAAGAGGAGGAAGAGATAACTTCTGAAAGGGATGAACCAGAAACTTCAGCTAATCAAGATCATATAAGCCCAATTGAAGTTAAAACTCCCAACAAATGGTTCACTTTTGATGATATCCCACCAGCAAGGTACAGAGAAAGGTTGAATGAATTTAGTGCTTGGATTCAGACCAACATGGCCAACCCAAATCTCACAAGCAGACAAGTCCTTGCAGATTTCATAAATCGGATGACTGGCAATCTCCGAGAATGGGCAACTAACCTTTCTGAGTATGAAAGACTCCAGCTCATCAATGGTACCTCTTCACAGTTTCTAGGGATAATACATCAAGAATTTCTAGGAGATATTGCAATTATCCAAAAAAGAAATTCTCAAGAATATTTTGAGATGAAGTGCTGTTCACTCAACAGAAAGGACTTGGAGAAACACTACAAGAAGATGGCTGCTAAATATTATCCTCTTGGAGGAAATAATAATCCGCCACTCAAACAAGTCTTTATAGCATCCTTGCCAGATGAGCTTCAGCCAGAAATACAGCGAATGATGATGACTCTTCGCAAAGAAGTGGCCACCACAACCATTGGAGAAATATACCAATTAGCACTGGCCGCCTTAGACAAGTTGTGCGAACAACAACAAATGTTCAAACAACTTAACAAAAACTCAGGCAAACTCAAAGGAGCATGCAGGAAATCCCATCTGAAAATTAAGTGTAAAGAGTCAAGTATGTGTGAATGCAAGCCAAAGAAAAAGACGCATTGGCGATCACCAACCAAGACATTTCATCAGAAAGCATTCAGAAGGAGAAGAAGCAAGCAAAAGTATCGTTACTTCAAAAGAAGGAAACCCCATACCAAGTCGAACAAATGCTTCATTTGTGGAAAACAAGGACACTTTGCTAACTCATGTCCTCACAAGACAAAAAAGGAAATAAAAATGCTCCAGTCTTTAATGGATGCTGCCTCCATTGGTGATGAGGAAGATCTAGAGTCAGTACTTGAGGAACAAAGAAGCAAAGATGATGAAACTGAATATGTTTTCCAGGACTTTGACTCAGAAGAGAATAGTTCAGAAGAAGACCTCCCGCCAAAAAGGTCTATCTTTACTATATCATCCATTGCTTCCATCACCACAAGAATTCCTAAAGGATCTAGTATGCCTGAAGAAGAACTTGGATACCTTGGATCTTTAGGAGTAAAACAGATTGATGGTACTCCTCAACCTCATTTCGATTTAAAGGTCAAGACATCTGTCTATGATAAGCCAATAAAGGCCGTTGCACTAATGGACACCGGATCTTGTGCTACTGTCCTGAAACCACATGTCTTACCTAAAGAAATGTGGGCACCTTTTTCCAAGAAATTTGCAGCAGCTAACAGTGAGGTCTTCACCATTAATCTCATCTCCAAAAAACCAATTGGATTGGAGATATTTGCAGGCCAGACCACTTGGCTCAGAGTACTGGGAAGTTATCTCCCAGATAAAGATGTTTTGTTCGGGTTTGATGCTTTCTTCCGAACTCATGGGCTACATATCAAACCCACTGGTCTGAGTTACAAAGGGCAGTTTTTGCCTTTTACAGGGATACAAAGTATCCTCGAAATTCAAGAAGCTCCAGAAGAATATAAGGAGATCCAACAGTTACTCCTCAGTGCTTGATGTTATAGTCATGATCAATTCAACCACCCTGCTCCTTTATGGAAAACTCCAGAATTTTATGTTCGACTCCCCTTCAAAAAGAATGAAGACATCAACCCTACAAAGGCCACGCATTCAGGGATGAACCCTGAAGATCTTAAGTTGGCAAGAGCTGAATGTGCAGCCCTTCTTGTTCAAGGACTCATTGAACCAACCAACTCCAACTGGGCATGTCAAGCATTCTATGTTGAAAAAAGAACCGAGTAAAATAGAGGAAAAAAGAGGCTTGTCATTGATTATAAGCCACTTAATGTCTTCTTAAAAGACGACAAGTTTCCTCTACCAAGAATCTCAGTTATTACACAGAGATTAAGTGGAGCAAAGATATTCAGCAAGTTTGACTTAAAAGCTGGATTTTGGCAAATTGGGCACCATCCTGAGGATAGGTACAAAACAGCATTCTGCATACCTGAAGCCCAATACCAGTGGACGGTAATGCCATTTGGACTCAAAGTAGCCCCATCTCTTTTCCAAAAGGCAATGACCAAAATCTTTGAGCCCATATTACACTCCACGCTCATCTACATTGATGATATCTTACTGTTCTCAAAAGACAGTGAAGCCCACAAAGCACTCCTGGCCCAATTTACTCAAATCATCAAAGATCAAGGTATCATGATATCTTCAAAAAAGAGTTCTATTGCTAGGACAAAAATTGAATTCCTTGGGATGGTTTTCGAGAATGGATTTTTCCAACCAGGAGAACATATTGCCAAAGAGTTGCTCAACTTCCCAAATGAGAACATGACAGTCAAACAAGTCCAACAATTCTTGGAAATCGTCAACTACATCAGAGACTTTATCCCAGATGTGACTAAACACACCAGCCAGCTGTCAAAGCTCTTGAAAAAGAAGCCCCCACCATGGGGACCAAAGCAAACCACAGCTGTCAAAACCCTGAAGAAGATAGCATAGGACCCCCCTCCTTTAAAGATTTCCAGCACAGGAAAAAGAATATTACAGACGGATGCTAGTGATGAATTTTGGGGAGCTGTGCTACTTGAAGAGATTGATGGGACGAGACACTACTGTGCGCATGCTAGAAGAAAGTTCAAAGAATCTGAAAGACACTACCATGCCACTTACAAAGAGATTCTTGCTGTCAAAAGAGGGATAGAAAAATTCAATTTCCACCTCAGTTCTTATCATTTCACTGTGGAAATGGATAACACCTCTTTCCCATCAATTCTGGAAATCAAGAAAAAAATCCTGCCAGACTCTCAATTGCTGAGATGGAAAGACTGGTTCTCTCGCTATAAATTCGAGGTAAGGCACATCAAAGGACACCAAAACACACTTGCAGATTTCCTATCCAGGCCAACCAAAGAACCACCCCCCAAACCAGTAGAATCACTCCCTAAACCAATCCATTACATTTGCACCATGAGCACCTACAACCCTTCATACACCATTCCATTTTCTGATTGTCCACTTCACAATAACCCATACAGAAGAAAAATTGGTCCTTTTCCTTTCAAAGCAAGACCCCAGACAGTGTTTCAAATAGTCTGTCTAGCCAGGCAAACTTTGTTCTACTGGTTACACCAGCTTCTTACCATAACCCAAATACATCCAAATCCGAAGTACTTTGACGTGGACACCCCCTTTTTGCACTATACCAATAATCCAAGGACCTATACCAGAGGAAATGATGTGGTATATCTGGGCTCTGTCTTCTCTATATCCATGTGCTATCATAATATCAGACCCCTATGGGATAAGCAAATGATGCAAACGATGCACATACCCTTATGGGTCTGATTTTGGGCCTTCAGCATCATCGGGTATTCCTGCATCAATTATAGTTGGGCTTGGTGGTAAAGCATACACTCTTCCACCTAGATCTTCAGAATTCAGATCTTCTTCAGAATTTCTGCTTGGAACCTGTGTGGACGTACCGGGCTGGTCTCTTGGAGTATAAAAGGAGTATTGTCCAAATTGATTGATGATTTCTGAAGTTATGAATCTGGACTGAAATTCTTGGAGAGTTATCGGTGGAACATCTGATTGAAATGGAAGTCCTTCAACTACATCTTTTTCTCCATATAGTCCAGGCTGCCAAAGTTGACAAAGGTATTTGGCCAAGGCATTTAGGACTGTCTTTTCATCTGTGGGCCATATGGTAGAATATCCAACAATATCAACCTTGTTCATGGTATGTGCATTCACAGTATGTGCCTTACATCCAGTAAAATAATCTCTCTGTAGGGTGACAAAATAACATAATTTCTGCTTTGTCTTGGAGGGTTTATCCCATAATTGGTGCTGCTCGATCATGTTATATAACATTCCTCTCTATGCCCCAAGTGGTGCATACATAGCAAATAACCGAACTAGATGAGACTGGGCTTCAGTGCGGTTACACAGGATATGATATACAGGGAAGAGTGGTATTATGATAGCACATGGATATAGAGAAGACAGAGCCCAGATATACCACATCATTTCCTCTGGTATAGGTCCTTGGATTATTGGTAATTTGGTATAGTGCAAAAAGGGGTGTCCACGTCAAAGTACTTCGGATTTGGATGTATTTGGGTTATGGTAAGAAGCTGGTGTAACCAGTAGAACAAAGTTTGCCTGGCTAGACAGACTATTTGAAACACTGTCTGGGGTCTTGCTTTGAAAGGAAAAGGACCAATTTTTCTTCTGTATGGGTTATTGTGAAGTGGAAATTCAGGAAATAGAATGGTGTATGAAGGGTTGTAGGTGCTCATGGTGCAAATGTAATGGATTGGTTTAGGGAGTGATTCTACTGGTTTGGGGGGTGGTTCTTTGGTTGGCCTGGATAGGAAATCTGCAAGTGTGTTTTGGTGTCCTTTGATGTGCCTTACCTCGAATTTATAGCGAGAGAACCAGTCCTTCCATCTCAGCAATTGAGAGTCTGGCAGGATTTTTTTCTTGATTTCCAGCATTGATGGGAAAGAGGTGTTATCCATTTCCACAGTGAAATGATAAGAACTGAGGTGAAAATTGAATTTTTCTATCCCTCTTTTGACAGCAAGAATCTCTTTGTAAGTGGCATGGTAGTGTCTTTCAGATTCTTTGAACTTTCCGCTAGCATGCGCACAGTAGTGTCTCGTCCCATCAATCTCTTCAAGTAGCACAGCTCCCCAAAATTCATCACTAGCATCCGTCTGTAATATTCTTTTTCCTGTGCTGGAAATCTTTAAAGGAGGGGGGTCTTGTGCTATCTTCTTCAGGGTTTTGACAGCTGTGGTTTGCTCTGGTCCCCATGGTGGGGGCTTCTTTTTCAAGAGCTTTGACAGCTGGCTGGTGTGTTTAGTCACATCTGGGATAAAGTCTCTGATGTAGTTGACGATTCCCAAGAATTGTTGGACTTGTTTGACTGTCATGTTCTCATCTGGGAAGTTGAGCAACTCTTTGGCAATATGTTCTCCTGGTTGGAAAAATCCATTCTCGAAAACCATCCCAAGGAATTCAATTTTTGTCCTAGCAATAGAACTCTTTTTTGAAGATAGCATGATACCTTGATCTTTGATGATTTGAGTAAATTGGGCCAGGAGTGCTTTGTGGGCTTCACTGTCTTTTGAGAACAGTAAGATATCATCAATGTAGATGAGCGTGGAGTGTAATATGGGCTCAAAGATTTTGGTCATTGCCTTTTGAAAAAGAGATGGGGCTACTTTGAGTCCAAATGGCATTACCGTCCACTGGTATTGGGCTTCAGGTATGCAGAATGCTGTTTTGTACCTATCCTCAGGATGGAGCCCAATTTGCCAAAATCCAGCTTTTAAGTCAAACTTGCTGAATATCTTTGCTCCACTTAATCTCTGTGTAATAACTGAGATTCTTGGTAGAGGAAACTTGTCGTCTTGTAAGAAGACATTAAGTGGCTTATAATCAATGACAAGCCTCTTTTTTCCTCTATTTTGCTCGGTTCTTTTTTCAACATAGAATGCTTGACATGCCCAGTTGGAGTTGGTTGGTTCAATGAGTCCTTGAACAAGAAGGGCTGCACATTCAGCTCTTGCCAACTTAAGATCTTCAGGGTTCATCCTTGAATGCGTGGCCTTTGTAGGGTTGATGTCTTCATTCTTTTTGAAGGGGAGTTGAACATAAAATTCTGGAGTTTTTCATAAAGGAGCAGGGTGGTTGAATTGATCATGACTATCACAGCAAGCACTGAGGAGTAACTGTTGGATCTCCTTATATTCTTCTGGAGCTTCTTGAATTTCGAGGATACTTTGTATCCCTGTAAAAGGCAAAAACTGCCCTTTATAACTCAAACCAGTGGGTTTGATATGTAGCCCATGAGTTCGGAAGAAAGCATCAAACCCGAACAAAACATCTTTATCTGGGAGATAACTTCCCAGTACTCTGAGCCAAGTGGTCTGGCCTGCAAATATCTCCAATCCAATTGGTTTTTTGGAGATGAGATTAATGGTGAAGACCTCACTGTTAGCTGCTGCAAATTTCTTGGAAAAAGGTGCCCACATTTCTTTAGGTAAGACATGTGGTTTCAGGACAGTAGCACAAGATCCGGTGTCCATTAGTGCAACGGCCTTTATTGGCTTATCATAGACAGATGTCTTGACCTTTAAATCGAAATGAGGTTGAGGAGTACCATCAATCTGTTTTACTCCTAAAGATCCAAGGTATCCAAGTTCTTCTTCAGGCATACTAGATCCTTTAGGAATTCTTGTGGTGATGGAAGCAATGGATGATATAGTAAAGATAGACCTTTTTGGCGGGAGGTCTTCTTCTGAACTATTCTCTTCTGAGTCAGAGTCCTGGAAAACATATTCAGTTTCGTCATCTTTGCTTCTTTGTTCCTCAAGTACTGACTCTAGATCTTCCTCATCACCAATAGAGGCAGCATCCATTAAAGACTGGAGCATTTTTATTTCCTTTTTTGTCTTGTGAGGACATGAGTTAGCAAAGTGTCCTTGTTTTCCACAAATGAAGCATTTGTTCGACTTGGTATGGGGTTTCCTTCTTTTGAAGTAACGATACTTTTGCTTGCTTCTTCTCCTTCTGAATGCTTTCTGATGAAATGTCTTGGTTGGTGATCGCCAATGCGTCTTTTTCTTTGGCTTGCATTCACACATACTTGACTCTTTACACTTAATTTTCAGATGGGATTTCCTGCATGCTCCTTTGAGTTTGCCTGAGTTTTTGTTAAGTTGTTTGAACATTTGTTGTTGTTCGCACAACTTGTCTAAGGCGGCCAGTGCTAATTGGTATATTTCTCCAATGGTTGTGGTGGCCACTTCTTTGCGAAGAGTCATCATCATTCGCTGTATTTCTGGCTGAAGCTCATCTGGCAAGGATGCTATAAAGACTTGTTTGAGTGGCGGATTATTATTTCCTCCAAGAGGATAATATTTAGCAGCCATCTTCTTGTAGTGTTTCTCCAAGTCCTTTCTGTTGAGTGAACAGCACTTCATCTCAAAATATTCTTGAGAATTTCTTTTTTGGATAATTGCAATATCTCCTAGAAATTCTTGATGTATTATCCCTAGAAACTGTGAAGAGGTACCATTGATGAGCTGGAGTCTTTCATACTCAGAAAGGTTAGTTGCCCATTCTCGGAGATTGCCAGTCATCCGATTTATGAAATCTGCAAGGACTTGTCTGCTTGTGAGATTTGGGTTGGCCATGTTGGTCTGAATCCAAGCACTAAATTCATTCAACCTTTCTCTGTACCTTGCTGGTGGGATATCATCAAAAGTGAACCATTTGTTGGGAGTTTTAACTTCAATTGGGCTTATATGATCTTGATTAGCTGAAGTTTCTGGTTCATCCCTTTCAGAAGTTATCTCTTCCTCCTCTTCTTCTACAGGGTTGACCATGGCTATTGCTGAAAGATCTGCTTCATAATCTCCTTCAGACTCCTCATCTTCTTGTTCACTGGTCTCAATAGTCTCATCTTCTAATTCTTCAGTAATCTCTTCACTGGGTGATTGAGTATCCAGAGTAAGGGTATAAATTGATCGTCCTGGAGCAGGCGACCCTTCTTTGATGCCCTTATCTTTCATAGGGACATTGGAAGATGTCTCGTCTCTAAAAAAGTTTCCTGGTTTCCAAGGAGGATGAGGTCTAGATTGGAGGGATGGCTGAGGTTGTTGTGGCCTAGGCAAGGACGAATGATGCCGTCCTTGAGGAGAAATAGATCTTTTAGTGTTTGCTTGCCTGGCCAAATGGTAGGTGGATTTGAAGATGGAGTCATAATCTGGGGTTTCTGGTGGTGAATATGTGGAAGAAAGTAAGATAGGTGAATATGAGGGATATGGTTTGGCATACATGGATAATGGGTCTATGGACAGTGTCTGGGGTACAGTTGCTTTGCTTTTGTCCATCTCAATTTGTCTAAGTTGAGCCTTGACTTGATCTAGTTCTCTGTTCTTTTTCTGGAATTCTGGGCCAAAGTAGTGATTGTCAATGTAGGCTTTGAGTTCTTGATCAAGTTGAAAAGCTTGTGCAGAGAGTCGATCCCTGAGTTCAGCTACTTGTTCTGCCACAGAATTTAATTGTACTGAGAGACCCTCAGTCTTTTCTACAAGGGTATCAAGAGTATGATCTATCCGGAGCAGTACTTTATTTTGGCTGACTGCATTATCTGTATGCCAATTGAGCACTTCTTCTTGAGGAGTTGTTGCTTGATGTCCATGTGGAGTGATTCCTTGAGGTATCACATAAGGTCTCCTTGTGATTTTTTTTTTCATCAGTTTGGGTCACTAAAGGTGGGAATTCTTCCTCATAAGATCTGAGGGTGGCGATACATGGGATTGTATCGACTGGCTGAAAAGGATAATCTGCGAAGCTTTTCCGAGACAGTTTCGTCCTCTTGAGCATTGGTTTCTTTCTGAGCATTGGAGCTGATTCAGCATCATCAGGAGGCTCAGGTCTTTTAAAGGAGCATGGGGCTTGTAACAACTTCTTCTTCTTTTTCTTGTTCTTCCGTCTTCTAGCATAATCTTCATCATCAGTGTCACTCCATTGATCAGCACAGTCACAGTCAGAATCGCACATAGAGGGATCAACATCCCAAATGAAGTGGCCATTTATGTGAGAGACGTAAACAGGTTTTCCATTCTCATAGAAATGCACTGGTGGATCATTTTGATCATGAGTTGTTTGCACCTGAATAGGAGAGATCATATTGATCCTTCTGAAGGATGATCTTCGCAGTGAAATTTGTTTGGTCATTCCAGGTTTCTGGAAAACAGTCGTCACCGTACCATCACTATTATGAGTAATAGTTGGAGGTGCTGTAGTATGAACATCAACCTGTTCTTTTGGGAAAGCTTTCTCATAATCAGTAATCCATTCCAACGGAATGATAGAAGAAAGTTCTTCAGTAGTGATCATCCTTGGAATGTTTATGATTGCAGGTCCTCCAGCACTGTCTGTAAACATGAATAATGCCTCTCCAGTGGTGTTTGGGAGATTAAGATCAAGAGCATGATCCTGGATTCTGTAGAGAACTTGGTGATGTAAGGTGGCCTGTTCAGCATTAGAGTCTTGAATTACTCCTACCAATTGTATTTGGATTTTCAACCTTTGACTTATCGTAGGATCTGATAATCTCATGGTGAAATTAGGAGCTATAATAAGAATGACACTTCCATTTGAGAGTGTTGTTACTAATGCTCCGATCAAGGCATGTTGATATTCTTTGAAAGTAGTATCTAAAAGAGCAACTTTGGCTGTTACCGGAAGAGATCTCCTTCCATGAAGGGTAAGAATGAGCCTGACAACCCCTAGATGCATATGAGTGTAGCCTTGATTTTGGTAGTTTTGGATAAGTTCTTGTGGGGTTTCTAAGGTTATGTATTGTTCAGCAGTAGTGGCTTTTAAACCACACTGTTGGAGATTAGAGGACTGGATGACTTCTTTGGGAGGAGGAGAATGGTTTCTATGGATGAGATGGCGAATAGAAGTGGGGGTTGATTTCTTTTGTCTGTGGTAGAAAGAGTAAGGACTTATGAGAGGGTACTCAGTGGCCGGGGTTCGAGAGTCTTCTGGAACATGAGTGAATTCTACCAACTGATCAATCTTATTTCCAAGAGTTTTCTTTAAACTGGAGGGTAATTGGTCTATGCTCAGAGGGGTAGAGTGATGTATAGGTTGAGAAGAACTTGATGAGTCTGTGAGATTCATGATTATGTTTAGTGATTCTCTCTTACTTGCTTTTACTAGTAATACCTTCTTCTTCCTCTTATCAACCTGAGGCTCTGATACCACAGGAGTAGATCTCCAGTACTTCAGGATGACAACGAGACAATGCATCGTTTGCTTATCCCAATCACTCTTTCTAGTCATTATAACAAGTGAGATTAAAGGAGAAGGCCATTAAATATATAATTATTTAAATATCTTCTCTTGTTAATTTAATTTTTTTTTAAATAATCTTATAATATAATTATTCCGGGACTTATGTAGAATAGATGATTGAACTTGTTTGTAAGGGCCAAGTATTCTCCTGCGTCAAGGAGCCGCCGTCCGAGTTGTATGTTTTGTGAAATGGGGGGTGGTACCTGTAAAAACACTCTGATACCTAAGTCAGCAAGGGGTTAAGCAGGTTTAATGTATTGAAACTTAGTTTTATTTGAGTGTTTCAGTGTACTTATAGGTGATGGACCAATAACCACCGTTAAAGTAGTTCCACTTCTGATGGTGGATGATCGTCCCTTTATTTTAGGGTTGTTGGGATTTCTTTTCTAAAAGTGGGTGAAAGATTTAAGGAGACAGTTACTTATTGAACAAGTGTCACTTGCCAACTCATGTCGAGTCCAACCCCTTTAAAGAGGTCGAATAGATAAGCAAAGACCAACCCTTTGGATTGAGCCTTTTTTAGAGTTGATTGATCCTAGCCATTGCTTTTAGCCAGAGTATGAACAATAATATTAAAACATCTTTTTTTTTAATGAGCCACTTTTTTTACAAATATTTATGCTCCAAATTATATTTTAGATAAAAAAGAATATTATATTGCAGGCAGGGACGGATCTACCTTGGGGGTGTGGGGGCAAGTGCCCCCTTAAAATTTTATAGAGTTACATGTAGTATATGGGATAAAAATTTATTTGCCCCCACTCAATAAATAAATTTGATCCCACTATAATTTTTTTAAGGGAGTCACTCAAATAAAGACGCCTAAAATGTCTTTTTTTAAAGATGTTTTTCAGTAATTAAAATTTAACATATATAATTAATTAAATCATGTTATTTTTGTCAAAATTGGGCTAGACAAATTGATTTAACTGAAAAAATGGTGAATAAAATCTTGAACTGGTTTAAATTAATATTATTTTTTTAATAAAAAATAACTACAATACCTTTATTATAAAAAAATGATTAAAATACTCTTATTATATATATATATATATATATATATATATATATATATATATATTAATTTTAAAAATTCTAAATCCTAACTCTATGATAGAAAAATAAAGGACTAAAATTTAGGATTTTTAAAATTAATATATATAATAGAAGTATTTTAGTCATTTTTTATAATAGGGTATTGTATTCATTTTTTATAAAAAATAATATTAATTTAGACCAGTTCAAGATTTAATTCACCATTTTTTGGTCAAATCAATTTGTCTAGTCTAATTTTAACAAAAATAACACGATTTAATCGATTATATGCAAGGTAGTCAAAATCGCGTTTCAACTCGTAGAAACGCACGATTTCACGTTTCTGCATCCTCCCTCAGTCTCGGTTTTGCTTCTCGTCCAATACCAAGCTTCTTCATGTGGAATCGCCGTGCAAAAACGCAGAGCCGCTGGAATCGCGTTTCTGCCCCGATGTTGCGTTCAAGATTGAAGAGGCTCTTTTCTTGATCCTGATTGAAGCCCAGTCCAACCCAATGGTCCAATCTGAATAGAGACCATGGAAGATGGAGGAGCCCTAGCAGACAGTAAATTCCCTAATCTCTTTACCTTCCTCACTTTACAGTTTATCTCCATGGCCAAAATTTCAAAATTCTACCTTTCTCAAGTCTTTCAATCTCTGACTCTCTGACTCTATCTCTCTATCTCTCTGAAGTTTGAATTTCGCGCGACCAAAATCCCCAATCTGGTTCTCTAGCTTTCCCTCTCTATTTTTGGAATCTGGATTGCTGCTGCTCTTCTCCTCCCTTCACTGGTAGTTCAGGTATGTTAAAACTTTTTTAATTTTTATCCTCTTCAATGTCAGTTCAATCTGTTGTTGTACTTGTTTATTATGGATTATATTGCAGGTTGAATTGCTATTATCTATCTTTATTGGTTTCCTGATTATATTGCAGATTAATTATATTGTTCAATTTAGATTATAATTTTATACGAATTATAGCAGGTTTTCAAATTGAGGTTAATTTATCTGTTCATGTTTATTGGAAACATGTATTTCATATTACAGTACAAAAGACCTTTCATTCTTTACTTGAATTTTTTGTAAGGCATGACATATGTGAATTAAGAATTGGTTAATTTTATGTCACCGTATTGATGAAGTGTTGTTCTTGACCAAATTGGTGATGGCGAAATTTTAAAGATAAACTTCTTTCAGTTTCTATGAAAACAATTTAGTTAACAAGGGAACCATATTATTCTTCACAGCCTCTTATATATATGTTAGTAATTATCCAATTCTGAGTTAAAGTATCCTAAATTCCTAATCTTAACAGAGCCATATATGAAAGATTCAACAAAAATCCATGAGATCAGAATTTTTTAGATCCACTAAATACAGGGTCCTTTACTTCCATTTCAATAACCTAGAACTAGAATCCCCTTTTTTAAAATTAAATTAAATTAATCCTTAGATTCAAAAACTAGAAGTGTCCCTAAACAAGTAACATGGCATCATGTGAAGTGGGACTTAGCTAGTACAGCAAAATCTTTATGTTATTGTTAATTATCAATAATTCACATATTACTTGTTGAATGATGAAGGTGAAGCACTGTATATGAAGATGCTATATATGTTGAAGTTGTACTGTTGAACAATTCAAATTACTTGACAAGAAGCTTTTGACTTTAGCTTTGATTTTGATCAATGAAAACAGGACTAATAATAAGACATCATGTTAATTCAAAGCCAAGTTCTTCGAGGAAACTAGACAATAATTTCTAGAAATCATTAATCTTCTTTAGCAAACCTTATAAGCTGCAATTAGCTAGTACAACATGGACTTTTCTATTCATAGAAAAAGAAGCTGCAATTGGCAGCGTGTACACTAATATATTATCCCTTTATCTGAAACCATTAATTTTCTTTAGCAAACTTTATAAGCTTTTTTAAAAGGTAGATATAACAAATATGATATATAAAAAAAGCAAACCTTATAAATTATAAGTTATTAGTGCATATTCACGTGAATCTCAGTTTAAGATAATTAAAATAAATAAAATGTTCCTTATTCACTTAAAGAAAAGAAAAAGCTCAAGAAACAGAAGGAAACTTGCCTTCAGTGGAAAACAAAAAATTACATCACCATAGACTATTAATTAATATTAACCAAGCTTTCTAAAAAATAAACACTAAAGACTTCAGGTACTAAAACATCACTCTAACAGTATAATTCTGTCTTGTTCTCTAATGTTCCTCAATGGTAGGAATATGCAATATACCACATGAAACAATGTATATTTCATCCATTTTAAATTGCCTTAAAAGAACTAGTCCGGATTTTTTTAAAGTTAAATTTAGAAAATAGTAGGAATGATTTTGAATGTGAAGTGATTACTCAATATCATTATTATGAATGTTATTACTCAATATCACTAATGTGTTCGATCTTTAATTCTTCACCATAAGCAACTATGACGGTACTAATAGTTGTGCAGCAATAAGCACTACTACACTAATGTCTTCATTATTTTACCTATATCCCAATAATTTTATAACTATCTATATCTCTGAATTATTGTGGCATTGAATATAATTCTTGAATTTTTGTTATGTTGGTATTTTTTGTTCAAATTGGATTGTTAAATTTTTGTTATTGAACTTGGATGGTTGTACTTGAAATTGAACACAATTCTGTAATTTTTGTTAAATTGTTGAATTTTTGCTATGATATTAAATTGATTCATTAAATATTTACTGTTTTCATTTTTTTCTGAACAGGAATGGCATCGACTCAAGCTAATGCAAGTGAAAATCCGACTAACATTCCAGCTTCTCAGTCAGGAAGTACAGCTGGAATCGCTTGTAAAAGAAAAGTTGCTAAGAATGCTCTTGGAAGTAGAACTGATGTAGGATGGGAGCACGGGATATCTGTTGGAGAAGATGGAAAGAAGATACAATGTAAATACTGTCATAAAATTTTTTCAGGAGGAGTTTATAGATTGAAACACCACCTAGCAGGAACTCAAAAAGATGTTGGGGCTTGTACAACTGTTAGTGATGAAGTTAAGAAGCAAATGTGGGATGTTGTGAGTGGGTTGCAAGTAAATTTGATGAAGAAAACAAACATGGGTGGGGCAAGCCCAGGAGAAGCTACTAAAAAAGTTGACACTACCGGTGAAAAAAGAAAGGGAAAAGAACTAGATGGCAACATATTCAAGAAAATACGCATTAGTACTCAAACAACAATCAACAATATATTTAAGAAGAATTTGAGAGAGAAAGTATGTTTAGAGATTAGTGCTTTTTTCTACAACAATGGCATCTCCTTTAATGTTTCAAGGAGCGAGGAATACAGTAGAATGTTTGAGAAAGCTATAAGATACGGACAAGGATTCAAGCCACCATCCTACCATGAATTAAGGGTGTCTCTTTTGAAGAAACACGTGGAGCTTGTTCAACAATCACTAGAGGAACATAGAGAATATTGGAAGCAGGTTGGTTGCCCAATAATGACTGATGGTTGGACAGATAAGAGAAGACGAACCATCCTAAATTTTTTGGTTAATAGTCCTAAAGGGACTGTTTTTTTGAAATTCATTGATGCCTCTCACATTACTAAGACAGCTCATAAAATCTTTAAAATGATAGATGATGTGGTTGAAGAGGTTGGTGAAGAAAATGTCATCCAAGTTGTCACCGACAATGCGGCTAACTACAAAGCTGCAGGAGAAATGCTAATGAAAAAGAGAAAAAAGTTATTTTGGACGCCTTGTGCAGCACATTGCATTGATTTAATGTTAGAAGACTTGGAAAAAAAAGTAACACTTCACAAGGACACAATTTATAAAGGTAGAAAGATTACTACTTACATATATGCTAGAACTGCTCTTATTGCACTACTACACATCCACACTAAGGGGAAAGATTTGGTGAGGCCGGGTATGACCCGTTTTGCAACTTCTTACCTTACTTTGGGATGTCTCAATGACAACAAAGGTTCCTTAATAAGAATGTTTTTTTTCTGATCAATGGACTTCTAGTAAATTTGCAAAGACAAAAGATGGAAAGATAATTGCAAGTGTAGTGTTAGATAAGGTGCTTTGGAAGGAAGTCGTAATTTGCTTGAGGGCTGCCTACCCTCTTCTTCATGTGCTTCGTATGGTGGATTCAGAAGAAAAGCCGGCAATGGGATTTATTTATGAAGAAATGACAAGTGCAAAGGAAAAAATACGAGATGCATTTCAAGGAGTTGAGACAAGGTAAAGTGTCTAATTATTTTATTTTTTAATTAATGCATAAGAGTTGTACATAATGTTGAATGATACGTGTAAAGTGTAATTGTAAAATGTAATAACGGCAGAAGTAGAAAAGTAAAAGCCAAAGAGAGTTGAAAAATTTGAATTCTAAAAATATTGTTTATTTTGTAATTAATTTATTAATTTTTTTATGTTTTAGTTATATACCTATTTGGGACATTATTGATGCAAGATGGGGCAACCAACTTCATAGGCCATTGCATGCTGCAGGCTATTATTTGAATCCTCAAATTCATTATAGCTCTGGTTTTAAAATTGCTTATGAGCTTAAGAAGCAGTTTTATGCTTGTATGGAAAGGATGACAGGAAATCCAGATTTAATCACTAAGATGGATGTTCAACTTGAAGATTTTAAGACTCGAAAAGAGTTTTTTGGTAGTAAAGTAGCTCAAAATGTAATTTATACTAAAACTCCAGCTCAATGGTGGGATTCTTATGGAGATCAGCATCCAGAACTCCAACAATTTGCAATTCGTGTCTTGAATTTGACATGTAGTTCATCTGGATGTGAACGTAATTGGAGCGCTTTTGAGATGGTTAGTAATTAAATATAAGTTGCATTTTACTTTTATAAATTTGGTTGTTAATTCTTCAATTCTATCTTGTTGTTTGACTAATGTCTAATATTTTTTATCTACTTTTGAAAGGTTCACACGAAAAGGAGAAACCGTTTGAAAGCTAAAACCATGAATGATGTTGTGTTTGTGATGACAAACTCAAGATTAGCAAAGAAAAAACAAACTAGAAGAAGTCTTGATTATGACTATAGTCTTGATGAGTTGGACTCTGATGAAGAGTGGATTGTTGCTGACGAAGATGGAGAAGAAGAAGATTTAGGTGCTCTAATTTCAGATCCTGATTTAAATGATGGAGCAAGTGGTAATAGAGTTGTTGGTGCCTCTAAGGATCCTTTGGCAATTCCTTATCTCGATGATGATGAGTTTGAAGAACTTCTCCAAGGACCTCTTCCTCCCGCTCCTGATAATGATGAAGATGGTAATGCAGAAGTTTGTGAAACTCGTGAAGATTTTATGACTGATGAAGAATAGAATGATTATTAAATAACTTATTTAGATTTTAGTTAATTATTTGTTCATTCTAATAGTTTGGTTGGTTTATTTGCTACTTGAATTTATTTTAGTGTCGTATGAACTTGTGAGTTGTGAATTTGTGTTTTGATTTGTGAATTTGTGTTGAATTGTGACTTTTAATTTGTTATGGTATATATATTACTTATAATTCTATAGGTAATTTAGTTTATTTGAGATTTATTTTATTCTCTATAAAATTAATTTTTGCTATTAAATTTTTCTAAATTTTTATAATTTACGAGTCATGTTTACGTTCCGTTTTACTATTCAACGAATTACGATTTTGAGTTAGCTTAACGAGTCGAGGTAAAAAAGAATATTATATTGCAGGCAGGGACGGATCTACCTTGGGGTGTGGGGGCAAGTGCCCCCTTAAAATTTTATAGAGTTACATGTAGTATATGGGATAAAAATTTATTTGCCCCCACTCAATAAATAAATTTGATCCCACTATAATTTTTTTTAAGGGAGTCACTCAAATAAAGACGCCTAAAATGTCTTTTTTTAAAGATGTTTTTCAGTAATTAAAATTTAACATATATAATTAATTAAATCATGTTATTTTTGTCAAAATTGGGCTAGACAAATTGATTTAACTGAAAAAATGGTGAATAAAATCTTGAACTGGTTTAAATTAATATTATTTTTTTAATAAAAAATAACTACAATACCTTTATTATAAAAAAATGATTAAAATACTCTTATTATATATATATATATATATATATATATATTAATTTTAAAAATTCTAAATCCTAACTCTATGATAGAAAAATAAAGGACTAAAATTTAGGATTTTTAAAATTAATATATATAATAGAAGTATTTTAGTCATTTTTTATAATAGGGTATTGTATTCATTTTTTATAAAAAATAATATTAATTTAGACCAGTTCAAGATTTAATTCACCATTTTTTGGTCAAATCAATTTGTCTAGTCTAATTTTAACAAAAATAACACAATTTAATCGATTATATGTGTTAAATTTTAATTATTAAAAAATATCTTTATAAAAAGACGTTTTCAGCGTCTTTATCTGAGTGGCTCCCTTTTTTCAATCTATCTCTATTTTCATAATGTATAGAGAAAAGATCTCACTATTTTTTAATAATATCATATTGATTATAAAAATAATTAAATAATAATAAAAAGATAATTAAAAATAAGTCAAAATTTAAATTTAAGTACTAAAAACATAATTTTTGTATGCTCTCTAAAATTCTATTTTTCTTCTCTTGTTGTTCTTTTTATACTCTATGTCTCCTAATAAGACTCATTAACTTCATTCTTTAATTTCTTTTGATTCAATTAAAGATTTATTT